>NC_052532.1:99907372-100216494 GCF_016699485.2 Gallus gallus
GTGCTCTTTGTATCTGTTGTCATTTTCATGGAAATAAATAGGAGGCGTTACTTTCAGAGCAACCTATGTATATGTGGCCCACGACAATTTCTATTCACTAAATGCAGCCCAGGCAAGCCAATGGGTTGGACACTCCTGCTGTAGGCTATCACTAAGAACCAAAGATCGACAAGACTATGCCTTGCAAGTGGAGCATGACAGAACTTCTTTCTAAGCTTGTTGCCTTTTCCTGGTAAACACAGACGCAGTTCATTCAACAAATGCATAGACTAATGTTTTCTGTTATATTTTTCTTTAGCAATTCACTTTTAAGAAGACTGCTTGTATAGTCTTCCTTTCTTCAGTGGTTTCCCTTTATTTTCAAGATTCCTCTTCTTTCTCTACTCTCTTATGCCCAAGTTTCATGTACCTGGTGTAATGATGTTAGACTACTGACCAGTGCCATGTCATTCTATCAAATTTTATCAAGCTTCTCTTCTAGTCTGATGACCTGCTGCTCTGGGCAACTTGTGTGTAGTTCCCCAAGCCCCAAAAACTAAAGCACACACTGAAATCAGATCTAACACATACTGGTTGTAAATTCTGACTCTTGACTCACAGACTTTTTGTGAAGCTACTACTGACATACAATGAAAGAGAAAATAGCTTTAAAATTGCTGGATATCTATAATGCAAGGGAAAATGCTCATGTTGAGGTCACTTAATTTAAAATGTGAAAGTCTGATTTTCTGTGATCTTGCTTTGTCAGTATCATCATGAATCATAAATCCTTCTGTGTTGATGTCCTTGGCAGGTATATTCCCTGAGACAAATAGGAAACATCCTCTTTGCATGTTATACTTTAATTTATTTTTGTGCAACGTGAGAGCTAGGAGAACAAATAAAATGAATTCTATTTATTTAAGAGATTCATTCCCAGTCTCATGCTTAGTTGGTGCTGTTTTTGAATTATACAGTCATGTCTACAGTTTTCCTATCACTGAAAAATATATCTCTTCAAAGAAGGCACATAGGAATTCAGAGGAAGAAAAATGGCTTGAAGTCATTAAGTCAGTGATGCTGACTTCATTCATGCCACTTTTTCTGTAGCATTAAATTTATAAATGTATTAAGAGGAGGAAGGGTAAAAAATTAAGTTAGTTTTGCTTCTTTGTCTGGATGCTACTTTTCAAAAGATTATATGGGGTATTACATCCTCAGAGGAAAGTTTTGTGTCAAGAAAAGGCTTCAGAGTGTGCATTAGGAATATTTTCTGTATTATGGTGGAAGTCAAACACTGGAACAGGCTTTCTGGAATGGTAGCTAGTGCTGCATACCTTTCAGTATTCATGAAGCATTTGAATAATGTCCTCATTAATGTGCATTAACTTTTGGTTAGTAATCAAGAAGTTGGACTAGATGATCTTTAAAGGTGCCTTCCAATTGAACCATTCTATCCAGAATTCTGCAAGTCACTAGGTTTTCAACTGCAAAGTGAACATACCTGATCTCACCTTTACTGACTTTCCATAGCAGAAATTCTTGATGCAGTTTCTTCATCTGCGGGAGTTATAATTTTGCTGCCATGTGTACAGATGACACATTGACTTTTACTGCAAATCATGAAGTGTCTTATGAACTATACAGAAAATAAATGGGATAGTTGCTTTTGACATTGCAGTAGAAGGCCCGCTTCCGCAGAGCCCTTGCCTGGGAATCCAACGGGAGAAGCAGTGCAAGTCCTGTACATATGAGTGCAGAGAATAGCCCTTCTGGACATGTTTCATTTTCCCTTCTAGGTGTCTGTGGGGTTTGCCTGTTAACCACTGGGACCAGCAAGCTACACTGCATGAAGGGATGTGACAGTATGCATGTGTAATCTGCCTCCTGAGACACAGTTTTAAATTATTTTTTTTAATGACTGTGACTTTCTGTAATCCTAAAGGAAATGAATGAGATGAATTCTTAATAAGGTTGCATTCCTTCTAACAACTCTAGGTGTTTCATTGAGAAGTAATGAAACATTTTAATTATTCTAGGTGTCAAACCTACCAGTAATGAATTATTTGTATGAATCCAAAATAAATTGAAGTACTTAAGAGAAAGCAACTTAGAAAATTAATACATAAACCACATTGCTTAAATAAGAACACATTCATTTTTCAAAATAGATTGAAAAACATTGTTTAAAAATAACTTTTATTTTAAATTAAAATTGAAACAGTGCTTTTCAAATTCTGTCCATCACTGAGACAGAAATACAGGAAGTGCATACCCACAGGCACACAATGGAGAAGCAAACTCCTGATAATGTTCTTTTTTACATATATATTCTGCATATGCAAAAGATAATATGACTGCAAAAACAGCTGCTAGATCTATACAATGAAGGAAACATGCTGGGAGAAAAAAAATTCCAACATAAATAAGTAAAATTCATTAAAAATATGATATTACATGTTTGTTCTTTAATAGAAGCTTACTGGATTCTGTCAAATTCTACTTCTTCTCTTTTAATTCATTCCCTTCTTTCTTTCAAGTCTTCATTGAATCCTCTACTTTTTAAAGCAGTATTGGCAAATCTTGAAACTATCTTTATGTGGTCTGGATAGTGTTGGTGATGAAGTTGCAAGCATTATACACACCTTAGACTTTCTACTGCTGTTCAGTTACTGCCACACCTCTTTCCTCTCACATTAATATTGCTGTTACGGCAATCACAGCAAATCCAGCTTTTCAGCAAATCTCACTTTTGAAAGCTACAGGAAAGGTTTGGTCATTAGAAAAACCTCATCCAAAGTCTACTGAAATCAAACAAGTCTTTAACTGATGGGAACTGGATGTATGGTGGGTGAAATGCACTAGTCTGTCAGGCTGGTGATATTTGTTGCTTTTTTTTATTAACAAAAAAAAAAAAAAAAATTGTGAAATAATTCCAGATCTACACTGGTTAATAATTGTATTTCCTAATAGCAGTCTGTCTTTTCAAACCTCTTTTATTTTAATTTTACTTTATTTTCATTCTAGATGTGTTCTAAACCCTCAGGCTTGGCATCTCATCTCTGAATTCTTTTCAGGATTTTATAAGCATTCACTTGTGTCTTTGTGTTGTGACATCTTTGATGCCTCAGTGACACATAAATTTCACAAGTCTTATTTTTGTTTCTGAAGACCTATTTATGTCCAAGACTTGTTTTCAGTCAGCTATTTGTTTAATGTCCTAGACTACATATTCCTTTTAGGCTTTCTCTACTGTGATTTAGAATGTGTTAATAAAAAAAAGAATTCCATCTTACATTACTTGTATGTTACATTCACTTGTATTAACATTGACATTCTCAGGAGTGCCAGATGAAAAGGATCCTTCATCCTTCATCAGTTAGGTTTGGGTCTTAAGGCTACTGTCCTTCCTATTCAGCCTACACATCTGTTTTCCTCCTCAGAAAACTAGGGTTTGGAATCAAATTGTGAAACTGAACATTACCTGAATGTTCTCCCTCTAAGGACTTGGAAGCATATTATTGGATCCAAACATTTGGCATAATTCTTGGATCTGGTAGAACAAATTTGATTTTTATTCATTCTTTCAGTTCATGTTTTGACACTAATCGTAAGTGCTAGCAATTGTACAGCTTGCTAGACCTGTACCAAGTTCTACAACCACTACTGCTCTTTCTTCATGCAAGAGAAAGATTTTACTGCAGTGGGAAGAAACATCATCCTACTATGCAGAAGATGTCTGTTAGGCTGCAAGGCTCTAGCAGAGCGGTCTTTTTTCTTGTCAAAATTAGATGAGATCAATATGGGAGAAAAGAGTTATTAAAAAGGTTGTTTCTTCTTGGTTTTGTGCCATTTAAAAGCAATTTTTTGTGTGCCCAAGTTCTACTTGTTAGGAGTGAGTTTGCTACCCTCCCTTCTTGCAGGAACTGCAGTCCCCTTTACAACCCTTGATTGCTCAGACAAAGAATCCATTCTTTGGCTGAAAATACTTAAACTCTTTGATATGAAGCCAGCCAAGAAAACTAATGCCTAACTGAATCAATCTCTCAGCTGCAAAATGAAAAGCGTACTAGATTAGAATGGAAAATAAGAGTAGAGGTGACTTCAGAGGCATGATTTTTTTTTTTTTTCTGCTTTTGTCAGTGGAAAAACTATAATTTTCCTTTATGTTCTCCAATGACAAAACATGATTTATGACCAATTTCTTTAAAGTGTATTTATAGTTGTGCTCATGAAAGGTGCCACACTGACAGCTCGCTAGGATCCACTATTCTATTAAAATACAGTTAGAGCAGAAGCACGAGTGAGAGACCAGTCTTTCTTTCTTTCCCCCCCCCCCCATTTCCCAGCTTTCTCCTGCAATGTGCTGCACAACTTTGCACTCCAGGTGTAATAGGCACTTAATAAAACACAAACGATTCTCAGAGGTCTAGGCTAAGGAAGAGAATATCATGCAAGTTTTCCCTGGGCAGATGTTCATGCTTTATGATATACCATGCTATCATGAGGGAAGAGGCAATGGTCTCTCATGGAAGAAAAGTGTAAGATTATCTGTAGTGCAGGTTATGTTCTCCAGCTATAACAGTTATATTCTCCAGCACATACCACTGCAAGTACTTGTTTTGTTATTGTTATATTTCTGACAACAAATATAAAAATTTTGGATGTATGAAATGCTAAAGCCATCCATTTTTATATAAAAGTGAAAGAAAACTCCTAGTTTATTTGAATGGGTTTCAAGCTAAAATCCTTCATATGAGCTACCTTCCTCTCAAGGCAGAACCAATAGGATCCTATTTGTGGTTACTTCAGACATGTGAAATGCATAGTAAGTGCCACACAGTTTTACAGAAGAATGAACTCGTGTCAGGAGTATTATAAATAATGAACATTGATACGACTCAGGAATGTGAGTTTCCATGTGAGCAGACTACGGGTGTGAAAAACAGAAGTATTCTACACTGTCCATTAGAAAGTCTACTTCTCATTCAGTTTTCCTTACTAGAATCTTTATCCAGTTTTCTTCTACGTTAATTAAAAAATAAATAAATAAAAAGAGGGAACAACAAAACAAGCTGATAGAATTTATATGATATAGGAAACAGGGAAAAGTACAAACTAATATTCATGAGAGGAAAAAAAACCTAACTTCCAGGAAATTATAAGTTCACATTTGTTTCCTGTATTTAACAATCCTAGGTTGTATCCTGTGAGTAACAGATGGCCCCCAAGGCACTGTATTCATAGACATATAAAGCCATGATTTCTGATACCCACAGTGCAAGCTGCTGCAAAGGTTTGAGGAGCTCAGCCTCTGCAAGAGCACACAGTGAAATCTTTGCACATATTCCGTACCTTCTGCTGCTCTAAGAACAGAAAGGACAGTTAAGCTCTTCCTGAAGGAATTTGGCTCAGGTTTCACAACATGTGGGTTTAATAGCTGTTAAATGCAACTGTTTCCAAAATTTTTGTATAATAGAATATGCTGAAAACATTTATGAAATGTTCTATATCAAAAGCAATATACTTAGGGAAAATATTGAAGTGATTTAATGTCACAGATAATCAATCAAGAAAGACACAGTAATTTTATAAAATTTTAATCACTGTAGATGGATGAAAGTGTAAGATATTTATGCATCAAGATGACTTTTAATATTGAAGGTGATAGTTAAAAAGGATACCTTTTGCACCATTTGGGATACATGAGAAAATGCACTTTTAGCAAGACTTTATATACTAAAGAAACATAGTTTTGCCCATATAATTTTGACCATAAAAATAAAATATCAGCAATACATTAAGCTAATAAGGTAGCAATCATTTGGAAAATAATTCTGATCAACATATTTGCTGCATTTTTTAAAAGAAGATAATAAGCATAATAAACAGGAAACCGTGTAGTGATGAACAGAATATGTGTATCGCCAAAGTTCCTATGATGAGAAGGAATAACTTATTTGAAACCTGTTCTTCTGTTTAACACTCCTTCTGATCTTACTTATATGAGTGTAAATTCAGCAGAATTCAGCTCAGCAACATTTTAAAAATGAAGGTTAAGACATCAGAATTGTTTCCCCTTTTGGTGCTAGCATATCATAGAATCAAAGAATTGTTTTGAATTGGAAGGGACCTTTAAAGGTCATCTAGTCCAACTCCCCTACAATGAACAGGTACATATACAGCTACATCAGGTTGCTCAGAGCCCCCTCCAGCCTGACTGTGAAAGTCCCCAGAGACAGGGCATCCACCACTTCTCTGGACAACCTGTTCCAGTGCCTCACCACCCTTACTGGATTATTTATTTATTTATTATTGTTATTTTTGTTGTTGCTGTTTTTGTTTTTTGTTATATCCAACCTAAACCTTCCTTCCTCAGCTTGAAACCATTTCCACTTGTTCTGTCACCACAGACCCTGCTAAAGGCCCATCCTGCTAAAGGGTCTGTCCCCTTTCCTTCTGTTCCCTATCTGTCTTTCTCATAACCCCCCTTTACATATTGGAAGGCTACTATCAGGTCTCCCCAGAGTTTTCTTCAGGCTGAGTATCCCCACTTCTCTCAGTTTGTCCTCACAGAGGAGGTGTTCCATCCCTTGGATCATTTTTGTGCCCCTCCTCTGGGCATGCTCCAACAGATCCATCTCTCTCCTGTACTGAGGACTTCACATCTGGATGCAGTACTTCAGGTGAGGCTTCACCAGCATGGAGTAGAGAGGCAGGATCACCTCCCTTGACCTGCTGTCCACACTTCATTTGATGCAGCCCAGGAAACAGTTGGCTTTCTGGGCTATGAGGACTCATTGCTGGCTCATGTGCGTTGCTTGCCATCCACCAGTACCCCCAAGTCCTTTTTGGCAGGGCTGTGCTCAATCTTTCTTCCCCCAACGTGTGTTGGTAGCAGGGATTGCCACAACCTAGGTGCATGATGTTGCACTTGGATTTATTTTTTGGATCCTCATGAGGATCTCCTGAGCCTGTGTAGGTCTCCCTGGATGGCATCCTGTCCATTAGGCGTGTCAACTATACCCCACAGCTTGGTATCATCCACAAACTTGCTGAAGTTGTACTTGATCCCTCTGTTGATGTCACTGATAAAGAGCACTGTTTCTACTACTAAGCATGTGGGACACCACTCATCACTGATCTCCATCTGGACACTGAGTCATTGACCATCACTCTGTGGGTACAGTCTCACAGTCAGTTCATCCATCAAATAGTTCACACAGTCATCCAACCTTGAAGAGAAAAGTGTCCACCAGTTAAATATGTTAAAATCTTTGCAGTTAGATAATTGTTAGGAATCTCACAGGTCAGCATATAAAGGCTTCTGAATGGTACTAGACACTCTTTGAAATATATATGTTCACGCAGGGAGTATTACTGTAAATGTTGGTTTGGTGAAAAACCATAGGAAATCCTGGGGTCTTTCTGGCTTTGATTGTCACTGAGAAGATCATGCAAAAGCAAGAAAGCGAGTCAACAAATATGCAGCTGCCAAAAACAGATATTTTTTAAACTTTGAATTATAACTGATTCCCACTTACAGCTTATCCATGGAGATGAAGGTCTTATGGTACATCAGATGCAGGAAAATAATGAAATATTCTCAGTTTCTCTGAGTTTGATAGAATAAATCAGCATCAGATGGGATATGCTGAAGCTAACAGAAGGAATAATGTGTTAGCTACATGTTAATGTCTGTGATCATTATAGTTAATCATTTGGCCCATCTGCAACATGCTAAAAAAAAAAAAAAAAAGAGAGAGAGAGAAATAATAAGCCAACCACAAAAAATCTGTTGTATAATCATATTGTCTCTATGACACCACCCGAAATTAAAAGTCTCACATGAAGTTATGAGGGCAAAAGTAATGTCAGCAAAGCATGCTGAAGGACCCATACATTCCAACACCTATCAGGCTTTCACTGAAGTTATCTTTCCTGATAATTAATTTGGGTATTAATCCTATTGAGCAATTCACATACAGTACCAGTTTTCAGGCAGATTTCTTCGTTGCTTACATTAAAAAAAAAAAAAATAGTATGTCTTACTTGTTTAGCATCTCATAATACTAGGAGAGACAACATTATTTAGTCTATGTGTTTTCAGAGCTTAGTTATTAAAAATTCCAAAGGATTTTTTTCTAAGCACCACAGCACATACCAAAGTAACATTTCTGTATCAGGAACAAAATAATCTACTGAATCTATGCTATACGGCAATCTTTCAAATACTTTTTCTCTTCGTTTACACTCAAGAGAGTAGACTCGTGCCATAAACTGAGAACCTGACTCACGTCTCATAATTAATAACTCTGTGATTTTAAACCATGAGTATTGTCACATGGTCAAAAGACCATTCAAACACTGCAACTATTAAAGTAATGACACCACTGATTAATACTGCAGTCAAATTCTGACGCTTGTTTAAGCTTTCTAGAAGATTTTAGTTAATCAAACTAGCTGAATAACAGACAGAAAAAAAAAAAAGCTCTGGACTCTCTCATTATTGCCTTTTATCCATCTTCATTATGAGTGTCTTTTATGAGTATGCACCTGTGTTCAGACTTACAATTAACAAAAAGATTTGAAAAATTACAAACATAGGTAAAGAAAAGGAGTGTTAAAAAACAGCCTGAAAAAGTAAGACATGGCTAGGGCATGGTCAATAAAAATAAAGATAGTGCCAGTAACCATATTGTTGTTTTATTTCAAAAGGGAGCATAACTGCTCTACAATCAAGTAGCTCAGCCATCTGTATGAAGCAGAATGTATATTAAAACAGCTCTCACTTCAAGGCCCTAATGCCTCAGTGCCTTTATTAGTAATAGAATCAAGAACCATATTTGCTGAAAATTTAGAAGGCCCAAAAGGCAAAGAGCCATGAGTACATGATGAATTGTTCATAATATGAAAGAATTAGAGTTACTTCCATGAATGATTCCTTGAGTGCCTTAGAAAAAGAAAGATAAGTTTGTGTGGGTGTTTCACGTGTTAGGAGTCTACATTACTCTCTGGTACACTGGAATTCCTAAAGATTCAAAGATTAAAATGGCCAGGAGGCAATACCATGGACCATTCTAGTCTTAGTCCAATGTTCTGGTGAGATAATGACAGTAGAACTGCTCTGAAATTGTTTATTCCATATCATGTATGTTTGTTTCAATTTATACAATACAGTGAAAGTTTCCTTTTTCTTCTCCACAGTGGAATAATAAGGCCTGACATTTTTTTAACTTAAAGACCAAAATAATGACATCCCCTTAAGAAAGAGATACAGTAATACTTTCTTTCATAGCAAGTAAAATATGGTCTTCCCACAATAGTGTGAACTCTACTCTACTACACTATTATTTTTAAGTTGTTCAGAATTGTTCTACTGGTCAACATGGAAGATCAATCAGCTATCAAAAAAACAGAAGCTATTTTATCTCTTTTGACAGCATCTAATGCCTCAGTCTATTAGCCATAGAGAATGACTTGCAGATGGTGTGGAATAATTACTGCAGTCATCGCTGAGAATATCTAAGATGTTGTACTGCAGTGGAAAACTAACTGCTCCTGTGAAAAGAATCACTCTTTTTGTCTCATATTAACAAGCAATTCATTTCTTTGTTAATTGTTCTTCATCTTACCTGCTCATTTTCTGTTGATTTAACATTTATGTATTACAGATAAACTTTTTTGCCCTAACTTGTACGTTTAAAATATGAAGATAGTCTTTCAAGACAAGAGCACTTGATGATGCCATTAATAAGGTTTTATCAGTTAGAATAATCAGTATGAGTAGTCTCTTACCTATACAACCACGCGCTCTGTTTCTGTTGTTGTTTGTTTGTTTGTTTGTTTGTTTATTTGTTCGTTTGTTGAGGAGTACATTTTCTTTGTGTTAGGATTCCTGGCCTGGGAAGGCATTTGAGCTGTTTTGTCAAAGAAAATTATGTTCAGTGATTTCCTAATTTTCTCTTGTCAATGCTACAGAAAATGTTCAATTTTACGTATTCTACATTTCAGAGAAAGATCTTATCTACATGAAAGTACAGACCATTGTAAAGGTAGCACTTCCTCATAAATGTTTTGGCATTGCAAACAGATTGAGGAGTTTTTCTTTTTCTTTTTCTTTTTCTTTTTCCTTTTCTTTTTCTTTTTCTTTTTCTTTTTCTTTTTCTTTTTCTTTTTCTTTTTCTTTTTCTTTTTCTTTTTCTTTTTCTTTTTCTTTTTCTTTTTCTTTTTCTTTTTCTTTTTCTTTTTCTTTTTCGGCTCTGATGGTAACCTGAAATAGGCTAATTTTGTCAGAGAATCTAGATTACACATGGTTCCCAACATCACATTTATACACTTCAGCTGATTTAGTCATAAAAATGAAGTGAATACATGCATGTAGTTATTAATGCACAGCAGCTATTCTTGAAGAAAATCTTATGTTGATGTTTTTTCTGAAATAAGTCCTTGGCATGAATTTAATGTAATCCAGCTGTATTAAGCTGAGCTGTAGGATGATGTTCATATTCTAACAAGAGTAGTTCATTAACAATTACTAACTGTATTTAACTTAGGAAAGAACATGCTGAAAATGTTCATACATTACAAAAGAAAACTGATAATATTGATTAGATGGAACCTTTTCCTTCTGTAGCTGAAAAAGTATATCACTTTCAGTGAGGTCACTAATACAAATACACATGGAAATAATGCTGAATACATATTTACCAATATTTTCAAACTGGGCTTTCTTGTGTAAAACCTTTCAAAAATCTAGCGCATAAAAATTTATACAATGTGAGTGTTGCTTACAGTAAATGCAACACTTGAAAACAAACTAGCAGATTATTTTGCTAAACACATGGATAGGAGCATAGCATTGTTTAAATTACTCTTAGCATAAGAACATCATAAGCACTTAACATGAATAACTAATAATTAATATTTTAAATGAATATCATCTTATGATATTTATTAATTATTTTTACACGATGAACATATAACTGCGTAGTAAACTACTCCTGATATTCAGTAGTGTTCTGCATTACATATTAACAGTGCTGTTGAAATTTTTAGAACATTTTCTTTTTAAAGGTGTTTTTCTTTTTAAAGGTGTTTTTTTGTTTTTTTTTAAAGAAGAAAACAAAAACTCTGCTGATATTCCAGTAGAACTGAATAGTAATCAAAGTCTCTTTGGGTTCAAATGTACGTCTGTAAGATGGACTAAGTAACACTGATATATTATAAATTATAAACATATTATATATGAATGTATGTATAGAAACTGCTCTGAGTTTGAGTGGTTTCTTGCTACCAGTAAGAATACTGTTCCTGCTGTTTTGTGTATTACGAAGAATGGTCAATACCGCACAGTACCTGTAATATCTTCTTTCATTTTCAAAAGTATCTAATTATTTACAACTAAAACCAAATCACTATATTATCCTCCCCAGAAAAAATAAAATCATCTTGCTGTCTTCAGTGTCAGAATGTCCTCTACTAGTGATAATCCTTATGGTTATTTACTTTCCCTAAAGTAAATAAACATGCAGTGGAACTGCTGTCAAATTAGCTAACCACACAATAAAAGCCCTGTGGTACATTTGCAACAATTTATTTTGCAAAGGGAGTAAAGAATTAATATAAGAGGAAATGTTTAACCACTGTTATGCAAATTTAATATACTGCTCTGATAAGACATTCTAAGGGTGGAGTGTATTTTGGGATTTAGATTTTGATACTTTGAATGACAAATCAAATATTGATGAACTTAGGAAAAGAGAAGAGCTTGTATATAATCCACACATTATATATGGACTGAAAATAACACAGACTGATTACAGAGCTAATGAGCTCTTTTTGCTTTGGTTTGCTTTTTTTCATCTCTGCAATGATAAAAATAATAAGGACATAAACAAAGTTCTAGGACAGGCTGCTTGTCCATCATCAAGCACATCCTCTCTCTGAAAGCATTAGGAGAAGAGGTTATTTCAGGAGATTACAATAATGTGGCTTTTTTTTTTTTTTTCCCCTCATAGTCCTCCATGTCTGCAATATGGAGTTAAGGTTGTTAGCTAGCATATCCCTAGCTAGACTTCTTAGTTTCCACAGGTAATTGTATCAAGCTACTGCCTCTGAATTAGCCCAAGCTATTTCTAACCCTGCTGCTATAACTCCCTCCACAGCCTCCTGTATCAGCAGGTTTTTCCACCTGCTGTGTAAGGTACCTTATTTTATGAAAGGTGATTGCTTTAATGTAGGTAAAGAGACCCTACTACACAGGAGTCTAGTGAGTTAGTGAAGTCCTTTTCTCTACAGACATCAGCCAAATGTACTATAAAAAGGGAAAAGATGTTAATGTTCCCTGGAGGTAGCGAATAACCTGAGAGAGTTCCAAGAAGCATCAGATAAGCTTTAATACGTGCCACTGCAATGGGACTCCTGATTCCAAGGGACACATTTTTCTCAGAATTTGTTCTGTGTTCTCTCCAACAGGAGGACATTGCTGAGAATGGTAAAGCCTTAGCAGACACCAATAAAGCTAAGGCTGTGGACAAAGAAGCATGCTGATTTTCACCTCAGATGGTATGTCTGTTTGTGTAACGCCATTCAGAAATATTACTTCATGTCCTAGCACAGAATAGCTGCTTTAGCACAGCTGTTCGAAATAGGTTCACCTCTCAACAAGGCTTATTGCAAGCACAGCATTACTCTACTTGACACAGTTATCTGCCTTTTTTCATTCTGGAGCCATCCTGGCTGCTGTTAGAGATTTTACCATTTCATGCATGGCCTTACCGATTTCAGAGGGGCCAGGATTTCACCAAGGCTGAAAACAAAGCAGAGATTGTTGCACTGAGCACTGAACAACAGTACTCTATCAGTGAATAAGTACATAAAGCTGCTTATATAAATTATATCACCTAATTGATATTGATCTCCTAATTTACAAGCATGAATTCTGTTTTGAAACCATCTATCGTAACACAGAAAAGATTTATAAATTTCTGTTGTGGAAATTACAACTTAGTTTATTACTTAACTCAGCTACCTCCTCTCCTCTATTGTCTCCTTATATTTTCCCCCAGAAATTTGCTAATTTTTCCTTCTCTTCCACTCTGCTCCTTTTTTTTTATTTTTTCTTTTCTTTTTTTTTTTTCCCCAGCATAATATTTATCCAAAGCCATTTTGTTTCCTGTTACAGTCAACAAGCTATCACAGAGATGAATTGGAAAGCCATATACATTTCTGAAATCTGTCTCTCTCTCCTTTAAAGATGAAATTTCCAGATCTAGGGTAACAGCATGGTTCAAAATTTAGTTGAAGCTCTCAGAGAAATTTTCAAGTTTTGTTGAACTTTCATGATGAAAGCTGTTAGTCAAAAATTCCTCAGCAGCTTCATGGAAAATGTGCAAGTTGTTGTGCTTCATGTTTGACAAAGAATGTAGCAAATTATTTAGGAGAAGGGATGGAGGACAAAAAGGTTAATGACAGACTTGCTTTTGAAAATCAACTATGAATTAATGGATTCAGCTCAGATACTGTTAGTCATGGTCCAATGGTAGTTCATTTATAAAGAGAGTCATCTCATCATCAGCTTTAAACATAAGAATATCAAGAAATGACTTCTTTAAAATTTGGGAGCATTGTATTCAGATTAAATTATTGTTTAAAAGGCATCATAAACTCAACAAAATATGACAGAAGATACTGTAATTTATGGATATGCACACAATAACAAGCAAAGAATATCTCATGTTTTGTGATGCTTTTAGTTTTTGCTTTCTGTGTTAGCCAGTGAAACCATTTTTACATCATGTTGTTTAAGAAGCCTAATCATAAAAGGGGAAAAGGGCAGCTATCAACAGTAGAGAGAGAAAAAAAAAAAAACACACAAAAAACCAACCAATTAGCAGCTTTGTGCTATACTTAGATTTCCTAGTTAGCATGTTGAGTTTTGATGAAATGCACCTCACAGTAGGTTTTTTGTCCATGTCTCTTTAGTTTTATTAGATTGTGATAAAATCAATGAAAAGATGAAATTAGAAGAAAGGTAGGGAGAAAAAAAAAAAGGAGAGAATCCATAAAAGAGATTGAGCATCAAAGGCAAATATAGTAATTATTTTCTAAAGTTGATGGTGATGAACAGTTTTACATACATAGCAATAGAAAAAACAACAGCAACAACAACAACAAAAACAGATTCTGCAATGGTTTCTTTTTTTTTTTTTTTTTTTTTTGGTCAGCTATACGTAATGGGAGAGTTTCTTACGCCAAGATATGCTCTCTGTGCTGCATACCATGACCAGAACCTGGCTTCTTCACATTATTTTTTGCGGCCTGATTGTCGTTAGGAAATACATTCTGTTCCAGCACAGTCCCTGGTGAGAGGTTAATTCTAGTACCTGTCTCTCCTCCTTATCCCATGTGACCACAGTGGTGGCATTTGCAATTATATGCAAGCACAGGCTCCTGGTGCTCAGCTGCAGCGCCTGAACTGCTGCACATATTTCAGCTGGACCCTCTCTATAGCTAACATACTCACCCACAATGACATACATTTGGCAGAAATACTAATATTTCTGTGACAGTGTAATTAAAATGCACGTGCTTAGGCTTACACAGGAAATTCAGCTTTAAAAAAATGCTGCATGCTAGCCGTTGTAAATGAAATAATGGTCTGGGTGGGCAGGCAGGGCTGCACTGCAGCAGGGGAACCAGGTAGCCATTGGGCACGCTCCTGGGGACAGCCAGGTCAAGGGCCCAGCTGTGGGCCCAGCAAGGGAAGAGCTATGGCTGGACAGGGCATGGCAGGGCAGAGCAGGGATGTGGGGAGCTGATCCTGCTCTGGCCTGGCTAGGGCAGGAGCTGACAGTCCCAGTGCGCAGGAGCTCTGGGATTGGTAGGGATGGTCAGGGCTGTGATTGACTTATGGCCCATACAAAGTGGACAAATAGGTCCAAGAATGTACTTAGAGGTAGTAGTGATAATTTCTTCAAAGTGTTTCTCTTTCCCATTCTCCAGAACTTACTCCATGTCATGTGATCTTATAAAAAGAGAAGTTTGTTTTGTCTTCCCCTGTCATTCAGCAGAGCAGCAGACTGAGAAAGTCACATTTTCCTGGTAATGGCAGTCTGGTCCTCACAGCCTCAGCTACTACTTAGGACATCACACTTTTTCTCAAGAAAAGAAGTGGGTAGCTGGAATAGCAGCAGAGTGCAGGAAACACGTGGGTCAGGAGGTAGAAGGCAGCACTTCTGTGGCTGAAGGACAGAGCCTCTAGTGCATATCAACAGAGGCTGCAAGTAATGAAGATGTCACTGTAAGGATTATTTTGCCAAAGAAAAGGTTACTGGAATCTTTTATAATACAAGCTGATAGGTAATTCGCTAACAATACCTTTAACTACACTGACCGGCAACGGGTTTTAGTTCTTTTCCCAACATCAGAGTAAAGGTTAGGACTTTCCTAATGGAGGGAGTCTGCTCTTTTATATTTCACATTAGAGTTATAACTGCAGTTTCTCTTTCTAAAATGTCAAAGAAGGGAGCTGCCCTGCTCTGAGAAGTGTTTTATTCCATATAAGATCCATGTAAAATTATCAGTGAAACATTTTTGAATGTGCAAAAACTCAGAGAAACAAAGAAGTTTCACATTTGTTGCTAAGTTCTTCTAAACAATTTTCTGTAAGCCATAGCTGAGAAGCATAGCTAGACTTCTACAGCATTTTAAGTACCATACATTTATCTTAAGCATATGCGTTATCTAATATTTAAACACTGTAAATTTAGATTCAATTCAGTTGATATAACACTATGACTATGAAAAAATATAAGCATATAGATTTTTATTTTCTTTTGGAGAATAAAGTTTTATTGATTATGTGGCATGATTTAAACAGAGTACTATGTGCAACAGAACTGAATTAAATAATAAAGCCAGCTACTGACAGAGGTGGAAAACCAGCCTACAGCCTGTGATAAACGCTTAAAGTCAAATTCTGATTTTCCTCTTGGGAAAAATGCACAAGCAATAAAACTAGGTTCAAATGTACATTGTTATAATAATATAATGCAGGGGATATATTTAATATATGCTAGAATAAATGTATGATTTTCATGCTGTGCTTATAGTTGCTAAAGTTGCAGCAATTTATACTGCTTTCAGTAACTAAGAATTGCAGTCAAAAATATAAATTAATGAAAACAAGACAATTTAGATCTCCTTAAAGCAAAGAAATGAAAACGTATAAATGTAGGTTGTTCAGAGCTTTTCAGAATGTCACTATAGATCTGAGTGGTAACCTTGTGTCCAGGAGACTCCATAAAATCCTCATAAATGGCAATAATCTCCTTCAACAAAGAAAGTAGTGACAGCATTCTTCCTACTTGGGTGCAGCATTATTGTGTCTTGGTAAATATTAAAGAATCAAGGCCAAAATAAAAAGTAAGGAAAAATAAAGGCATGCAACAATGGGGATTTTTGACTTCAGCATTAGAAATGGGTGTAATTTGACCCAATATAATAAATGACATTACAGTCATCTGCAAAAAACAAACAAACAAACAAACAAAACTAAAATAAAAAAATAGGAAATGTGTTTCACTTGCTAAATATAGGTGTACAAGAACATCACAGGCACTGTGGAGAATCCACTTTTCCATTCAACACATTATCCTGCACCAACTTTGCAAGGATATATTTCCCTTTACAAGGAAATGCACTTTGTAAACCAAATCTGATGATATATCTTCCTGCTTCCTACCAACGGGATAAATGAAGTGTTCTAAGCACTTGTATTTAAATAACTGAATGCTGCTCTAGCTGCCATCTCCTGGCAAAATAAATAAAAAATGATTTATTTAGCCAATGGTAAATATCAAAATACACCACAGAAATGCATGTTTTCCTGCACTATCTGTAAAGATAACAAAATAAATGCGTTGCAGAGCTATAGAGCTAAATCCCATTCCAGGCATTGATATAAATTTTACTCCAAACAGCCAGCCAAATTTTTTTTATTATAGTAATTCCTTATTTCACCTATTCAACAACGGCTTTCAATAAGGCTCAAGTATTATGGGAAAAACTGCAAGATGTTTTCCCTTACTAAACAGCAAATTAACAGCTGAGCAAAAAAATGCAGACAATCCAAGTTAGAGTGATGATTTTCCCCATTTGTCATCCATTTTGAAAAGAACTGATACACTTATAGCAAAGAGTCCTTTGAAGGGCACAGTAGAATCTGTTTGCAACATGTCAGGAGACTTATCAGTGTTTGGCCATCCTGACGTAGCTGTAGTTTAGAATCGTAAAACATATAGGTCACATAGCGGGAGAGTGGACTTTCCTGGCATGGGCTCTCAGACAAGGAGGAAAAAAGTAACACGTGGTGTCCATGACCTCTGGAGTTTGTAGCAGGTAGACATCTAGCACTATCACACCCTGCACATCACAGCAGTGGTTTGAGGCATGCTGTCTGTAAGCTGGTTGAGGGCCCTGAGGTGTAAGATAGCCAAGTGATGAGATCTAGTACTAAACACATGTTGGAGCTACAGTGGAAATGAAATTACAGAAAACTCCAACTACTACCACATCCACTGATGAGAGCTTTTTGGTGTCAGACCTAGCATTCATAACAGGGATAATAAAAAACTGGCTTTATAGCATCCTAGTGCTTTCAGGCTTCAGTCTCTCAAAATGTATTTTAAATTCCAAGGTATAATTTTGATACTGAAACAAGGAAGTAATAAAACATACATCTATCCAAATGCTTGTTGTTGTTATCTAGCTTATTTTGTTCCTGGGTTTTGTTGTTGTTGTTGTTGTTTGTTTGTTTTGTTTTTTAAGAAATATAAATGTCAGTTCAAATTTTTAAGATGGGTGGTAAAATAATATATCAATTTTCTGTCAACAGCTCTCTTGTTCAAGTTTGTTTTTTTCACATTATCTGAGATGCTTGGTTTCCTTTCCACCATATCCTTACTGTATTCCCAACCAGATTAACATCGTGGCAGGATAGCATGTTATGCAATGATTTTAATAACTTTTATTCATGAGACTATTACTCCTTCCAGCTCCAGCCTCAGGGTCTGCTAAAACACCATGTCGTTCATTAACAGACACACAGGGAAGCCAATGAGGTAGATATAATGTGCAGATGAGAAAAAAAAAATCATCAAGTTTAACTCTTCTCTAGCCTTTTAGCACCCATTTAGGAACTTACTTAATACTAAATTTCAATGAGCATAGTGTTTCAAATTTGATATAATTAGGAACAATGAAATACAAACAAATTGTGTATTATGTGAGGTAATTACGGAATTGAGACATTTAGCAAAGAAAAAACAAACAAAAAACAGAAAAAAAAAAACAAAAATGAAAACAAAACAAAAAAAAGATATAAAAAGGAGAATGATGTCAAAATCATTTCTGTATCAAAGTTCTTAAAACATTTCCTAAGATTTTTGTGTAAATACTACTGTTAAAACTCTCAAATATATATTTATCCAGAATTTTTATCCATATAGACATCTTTCATTTGTGCGAACCAAAGAGATAATAAGAAGGAAAGTGGAAGGACCCTTGAGCTGGCCTTGTCAATCTGAGTAACCAAGTCTTGTTACTTTTTGAAAACGATTTTTCAGTAAAAAAGTCCCCAGATTTATCTTGCAGTAACAGATGTTTGGCCAAAGGCTGCAATGATTTTGAAAGAGTCAGCACTGAGGGCTTCCCAATGTATCAAACTCCAGTTACAATTTAAAAATAAATATACTCTGTGTTTTCTACTGCACTGCTTCTTCTTTTTCTTTTTTCCAAGAACATCACTGGAAAAAATAAATGCCATTTTTCATTTTATAAACCAATTAATCTTTCTGGATCTTCCTCAGACTAAAACTGACATCAAACAAAATCTGAACACAACAGAGTTTGCAAATAGCTGGCCTCATGATCTGGTGTTGGCAAATGACAGCTGATGCATCTGGTGCTTCAGTTCAAAAGGCTGAGATCTAGTCATTGTGTGCTGGATAACTGCATGCTGTGTTGAACACAATGTTTTTCAGCTGGGCATACTACTGTTTTTCAAAATAGACAAAATCATTACGTAATTTCTACCTCTACAAGTTAGTGTATTGTATATTGTTGTTGTCTTAGAGCAAAATTTCACACAGGTTGCTCAGGAAACTTAGGATAGTTTGAGTATCAAACTGTTGAGTATTTTCTGGAACCCAGACAAATAATCAGCTCTGATCTCTACAGAGCAACACTGACTAAGCTGAAGGCTCAGACTTCCAAAGTCACAGAGAAAAAGACAGCCTCTCTCTTGCAACATGATTAGGTTGCAGTTGGACTTGATGATTTTTAAGGTCTTTTCCAATCCAAGCAATTCTATGATTCTATGATAATGTCAGGCCCCAAACCAGTTTGAAGACTGGGAAGCACATTCCTACTTTTGGCTGGATAATCCAAATACACTCACTGCTTAGTCCAGATTTTGCACCTTCTGACTTTCATCTGTTTGCACTGATGAAAGATGGACTACATGGGCAACATTATCTAGCAACAACGCCATCACAGAAGCTGAGAAACAGTGACTCATCTCCACTGGTTCATATTTTTCTGAGTGTAGCATGCAGGCTCTTGTTCATTGCTGGTGAAAAAGCACAGCTAATGGTGGTGATTATGTTGAAAAATAGTGTTTTGTAGCTGAGAATTTGCTCTGTCAAATAGTGTTATTGTGTTCTTTGTATCTGTTGTCATTCCCATGGAAATAAATCAGAGGCATTACTTTCAGAGTGACCTATGTAGTTTCTAGTCTTTTACTTTAATGCCACATTTCCAATAGAATATAGATGAAGGAGACTTAAAGCTTAGTGAAATGTTTTTTAATATGCAAATTACAAATATATTTTCCTCTTATTTTAATATCTCATTCAAAGAAAGAAGCAGCCTTTTGTTCTCAAAAGATATAATCCAGATCTAACCTTTCCTTAGAAATGTCAATTGAGCATTCTGATGATAGACTAACACTGTGCCTTAAAGTAGGAACACATTGATCAAGCATCTATTGATTACAGCATTCAAGTTATCTGATTTCCTTGAAAAAGAAGAATGTTCATGTGACTTAAATTATAGAGAAAAAGGATTGCAATAAAATTAGTAAAGGACGATTGAATAAAATATCTGTGTCTGTATATCGTCTACCATTTGGGTTTTCTGAATTAACACAGTACATCTTTTTTTACTATAAAATATTTATAAACCAATTAAGTCTTTATTTTACAGAAAGCTGATAACCATTTTTGTACAACTTAGAAAATGGAAGGTCAACCCAATTGGCTATAAATGAATGAGAACTGCACAAAAGAACCACCTCTCACTATAGTACGTAGACATAATTTAAAAATAAATCCATTATCCCTTTTAATGGTGTTGTAGATAAACACAGTTTCTATAGACCAGATCTTGGTAATCACAATGAATATTTTAGTTCAAACATGTTCTACTTGTTTTAGGAAAAATGAATCAAGATGAAATTAAATATATCCACTTGTTTCATACTAATATGGAGTATAATTAAAACATGAAAATCATCATGGCTAAAGAAATTAGTGACACATTTCAAAATTTAAAATTTATAAGGTGACATGAATTTATTCAAATAAAAAGAACACATACCAACTACGAGTCCGGTTACTGACATTTGCATTTGAAAGTACAGCAGTTTAAGCTATGTAAGTGGAAAATAACTGAAAGGTTAAAGATAACAGTCCTGGAAAAGAAAAAAAAAAAAATCAATCAATGAATTTAATAGCAAATGCTATTATACTACATATGTTACTCTGAAAGTAATGCCTCTTATTTATTTCCATGGAAACTACAGCAGATACAAAGATCACAATAACAATATTTGATAGAGCAAATTCACAGCTACAAAACAGTCTTTTTCAACATCACTACCATGAGCTGTGCATTTTCACTAGTGATGAACAAGAGCCTGAATGCTACTCTCATAACAGTCTGCACCAGCAAAGGTGACCCACTGTTGCTGTCACCACTGCTGAAATGCACCACCCATCACCTCACTGTACTCACACCCACTGCTTGGTCTCCACAGACATTCAGCAAGTGCCAATGAATATCAGCGGATGACATATTTTCACATGGAGGAATTCAGTTCCACTTCTTTGCTTCTTCATACACGCTTCCATGTCACATGCCATTTGTTGAACTGCCCCTCTTCTGCTATCCATTGCACACAACAAAAGGTAATAGAGAACTGGTGGGAAGGTTCAACCTCTACTGTCATACCACCAACATCTGCCTCTGATATTGTGGGGCAACATAATAAAATATAAGTATTACTTTTGGAGCAGCCCCCATAGAAGAATTTGTCATGAAATAAAATGTCATTACAGACAGACCATTTTATATATAAAATGTTGGGGCTTCTGTTAAAAGTCCAAATGTAAGATCAAATACCTCTGGAGGATAAAGCTATTTCCATGTAAAAGTAAAATATAATCTCTTCAGATATCATATCTGTGCTCTTAACTTAAAAAGAGATTGACTTAATGGGATTTGGCAAATGAAACTGATCTTAACAAGATGGAGTAGTCTATATTTAGATTGTATTAATCAGAAAATACTGAGCAAGGAAATCCACTCACAGATGAAATATTCCCTAAAGATCAGATTATATACGGTGATTTTTAAAACCATTGGCTGGTGCTTAGTGAGGCTGTCAGATGGCAGATCTAAAATCTGTTAGATCAAACTGAGATCTTTGAAGATGCTGAGATACATTAGGAGCGAATTACAACTGTCTCGTCAGAAGACTTTCAGTTCATTCTGTCAAGGGATATGAAGGGCAACAATAAGAGTTTCTATAAGCATATCAATGACAAAAGGAAGATGAGGGAAGATGTGACCCTCCAATGAATGAAATGGGTGATCTGGTTACACAGGACACTGAAAAGGCTGTGGTACTGAACTCCTTCTTTGCTTCAGTCTTCACTCTCAGTAATGGCCTTCAGGAACTGCAGGTCCCAGTGACCAGGGTGAAAGGCGGGAACAAGGAAGATGTACGTACCCTTGATGGAAGAAGATCAGATCAGGGAATATTTGAGCAAACTGAACATTTGCAAATCCATTGGCCCTGATGGGGTGCTGAGGGAGCTGGCAGATGTGATTGTGAAGCCACTCTCCATAGACATTGCTTGACCATGGTTCTGGGAGAAATGCCTGAAGACCGGAAGAAGGCAAATGTCACTCTGATTTTCAGAAAGAGCCAGAAGGAGAACCTGGGGACTTATGGGCCAGTGAGACTTACCTTGATCCCTGGGTAGGTGGTGGAACAGCTAATCCTGGAAATCATTTCCAGGCACATGAAGGAAAACAAAATCATCAGGAGTAGTCAGTATGGATTCACCAAAATTAAGTCATGCCTGATCAACCTGACAAAGTTCAAACAACAGCAATACATTTAAACAAAGTTGTAACCTTTTTAAAAAAATGCTGTACACAGGAGAGGAAAAAAATTGACATAATTTTATCATCCATTTGTTGGGATGCTTTAGTTATATTCATGTCTGAGACTTGCATATATGTTTGGTTTTATGAAATGAAAGTGAGGTTGACTTTCTCTACTGACTTCTGGAAGGTGGAGCTGTGGCAGAAACGGACCACGGGTTACACACTAGGTAAAGATGTGGATTGAATTTTAAAACTGTGCTTTTAAACATGCTGAAATTGAGCATGTATATAAGACATACTAGAAGCTATTCATACATAAATACAATTTAATGGATGGAAAAGGAAATAAAACATTATTAAATACTTATTTTATATGTTGTGCAAGCTTATGGTATTTTCTGCAATTGTTTTGCCAGTGAAAATGCCAGTAATGAAGCCTGAATTTTTCCACACACAATCTTTTCCCCTGTGTAATCCAAACCAAAGTGGAGATGAATAAATTACACAACAATGGCATAGAAAGAGCAAAAGTGACATCTCTTCCTTCACTCCTACGCTATGGATTTCCAGACAGAGTTTGCACAATGATCTATTATTTGCATGATGGCAGAAACAATTCAAATGAAGCAATTATTAGACAAGAATACTTGATAAGTGGTAACAATATGTTCACTAAAATGTACTGCAGTTACTTCTAAACAACCACCTGAAGAGCCTTCAAAATGTATTGCTGTTGTTTAAGAGATAGCGATGCCTTCATTTTAGACAAAGAATAAATAGACACAAATATTTTCTTAAACCCTCAACATAGATATTTCATTAGAGACAAAGTCATAGCTTAGGTACTCAAATTGCTATCTGTTTTTCCCCTTCAAATTGTTTATTCCACCTGAAGACGTGGCTCTGTATTTGCATTCATACTTGTAGAAATACAACTGTTAAAAGACATGTGTATGCCTTGAAATATTGTGTTACTGCTTAATTAAATAATAATAATTTAGCACTTGTGAGTTGCTTTCCAACAGTTCATAAGTCAAAACAGCTCTTTATAAGGTGAGCAATTCTGCTTCTCACAGCACAGTACCAACAGTGAGGAAAAACTAACATCAAAACCCATCAATTCAAACATCAGACAGGGTAATCCAATTAACTAGTTTACACTGATTTCCCAGTGACAAAACTGGTCTCTGTGGACACATCCTCATACTTCCTGCTGTTTTGGGGATTCACCCCAGTCAAGGAAACAGTCTCCAATATTATCACTGCTTATGAAGAGTACCTGTGCTAGATTATTTGTTGTAAATCCTCATCCCTTGTCGCCAATAGAGAAGAGGTAATAATCACAAAAAATTCTTAATTCCCTAGAACCTTCCTCTATCTCGCCATCTACAGATTTTTAACTGTAAATCTGTGTTAACTTTGGTGATGGTTCCGTATGCATCCTAAAGAGATTTTGTGTTGTAAGTCTAAGTAAAAAAGGAAGAACAGAGGGAGAAGAGAGAAAAATAGCAGAGGGAGATATTAGTACAATTTTCATATGAACCCTTTTTTTAAGTGCATATCATCCCTAGAAAGAACAAACCCACTTCTGACAGATAAAACTCAATCCGTCTATAATAACAGTGTGATTACCTTCTCTCAGAAACTGCATCAGGCAGAAGAGACACTAGGCCAACTTTGAGAATAGAATTTCTCACAGGAAGGCAATGAGAGAAAACTAGAGAGTAAGGGCAGAATCTCTTTCTCACTATTTAAATAGGGAAAATAATGGTGAGTGATGGTGATTTCACTATCTCAAAGAGAGCATCTGATTTAATACCAGAGAGGAGGTTCAGCCTGGGAGATGGCGTAGTGGGAGTTGGGAATAACTGCAAAAATAAATGACACCACAGATAAAATCATGAGAGAGATATAGGGAGAAACAATAGCTGGTCAACATTTATATTTCAAAGTGACCAGTAATAGCAGGGCCTCTTACTGGCCAGGAACTTTTAGATAACACTCAGAGAACTGAGCAATCATTTTGATTTGTACAGTACAAGCCTCAATCATGGCCCCATTCAGTGTCTCTATTAGCTCTGGCATCACAGCTGCCTTCTTTGTCCTTGGCACTGAAGTTATATTTATTCTTTTGTGTTACAAACAGTAAATGCGATGGGAAGTGAAGCTTGGGTCATTCCAAATGCATTAGAAATTTCAGAAAACGATCAAATAGTTTAGCTGATAAAGAAATGGGAAGCTAGTAGAAGGAGAGGAAAGGCTGTGACATCCCACCTTTATCAACCAGATAAATACTTATATATATATATATATATATATACATTATATATTTATTTATATAAACTTTCTTGGATTCCTGCTTGAGTAAATCATCCTATACTTACCACTTCCTAAGAATTGGATTTGCAAAGGGTTTTTGTGTTTATAACATAAAATGTAGTGCCATTCTAAAGAAGAGGGGATTGCTCAGTCTCTCTACTGAAACCAATCCAATCTGTAATTGGTTTGATCCCATTTTATCCAGCTCAGCTGCCAAACAAACAAATGGGAAGATTAACACAGACCTAATTAGCACAGTGCTTTCCAAAATAGGGTGCAGAATATTCTTCTCTATGAGAAAGACTCTTTTAGTTGGCATATTCCATCTTTTTTTAATTATATTTTTAAGGAGGGTGTGTAGTACCATGCCAGTATTTCTTGATTCTGTCCAAAGAAGTCACCGATTCTTTAATTTTTCAAATTCAGCCAGCACAGAGCCTCTATCCCTAACCACAGATGAGAGCATGGAAGGCAGCAAGCCACCTCTTCTGGAGGTAGAATTAATAAATCTATGAAACCAATAAGCATTGTGACACCTGCCTCTTTTACAGGGACAACATTAATCACAGCAGACTACCCTGCTGGGTCCATCATATATCTATAACCAGATCCATGAATAAACTGGGGCAAGAAAATATCCAACAGACAGGTCCAACGGTACAAGTTTACCAGTGTTTACAGGAAGTGGTAGATGGAATGGATACAAACTCCCCTAACATCAGAGAAGGAAGTCTACTCTTCCTTCTTGTTTCGCTGGTGCAATTTAGACTAAAAAGTGAAACAGTCCATTTTGAACAGTCCCATGGCAGGAGAAAATGTTATTCAGAAGGACACAGTGACCTCAATTGAAGATGAGCACTCTCTAAATATTTGTGGTAAAGCTCAGGCTATAAGCTGCAATTTCTTATAATATTTTTTTTTCCTGTATCATTCAGTGTCCAGACAGGAATACATGAATAAACCCATCCACAGATTAAGATGAAATGGATATAAGAAACTTTTGAAAACGTTTATGTTTCCGTAAACAAGAATGCTCTTGATTTTTTTCCTACAGACTAAGTTAACAGGACGGGTGTCCTTGCTTTGCCCTTTCTTCATCAATGACTGTTAGTTGACACTTCAGCCTAGTGTGGTGGTTTCACACTGGTGGGCAGATGAATTCTACCTCACCACCCTCTCACTCCCCCTCCTCAACTCAAAGGGGGGTAAAACGTGATGAAAAAATGCTCAAGGGTTGAGATAAAGACAAGGGAGATCACTCTCCAATTATTATCACAGACAAAACAGAACCAGCATACAGAGTTTAATATAGTTTAGTGCCTATTACTAACAGATTAGAAAAGTAAGCAACTAAAAGCAAATTAAAAGCACCTTCCCCCATCCACCTACTTCTAACTCCTCCCCCAGAGCCGCACAGGGAAACAGGGAATAGGAGCTCTGGCCAGCCCATAATACTTCCATCTTCTGCTCCTTTAGGGTCGCTCTGCCCCTGCTCCACGTGGGGTCCCTTCCCTGAACGGGTTTCCCACTGGCTGCAGCTCGCCCAGCACCGTCCCAGCGCGGCTCCGCACCGCGGCTCCTCCATGTCCTCACAGGGAGCTCCGGTCCGCGCGATGCCCGCGGCGACGGGGGGAGGGCCCGCTCCTCTGTGGGCTTCTCGGCTGCATAGAGCTGCCTTCTTGCGCCCCAAGCGCCTCCTGCCCCCCTGCCGCATTGACCTCGGCGCCTGCGGGGCCATTCCTCCCACAGTTCGCACTCCTCTCCCAGCTCCAGCTGCATGGCAGTTTCCATTCCGTAACTCCGCTCTCGCAGAGCACCCGGCGTCGGTCACGGCTCAGCTCCGGCAGCAGTGGGTCCCTCTTGGAGCAGCTGGACATTGCGCAGTGCGGGGCTTTGCTGACAGAGGCCCCTCTGCAGCTCCCTGCTATCAAAACCTTGCCGGATAATGCACTTAGTCACTCGTTATGCTTTCTAGTTCTCCCTTTCCCCTTGAATTGAAATCTGATGAAAGACAGTTATCTGTTTCCCAAAGTGAAGAAAATGTATGTTTCCTGATGAAATACCTCCCAGTAAAACACTTTTCTTTAGTTTCTACTCTGCAAAACACATATTATTCTATATTCTGCAAAGTCAGACTGAGGAAAAATTAAATAGTGGTAGGTCAATAATATTGCTGACAAAATCTGAGCAATTTAATGTTTCACTCTGATAAAACCTGCTTTGAGAAATAAAAACACTTCATTTTAAGTTTATCACTTTGTTGGTCTTCTAGATTACGTCAAAATGATTTATAGAGTGGACTTCAAACCTCTGTTCTTGAACTTCAGTAGAATTGTTTTGAAAGGCATCTATGGATCACATGACTTTATGGCCCTTCCTTCCTCCCTCCCTCCCTCATCTGGCAATCTAATATAGTTTCTGACCTACTCCTATCCAACTTACCTCACAACTTTCCTATAAGAGAAAATGTTATGAAATAAATATTTAGAGTTTTCAGAGTAGCATTTCAGATTTTCAGATGAGAGTTTTCAACATTACTGAATTACAACAGAATTTCAAGGGTGTTATAAATAAAACATTTTAGCTCAGTGCGCACTAAGGTACAGAAAACAGATGCTCATCAGCACAGAAATGTTGCCTAATGTTCATTTACAAAGACAAATAGAGACATACAGGGTATTTCATTGCCCTTTTTCCCTGACCATGACTGGTGATCATTTCATTGTCAAAATGGGAGTCAGTAACAGCTAGTGTTTTTCTGCATTTCTTTTTATTGCCTATCTGCTTCTCATTCATATGCAGTCTATAAACCTTTTCATATTCTTGCTCAGCTAATTTGCATCAGTAATATTTAACAGTAAATTTTACAGTCTAATTATTCATTGCATTAAAAAACATTTCCTTTTATTAATTTTAAACTGTTTGCCTGATAATTTTAACAAATGCCCTTGTGCTTATTTTATAAGCCAGGCTGATCTGCATTCTCTAGAACAATAATTTTAATTATTTTCCCTTTTTCCCTTAAGACAAAACAGTCTGAAGTTCCTGATCTGGTCTTTGTTCCTCCTGCTACCTTGGGAGAAGTAGATGACATCAGTGAGACCCAACCACATGGCTGCATCTGCAAGATAACAGTCATAGTGAATGATAGCTGTCATTTTTACCACGAAGGTTTATACCTGTAGATGAAAAATCTGACTACAATTGGCTGATGGAAAGTGGCTTCTGCTTTCAAAAATTTTGCCCTTATATATCAGATGACAGAGATCACCAACATTTTATTCATGTTATGTTGAGTTCCAATGCATTATTAATTTTCACACAGTCCAGCTGTGTTTTTTCCTTATTTTGAGTATTTTTTTCATTTCCAAGTATTTCGAATTGAAAAGCTAATTAAATAATGCCTCATCTTTTTTTTTTTTTTTTCTTCTTCATAATGCAGTCCATACCATAAGAAGCTTTTGCTATTTGAAGTCACTTGAAATAAGAACATTTCCTATCATGCTTTGCAAAATTTATGCTGGAGTTGTCCGTCACCCATCTCCTTCATGTATGGGGCCCTGTGGCTGGGATGTGACCTGTGTCTGGTATCACAGGACTGGCACTGACCACCATGGCCTGGCTGGAACAGAGCTGCAGGAAGCGTGTCCTAGCTGGTTTTCAGTAAATAGTATTTATAGCCTAGCACAGCCTAGGACAGAAATGTTCAAACTCTGTCTCCATCTCTATTTCGGGAAGGTTTTCTTGTATAAAGATAAGTGAGAAAAGTTAAGGTCCTTCCACTTTCTGTCATGCAATTTCAGGCTGTATTGGAGCATTGCACAAGTTATAACTCTGCAGGGAATAACACAGGTACATTGTGTACAGTGCTATGATACCAGATTGCTTACTGAATCCCTCTCAATCTCTCTTTCTCTTCTCTCTCTCTCTCTCTCTCCCCTTAAAGTGCAGTGTACTTCTGTATTTCAGCGTTTCTAAGTCACCAAGAGGTGAGTTTTTAATTCAGATCAATTGGTTGGTTCAGGTCATTAATTTAATGGCTAGATCAGTTACATTTGTTAAGTAAATACTATTCTTCAGTACGATAAGAAGGAGCAGAAATAAAGTTTCTTTAATAGTAGACTAGGAAGAACCTTCAAATAGTTGACAAGGATGCCAGTACATCAATCCCAGAGAGTGTTCAAGCATAGATCAAATATAATGAAATACCTGCATGCTAACACAAGAAGCATGAAGGACAAACAAAGAGAAATTGGAAGCTGTGACTAACACAGAAAAATGATATAGGAGAGCTGACAGAAACATAGTGGAACAGGTACCTTGCTAGCCAGTTAACATGGTGAGTTAAAGCTCAGCTATAATAGCTGAGGACAACAACAACAAAAAAAGAAGTAGTATAAATTCACACCATCAGGGAAATTAGAGTTGTTATAGGATGGACAGTTAAAACAGAGTTCCAGAGGGCATGTGGAACTCACTCTAAAAATTGCTACATTTATTATGAGTGATTTTACTACTGGGTATCTTGTTTTTCTGCAGTGAAATCAAAAAACTCAAGTCGGAAAAGTTGGTCTTCCAAAGACAAAAGTAGTGAAAAATGCCAGCAATATATACTTAAGAAGTACCGCCAGGTAAGGGCGTAAGAATTTAAAAGAACAATTGTAATGACAAATTCTGAGTTCAACTTTTTGGCAAAACTTTGCAAAAATGTAGAGTTACACTTATAGAGAAAATCTATGAACTAAAGCAGTGAAATGTTTAACAACTTGCATGCCTCCTTCAAATTAACACCTGTGGTCATAAAAAGAGATCTTAAGTTGCATTTTAGCAGTTGTAATATCTCCTGTTTTAATTTTTAATTAAAATGTTGTTATGTATATATATATATATATATATATATATATATATATATATTTCCCTCCTGCCAGCCTAGCCCAGCCCTGGTGCTCACAAAGAATGCAATTCAGGCAGTGGAGCCATTCCACCTGCATAGTCAGTTGTGAAGCTGATCTCACAAGAACAGAGCAAGTGAAAACTATGGGAACCCCTCTTACATGTGCTGCAGTCCTGGGGAGTGAGAAGTCCTATGGAGTATATATCTCAGCCCTTGGGCTTTCCTGGATGTTCTTACTATGACTCAAAATAGTTATGGAGTAGCAGCAGCTGTAGTATATCGCATCCCTTTGCCTAATACATCAACCTTTTGTTATACTGTTTACACTACTATCATTAAGAGCATGACACATTATCAAATTGGATTGCAAATTCAAGTACATCTTCATTAGTGGTAGTAAGCTTTGTTTCAATTTAGCTGACTGAAATAAAGTGGAAAAATAAAATGAAACATGCCATCAGGGATCCTTCAGGAAAACTACTAGGCACAGACCTGTCTGGTATAAATGAATTAATCCTGGCTAATTCACAGCAGTAAGAAAGACCAATTATTGAAGCATAAGCAGTAATAAGCTATTACTAAGATTACAAACCAAATGAGCAAGGGGATAACATCCATACAAAAGGCAAACAATGCAAGATAATAAAGAGCTTAACAGTACCTGCTTAATAGTGCCTTTCAACACATCATACCCAAGCAAATCCATTCACAATTTGGCCCTCCTGGTGACTAAACCACTGAGTGAAAAAATAAATATATATATGTTATGAAAACCTAAGATAACACTCATTCCTTTGAAATGTTACCTGCAGCATTTTCATAAATCCTTTTCAAAATGAAACAGATCTCATTATTTTTCCAATATTTTCTATGTGTAAATAGATCTAAAATTATTTATTCAAAACAAGGGTTTTGTGAAGGACTGAAATGCTTCATTTTACCAGCTTCATTAAGAAAACTGATCATGACGAAAGTATAAGATAAGTATGGAGATCTGAATCTAAGGCTTTCTGACATGCTCTTTATCAAGCACCTACAGTTCTCATGCAGACAACATCTAGATCTGGAAAAAGCTCAACACTAGCCCAACTGGTTAAAGACTACAGCAGTGATTTAACAATAAATCGAGAATGCTTTGTGTGAGGATAGGAACTGCAAGAAAAACAAAAATATAATTACATCATTCTACACTTATATAAACGTGTGTTTTTTTTTCCCAAGCAAATTTTCTTGCAAATAACAGAATATTTTAAAAGTTTTTTTTTTTTCCCCCTTTCCAAATTATAGCCACATGTTTAATTAGGAAAATTTCTGATATGGTAATCTCTGGGAAAAATAATTGTATAAAAAATAAAGCAAGGTAAACAATATTGTACTTGAATTACCAAGTAAGATTATATATTGCCTGTAACTAAACCTTCCTTATGTTTTTGAAAAATAACCTTTATCTCACTTTTCACAGCTACATTCTGCTTCTAATGCATATAATTATGTATCCTAGTTATTTGTCAAATGCCACATTAAAAAAAACGGGCACTGATTTCCATACTGAGAGACAAAATACTTTCCTATGTTTTTCTAATGAGAGCTCTTTAAAAAATAATGAATGTTTTTTACAATCTTTCCCTTTTCTGATGTGTATATATATTTTTAAATGAGCAATTGCTCATAATAGGAAAGAAAATCAAGATATAATAGATCTAAGATAATGCATCTATTCAGGTATAATTTTATTGAGATATATTATCTATTTCAGTGTATTAGACTGTAGAAATCAGCAGACAAGATGACTTTTGGCAAAAACATTCATGAAGCCAAGAGAAGGTGTGGAATCAGTCTAAAATAAAGGGTACATTGATTCAGACATCAGTGAATGGGAATTATGGAAACAATTCTCATAAGTTATCACACAAACCTTTTTAATAGCCTTTTTTAAAGCCATCTGTTTCTGCCCAAACACTGGAGAAAAACATCAGATTATGTTAGTATACCCACATAGAACTTCTGTTTCAATATATTACAATAAATACAGGAATACCCTCTTAGAGAGAACTGAAGGTGGTTATACTTCACTTTTTTTTTTTTTTTTTTTGGCAAATAGAAACATTGCAAGTAAGATGAAGTCAGTTATTCTTCTTCCTTAAGAAACCTACACTGGCTATATTACAGATATTCTTTGCTATTGTTGCATAGCCAATGAGAATCAATATAAATACCAAAAGCAAACATACATATTATATTCAGCAGAAAGACCTGATTTTTTAAAAAATATTTTTTTTCACCTAAATGAATAAGAGCTTCTTACATCAATTACATCTGATATAAATCAGTAACAGACACCAAAACATAGCAGATAATATGTTTTGCTACCTAACCATGTAGAGAACTACAGAAGTAGTCCAGCTGGATAATATAATTGAAAAAGAAAAAATGAGGCCATTGGTTCCTAGAGTAAAATATGCCAAAAAAAAAAAAAAAAAAAAAAAGCCAAAAAAATGACACTGTCCTACATGACATCCTTGTTGCCAAACTGGGGAAAAATGCATTTGATGGATGGACCATGCACTGGGTAAGGAATTGTCTGGATGATCACTCTCAGAGAGTTGCAGTCTATGGCTCAGTATCGAAGTGGAGACCAGTGACAAGTGGTGTTCCTCAGAGATCAGTATTGGGACTAATGTTATTTAACATCTTTGTAGGCAACATGGACAATGGTATGAAGTGCACCCTAATCAAGTTTGCAGACAACACCAAGCTGAGTGGTGCAGTTGACACGCTAGAGGGAAGGGATGCTATCCAGAAGGACCTGAACAGGCTTGAGAGGTGGGCCTATGACATCCTCATGAAGTTCAGCAAGGCCAAGTGGCAAGGTCCTTCACCTGAGTTGAGGCAAACCCAAGCATAGATACAGATTGGCCGGAGAATGGCTCAAGAGCAGCTCTGAGGAGAAGGATTTGGGAGTGTCTGTTGATGAAAGATTCAACATGAGCCGACAATGTATGCTTGCAGTCCAGAAGACCAACCGTATCCTGGGTTGCATCACGAGAAGCACGACTAGCAGGTCAAGGGAGGTGATTCTGCTCCTCTACTCTGCTCTCGTGATACCCCACATGGAATACTGCATCCAGTTCTGGATACTCCAACACAAGAAGAACATCGAGTTGTTGGAGCGGGTCCGGAGGAGGGCCATGAAGGTGATGAGAGGGCTGGAGCACCTTCCTTATGAGGACAGGCTGAGAAAGTGGGGGCTCTTCTGCCTGGAGAAGAGAAGGCTCTGAGGAGAAATTATAATGGCCTACCAGTACCTGAAGGGGGGCTACAGGAAAGCTGGGAAGGTACTTTTTATAAGGGAAGGTAGTGACAGGACGAGAGGAAATGGCTTTAAACTGGAAGAGGGTAGATTTAGACTAGATGTTAGATATTAGGAAGATATTAGGAAGCAATTCTTTACTGTGAAGGTGGTGAGACACTGGAACAGCTTACCCAGTGAGACTGTGAATGCCTCCTCCCCGGAAACATTCAAAATCAGGCTAGATGGGGCTCTGAGCTACCTGGTCTAGAGGGAGGTGTCCCTGCCTATAGTAGGGGAGTTGGAACTAGATGATCTTAAAGGTCCCTTCCAACCCAAACCATCCTATGATTCTACTCCACCACAGGGAAATACTGTTCACATGTGATTTCCTAGAATGAATTGGGTTTGAAGGGACCTTAAAGAACCTTGCCATGAACAGGGATACATTCAACTGGATGAGGTTGCTCAAACACTGGACACCTCCAGGGATTGGGCATCCACAGCTTCTTTGAACAACTTGTTCTAGTGCTTCATCACCCTCCTTGTTAAGCATTTCTTCCTAATATCTAATCTACATCTGTTTGCTTTTAGTTTATACCTTTTGTCCTATCACAACAGTCCCTGATAAAGAGTCTGTCTACATCTTTCTTGTAGGCCCCCTCCAAGCACCAGAAAGTTTTTCTCAGAGAATTCTCTTCTCTAGACTGAGCAATGTTGGGTATCTTTTCCTGTCTCTGTAGAAGTACTCCAGCCCTCTGATCATTTTTTTTTTTTTCACTGTTCTGGACCCACTGTAACAAGTCCGTGCCTTTCTTATGCTGGGAGTCCCTGAACTGAATGCAGATTTGAGCCGTGTATTATCATTTCATACTTCAGTGACTTATCTGTATTTGCAATTTTACATTCATGTTATTTGGATTAAAAATTTTAAAGTGAATCATGTAGTCATGTCTGAAATAGCATTGTAGCTCTCTCATTGTTAAGTACAGATACTAGATACTTCAATCTTCCTTTCCAGTTTAAGGAAAAAAAAATCTAGGAAATTCAGATTTTCATTTTAGTACAAATACAACCTAAGTTCAGTAGAAGAAAGATACATTGCTTCATCTTTACTTTTGAGTTAAAAGACATCTAAATACAAAATACATTAACATAATAACTTTGAAAATAACTGAAAAGTTACAACCGTGCTCTTTTAATGATTTTGTGTCCTGATGTTTATCATGCTCACTCATTTCTACTTAGTGTTAATCAGTTCTATTCTCTGTATCTCTTCATACAATTTCGGCATTCTCTACCTTACACAGTTTCTGAGCAATTAGCACAACAAATCATATGACTCACAGCATTCATTTCTTATACAATGTCTAAATTAGACTGAAACTAACTCTGAAGGAGACTTTCACTATTTATTTGCTTGTAAGCAGTCCAATTCATTTTGTGTATACCATAGAAAGATCCACCACTTTCACATATATACAGTTTAGAGTTGCAAAATAAATTTAATAACTTAGAAAATAAAAGGAAAAGGTGTTCTGGATGTTCGTGTTCTATCTAGAAGTTCCCAAGCTAGATTTTCTTCAGAGGATTCTGAAGAATTCTCCACTTACTGACAGCACCCGTTTGTCTTCTGAAATCTCAGTGAGGATGTATCTGCAGGCAAATACTTCTGAAAGTTTCTAGTTTTCTCTTCCTCAGTGCCTGTTAGCTTTCTACCGAAGATATCTTTGAAAGACCTAGCAAAGTTTAGCAACACATCCAAAGGAAGCCAATGGCACAAATGGAAAAAGGCAAAAACATTTTTATGTTAGAAGTGTGATATTTTTGTGAACTGGGTCTCTCCTGACAGTCAATAAGCAGCTCACTTTGGATCCATATAGTCTACCTGAGCTCCAGCTCCTAACTAGAAATAGTATGCCTATCTTTTTTATGCATTATTGGTCAGAGTACATTTTAAAAATGTTTGCAAAACGTGAAATCACATCTAAAGTTTAATGATAAGGTTTGTTATTAAGGCACTTTATACCAGAAGCACTTTTTATTATTTCTCTTAAAGTACTCCAGCAGAAAAGTATTTTCTCATTTTTCACCAGGCCATATGAACAGCTATAATGTGTTGATTAACATGTCTGAGATCAGTAAGAACAGGATTTGATGAAATAATTTACACCTTTTTGTTTTAATGCACCCAAAATCAATTTTTATAATGGCTAATGTTAATACAAGCACATGGAACAATGAATGACTTGTTTATAGTAGTATTTTGGCAGCTAGTACAGCAATTGCCTAATATTTACATCAGGTGTTGAACACATAGAAATAGTCTTTTTGTTTCATCTCAGTGGGCTTGACAGAATAAAACTTTTCTGAGGTAATATATGCAGTTGAAGTTTTGTAGAAAAATAGCACTCAGCATTTCTATTTTTCAGTGCTCCCTCATGGATCAGAGTATCTTAAGATACTAAAGTGTTTTATTACTTAATACCTTGTAATGAATTATACATGTATAAAGCAAAGCTTTAAAAATGGTTGAAAGTTTGCTGTAACCCACAGTAAACCCAAAGAAAATCAGATAACATAATGCAATGAACTGAAAATGCAAATATGAAAAATTTTTAATGATGATATTGTGAATGTGTAGTCACTCAGTACTTCTTAATACAGTATGATATTGTTTTTGAATGTCCTGTTTCAAAACCAAAAATAGATTCGTTTTTTTTTGTAGGAGGTGAAAAGCAAAATGGTTTTGTCATTTCATTGGAATAAATCTTAGTTTATATAAAAAAAAAAAAAAGCAAGAGAATTATTATAAGATTTTGGCTTTCTTGTTGATTTTTTTCATGTCTTGGTGATACGGTGTTTTGCTTTAGGTTTCATTTTGGATTTTTTCTATATATCACTGAATCACCACCATCTTATGTTTGCTTACTTGTTTCTTCTAATTGTCATGACATTTTTTTTCTGCATACACATTTTTTAAACATTTTCTTTCCCAAAGGATCTATTATTTTCATCATATGTTTTGATCTTCTGTACTGATGTGTATCTTTTCAGTTTGACAAACCTTTATTTGTAAAATTATTCTAGTTATGTTTTCCATGAAGATATACAAAATGTTACTGAATTTTTGTGGTCATAAGTCTGTTTATTTGAAAAGAGCAAAATAAAAGTTGTGGGAGAAGCATGAAGAGTACTTGAAATTGAAAGACAAGAATATAGAAGAAGAGCAGAGGAAAGGAAAGATAATAGAAATGAGTAGTCTGTAGTGATGAATGTATTCCAGTGCTGGAGGTTTTTCATTACAGTAGTCATATACACATGCTCATAAGTCTCACTTGCTGAGGCTGCAATAGTAGTTGCATTGCATTTGACTGTTGTGTAGGAGATTTTTAGAATTACATTTTTTATATTTTTCTCTTTTTTTTTTTCTCATTCTTCTCTGCACTCAGCTCCAATATATTATTATATTCTATCTAGTTATTTTAAATCTAGTTATTTTAAATCCTCTGTGAAGATGGTAAATTGTCTTTTTGAGTTAATATGTAAATTATTAACTGATACGTATGCATCACATCAGCTTTGAAATTTTCAGATATACAATAGTACTGAATATCAGGGGTAAGGAAACCTTTAAGTGAGGTAGATATTTAATATAAAAGAAAACTTTTGCATAATAGTACAGGATGAGGAGAAAAGAGTTAAAATGTATAGAGAAAGCTAGCTCTGCAGTCATTTATCATTATTTTACTTAGAGTTTGATACTTACACAGAAAGTTCCTGCAGCATTTTATGTACAAGAACACTTTAATTTTGATTTGTTCTTAGATGTGATACTGAAAAATTTACTGCCAGAAAAAGACTGTCAACCAGAGAATCCCAAATGTCTGGAGGCTTGCCATTGTAACTCCCATCTACTAGAAGGGTCATAAGGAGGATCTGGGGAACTACAGGCCCATCATCTGTGCCAGGAAAGTCTATGGAGGAGATCATCTTGAGTGAGTTCACATGGCATGTATGCTACAGCCAGGGGATCAGGCCCAACCAGCATGAGCTCATGAAAGGCAGGTCCTGGTTGACCAACGTGATCTTCTATGATCAAGTGATGTGGGAAAGGCTGTTGATGTAGTCTACCTAGACTTCAGCAAAGCTTTCAACACTGTTTCCCACCATGTTATCCTGGAGAAGCTGGCAGCCTGTGGCTTGGACAGGTACACTCTTTGTTGGATAAAGAACTAGCTGGATGGCCAGGCCAGTGGTGATGAATGGAGTCACATCCAGCTGGCGACTGGTTTTGAGTGGCATTCCCCAGGGGTCAGTATAGGGCCTGTCCTGTGTAGTATCTTTAGTGATGACCTGGATGAGGGTATTGAGCATTCCTTCAGTAAATTTGCGGATGCCACCAAGTTGGCAGGAATTGTCAGTCTGCCTGGGGGTAAGAAGGCCCTACAGATAGGACAGGCTGGTTAGCTGGGCTGAGGCCAATGTGATGAAGTTCAACAGGACCAAGTGCTGGGTCCTGCACTTTGGCCACAACAACCCCAGGCAATGGTACAGGCTTGGGGCAGAATGGCTGGAAGATTGTGTGGAAGAAATAGACCTGGAGGTTCTGGTTGATGCTCAGCAGAACATAAGCCAGCAGTGTGCCCGGGTGGCCAAGAAGACTGTTGTTGCCAGCAAAATTAGGGAGGTGGTCATCCCCCTATACTTAGCCCTGGTGAGGCCAAACCTTGAGTACTGTGTTGAGTTTTGAGCCCCGCACTGCAAGAAAGACATAGAGGCCTGGGAGTGTGCCCAGAGAAGGGCAATAGAGCTGGGAAACTGGGATTGTTCAGACTGGAGAAGAGGATGCTCAGGGGAGACCTTATCAGTCTCTACAACTACATGCAAGGAGGTTGTGGCAAGGTGGGGGTTGGCCTCTTCTCCATTGTAACTAGTAATAGAACTAGAGGGAATGGCTTCAAGTTGCATCAAAAGAGATTCAAGTTGAATGTTAGGAAAAATTTCTTCTCTGAAAGGGTGGTCACGTGCTGGAATGGGCTGCCCAGGGAAGTGGTTGAGTCACCATTCCCAGAGGTGTTAAAGAAATGTTTAAATGTTGTATTAAGGGATATGATTTAGTGGGGAAATATTGCTGGTAGATTGACAGCTGGAGTGGATGATCTTGGAAGTTTCTTCCAACTTTGGTGATTCAGTGATTCTTTTATACCCTACTGAAATGTGTCATTCAGTGAAAAAACATATTAAGCCCTTATTTTTCTTCTGAGAGAACCTGACTGTAAACTCAGTGATAACTCAACCATATGTGGCTGTTGAATGATCTGCTGGCAAGTGAAAGCATGAAATTGATGGTCTAAATCACCATATGTTGTTCACTGTATTGTTTCTGGCTTTGACAGTTTACTGGATTCCTCAGAAAAAGAAAAAATATAAGTGGGAAAGATATTTAAGTGCAAATATACTGTATTTTATTATTTTATTTTTTCAGTCAGATTATACAGATTTCTTATTCCCATCCCCACTCCTCTCCCAGTATATCACAACCCTAAGCAAACTCAAATGAGAACAAAAGTTGAAGCACCTCAAAGTATAAAAAGATATGGGAAGACACAAATACACAAAACTTAAATGTTTAAGAGTCACAAAGATGTGTATAAAAACAAATAGATTTTTTTTTTTGAGTGCTAAATTATATATTTTAAAAGCTCTTGCATCAAGTTTCTTTTGGCCTCAATAAAACAGCAACAACAACAAAAAAGGAAAGGAAAGACAGCCTTTAAATACCTGCAGTAAGAGGAGTTTCTTCCTTTTTTTCATGTAGCAGTGATAAATTATAAATTCTGAAAGCAAGTTTTTAAGTGATACAGTGCTCCTGGATCAATTCAACTCAATGTGTGTACCAATAATACTCAAATCAATTAAATGGTTGAAAAAAATCTTGCTTAGTCAGTGATGTTGTGCAGCAATGCCAAACAGCTACAGAACAAAACCAATAAAAAATGCAAAACAATCAAATTAAAACTAGACCTAACATAATTATAGTTTAAAAGATCAGTTATTTACACAGTAACTTATACAAATAGATACACATATACAATGACTTACATATAGAGGTGCTCTTGCCACTTGTAATTTACAGTGAAGAAACAGCAAGAGCTTTGAAAGGACACATGAAACACCTTAAGAATAATCAATTATGTGTTCACCTGTACAAACTGTAGAATCTGCTTTGCTTTTAATATTCCTATGACATACGAAGATGCTTTACCATGAAAAGGTCAAGGATATAATTTGTCAAGCAGTATATATATATAGGAGATAATAAAGTTGTGAAAGTCGAAAGGAGTAAATTGACTATGCTTTTCAGGTTATGATTGCCCTATAAAATATGAGAAGAGATCTAGTGCACTTGTTCTTATAGGAGCTTTTAAGAGAATAATTTTGTATTGCATCTAACATCCCTTTTCCAAGAGAGCTATGTATAGCTCTTACAAGCCTGGAGTTAAATCTCTTACTTAATTCAAGTCTGTGGTCACTTTGCGTTGTGTTTTGTCACACTATCTGTTATTTGTAAAAAGAATAGGAATAGAAGCTCCTAGTCTCCTTCTTAACTGCAGCTCTGACGTGGAAGAGTAGACAGAACTCTACCTTCAGTTGCCATTTCTCATAAATAATTGTGAGAGTCATTTTAATAACAATTGTAACAATTTTATTATATGTGAGTATACATACTATAATACTCACAAAGTAAATACATATGTAACCAAACCTCATAATAGATCCATTTGGCCAGACAGTGGTGAGTACAAGTCTGCCACATATTGATTTGCTGATTGAGTGGTTTATGGTTGTTTGATTTTTTATTTCATTCCATCTCCTTCAGTTATTTTCTCACTCCCAAAGGCTAACTTTGTTTTAGTTATAAGAATGAGAATTAAACCTAGTCCACACTTTGTAAGGAATGAGGGCAATGGGTGGAAATATTCCAGTATTTGAAGGGAACAGGAGGGGAGATGACTGTTTATGAGGGTGGGTAGTGATGGGACAAGGGGGAATGGTTTTAAACTGAGACAGGAGAGGTTTAGGTTAGATATTAGGAGGAAGTTTTTCACATGGTGGTGACGCACTGGAACAGGTGGTTTTGGATGCCCTATCCCTGAAGGCATTCAAGGCCAGGCTGGATGTTTGGCTCTTGGCAGCCTGGTCTAGTAGTTGGCAACCCTGCACATAGCAAGGGGGTTGAAACTAGATGATCTTTGAGGTCCTTTTCAACCCAGGCTATTCTATGATTCCATGATTCTATGGTCTTACTACTGTTATTGTAGCTTCTCTCCTGTGAACCTTGCCATGACTCACATCACAGCAAGCTTGGAAACATTTTTTTCCTTTTTAACTTAGTTTCCAACTACTATGATTAAATGCTTTGTATATTCAAATAATCCCTTTTCTATTCACCATTATCTGCCACTTCCCAATTTAAAGTCTGTCCTGAACTGCTTCTGCTTGTTTTCTTCATTTTCCTATACTGTTTTTTTTTTTTTTTTTTCTTTGATCTCTTTGCAAGGAAAGCAGAATTTCTGTGATCCTCTGCTTTTCTTTCCCATGAAAAAGACTTATAAGCCTAAACCTGGTAATGTTAGACAATTTTTCAACATACCTGGGAGAGGAGTCTTGAAATGCATACTATGTCATTTCTAAAAGTCATATATAGTACTGTTTCTCCTGAGGCAAAAGTGTTCTTGCCTCTGCAAATCATGTGCAAAGAAATGATGAACTATCATAAGAAGCAAAACATGACAATGGAAAACACTTATGATAATTTTTTACTAAATTACCTTGAAACTTTTCCTTTTCAGCGCTCAGATTATTTGTTTTCAAAACTCCTTTTTGCACGTCCTGACTCTTGATACAAGTCTTTTTTGTGTGTTTTTATTGTTGTTCTTGTAGAAAGCAATGCTGCTTGTCTTAAATTTCAATTTTGACTCTACCTTATTGTAATTAAGAGAGAAGATTTCTCTGTCAATACTCCAAAGTTATTAAAATTTGTTATCTTTCTCCATTAAATTTAAGATTTCTCTCAAAGGTCCCCAGGAGGCAGTCCTGCAAAGGAAGTAGTAATGTGCCTTGTTTCTCTTTCTCTTTTTTGTTTTTGTTTTTATTTGATTTGTTTTGAGGGTGGTTTCCAGCTTGCTGTGCTGAGTGAGGAGAAGATGATACTGGGAGAGAGGGAGGGCACCAGAGATGAAGGACACTGTGCTCAGGGCTAGATCACCATCTTTATGAAGAGGAGATCACAAGGAGAAATTTATCATCTGTTCCGCCACAGAGCAAAAATCCTCCTCATTAAAGGAACATACATGAATTCCTTACAATAATAATAAAATAATTTGGAAAAATTTGAAAAGGTAATATCTATGTGGCATGAAATGTACAAATATTTCAGATAATTCACATTTTTTAAATTAGATTTTCCTCTATAGTTTCTTAAAAAAAAAAAAAAAAAAAAAAAAGAAATTTAAACCAGGCATTAATTCACTGATGTGAAGATTATTCAGAAGATAATACAGTCATTTTATTGACTGCTGATCTGTGGCTGTATTGCTGTTTGTCTGTCACCGACAAGAGCTGAAAACAAGCAGCTGTGTCTGTTTTTTCCTTGGCACTAGTCAGTTTTATTGATGTGTATGAACATGATTTATACTCCAGAGACCACAGAAAATGGCACTCCTGTAGGTATACAGTTCATTACAAAATGAGTACTATCTACAGTGTCTGCTGTGTAGCAGAAGTCATTATTAACCATTGTCACAATTTCTAAAAATTCAAAAAATTACCTGTAAATATGTATTGCCTCTGTGCTATTTCAGTAGCTTCTGTGTTTGACCTTCAGCAACTTGTGACTGAAATCCTCTTTTTTTTGTGTGCATGTGATTGTTTGAACTACAGATACACTACTGTTTACTGCAACAGCTCTCTAGTTGTGACACATTTTATGACCATGTTGGGAAGAGTTTTCTACTTCGCTAATCAGTATGTGCAAGTACCAGTATGCACAGAGACCACAGACACTCTTGAGGGTCAAATGCTTTGCTTTCATCACTAATTATTAGGACTGTTTCACTTCTAATCATGTATTTGACAGAGCTTTTTTATGGCTAATGAGCTAATCATCATACTTCTAAATTTCGTTTTTCCTTCTATGCAGTGTTGAAAACTGTTATCTTTATTTAATCTATGAATTAAATCTACAAGTGTATTTCGTAGATGGAAAAAAAAGTTATATACAAGAAGCACATAATATCTTTTTTCTTGAAGATGTAATTTTCTTTCATTCCTTAAAATTCAAACAATGAAATTAGTAGTTAAGTGACTGTAGGAAGTTAACTTTTCAAACATAAGTCATAAACTCATTAAAATGCCAAATCACTCTCTCCCCTCCAACGAAACTACAAAAATGGGTCTTACCTTCCTTAGTTTTTCATCAATGCTGAAAACAGATATTCGAAAGATTTTTGTCAAAGGACAGAACAGAAAGATCTTTGCTATGCCACAGACGGTCAGGATAGACTGATTCAACTCCTGCTGCTTTCCTGCGTGTTATTTTGTTCCTACTAAAGAGGCTTCTGTAGTCTTTTTTCACTGCCTGCTCCAAACCCACAGTGGAGGTCTCATGTCTCCACCCTAGTACTCTCCTTGACTCTTAAGAACAAGGACCTGGCCTATTCCTCATTGTTCTTCCCACTAGTCAGAAATAAAGATAAAACAAGATTATTAAGGAAGGTGTCAATAGGGTGCAATAGTGAGGGCTATTTACTCCATTCTGAGGTGATAAGACTGGGCTGCATCAGCTCCTGGGTCTCTGGGGATGGGCAAGAGGGAGAGCAAGAGGCTCTTCATTGCTGTCCTGCACTGTCAGGCAGAGTGCCCCAAACCATGCTGTTCCTCTTAGTTCCACTCACCCACACAGCATTTCCTCCAGTCTGTAGCTCCTGGAAGCCAGCAGGTTGCTCCTTCCTATCTCACACTGAAGTTCTCCTACTCTTCTCCCTTGTCCTCCCAGCTTGACCCAGCAACAGCCCTTTGATGATCACAGCTGTAATTCTTCTGTTGATGCTACAGAAATTGCATTAAGCAAAGCATAGTTTGGCCCAATATAAACACATCAGTAGCTGTTGCAATTAAAGCATCAAATGTTATGCATTTACAATTCATCAAGCCATTTTCTATCACTGGATAAAAGAAGCTAGATTTTTTTGAAAGTAACAGTAATGCAAACTATGTTAGTGATGATCTTACTAAACACTGATGTTTAAGTCTTTTTCTTTAAAATTGAATATTTTTTGTAAATAGGACTTTTTGACAATATTTCAAGACCCTTAATTAACTACAGTGTTGCTACAAAGTACTGAGGCAAATTATAAGGAGATAATTAGTATTTGCTTGTCTTTCACATCCCTAATTTCATTTTTATCTTTTTCTGGAATGTTACTCATCTGCTCATCTGTGCTTGGGTAAGTATTTTACAATCTAATTCCAGAAAGAAATAATTAATCCTTCACAGTTTTCTAACCTGTTCTAGTGCAATAAAGCAGTCATTTAATGTTTCCTATTAATGCAAAAGGAATTAATAGCATCTAGACTGAACACCCAAAAGTATAGTTTCTAAAGATCTGAACATTTTCTACTCTACTGTAAATCTGTTGTCATTAATTATTTTTTACATAGTGTAAATTTTGACATCTGTAATTAACATAAACACATTTTAAATTGGCAAATATGTATGTTTAACTGTATGCATAACTGAATTTATAGATTGCTATAATTAGCTCAACCTATTAAACTTCAAAAAAAAAAGAAAAAAGAAAAGTAACAATTAAGTGTTGGATTTAAGCTCTAATTAATAACCAAAAGGATACTTTTATGAATGTACATAAAAGGAACATTACACCCCTTGCAGGCAACTGAAAACTATTGGAGAGATCACTGTTCCATAGATGAAACTGAGCTTCCCTGTCAACACAACCCAGAAACTCTTCAGAGCACTCAGACTGCTAATTATGCTGAAGTATATGCAGTAAATGATTATGGTAGGTTGTTTTGTTTTTATTGAACACTAAATGGGTGTCATGGTTTTATGATTTTTGGTTATCAGTATTCCACATCACAACAGCATGCAGTGTACTGGGAGTTAAAGAGCAAATGCTTTAGTTCCGGGTACCTGTCTGGAAGAGAAGAAGAACTATGTTCCTCAAGAGCCTTTTCGAGTACTGTTATCATTCCTGCTCAAGGGAACAGATATAAGGGCGCAGGTCATCTGACTTGTCCCTCTTCTCGTCTCGCCGTGTTCCCTGTTGGATCGGCTCGCTACTGCTGCGCCCGACTGCATGCAAGGCTTCAGTATTAGTGTAAGGCCTTTGGCTCTTGGACAGTCTTTCTCTCAATTACTGTTGATTTATATTGCATTATAGTGTGTTATCTTACATTTCGATACTATATTTAGTAAATTAGTTTGTTTCTCCTCAGATCGTTGCCGCTGTTTTTAATTATTTTGGGGTCCCCTGTTTCCCTTCCCGGAGGCATGGATTTTGCGAAATCTCTCCGCCCCACTAGTCGCGGAACCGGGCCGGACCAGCCCTTAAACCGTTGACATTTTTGGTAGAGAATGCGGGCAAAAGCTGCTTTTTAGCTTTTTAGAAGGAATCTCTCTGGTCTTGGAGAGCTTCGTTGTGAAAGTTTATCTCTTTCATAGGTGCTCACTGAAAAACTTGACCTTGAAAGTCCAGGCGGACTGCCAATATTCTGAACACGGTGAGACGAGAAGAGGGACAAGTCAGATGACCTGCGCCCTTATATCTGTTCCCTTGAGCAGGAATGATAACAGTACTCGAAAAGGCTCTTGGGGAACGTAGTTCTTCTTCTCTTCCAGACAGGTACCCGGAACTAAAGCATTTGCTCCTTAACTCCCAGTACACTGCATGATGTTGTGATGTGGAATACCGATAACCAAAAATCATAAAACCATGACAATGGGGTTTAACTTTTCACTCAGGCATATAGCTTCTGGTCCTTTGTTATATGGTTTTTTGTTTGTTTTTTTTTTTAATAATTTTTAGTATTTTTGTTTCTAATGAAAAGATAAAATAATTTTTATTTGTTTAGAAAGTATGAAAAAAACAATTCCTGTATATATTTCAATGAGCTTGGAGATCTTGAGTACAGCCAAGATTGAAATTGTATTCCTACGCTTTGCAGTTTTTAATGAGAAAGATGATTCCAAATCAGAGTTGGGAGCATTCTCAAGAAAAGCTGAACATCACTGTGAAATCCTAATTCTCTTACCAATTCTGCTTAGCACTTGAACTCCTGCTAGTGCTCATGCCAGGTGACTGCTCAACTTAAAGTCCTTCAGAGATGGGTCTTTTCCAACCTTTTGTCTTGAAGTAATTTGCTTGTATTTCCTGGCACCAAAGATTTGTACTCCAGTCTTCTATTGCTCGGGAGAATTCATGAAACACTGGGCCTAAGGGCAAAGAAACTCTTTATGCTTTGTACTTACCCAGTTGCTTGAAAGGCAACGGCTTTAAAAAAATGAGATGGAAAAAAAATATCTATGCTGTATCCAAATAGAAGCAGAGCACTGGTTTCTTACCAGCTGCTCACCTTCACAATTCCTGTTTGAGCTAACGTTGCTGTGCTTTGAGGCTCATGCACTGTGCTGAAAATGCTTGATTATATGCTTTCATTTGCATGGCATGAGCTGGCTCAGGGATCTCCTGATACCATCCTGTGTTGATAACCTCCAGTGTGAGCATGGTCTCAGGACACCAGTTCACAACCTCTGGCTTGGTGCAGGGAGGTGGATTCAGCTGGAAGAGCAGCTTGCTGCCATCAGGAAGGAGAATCTCTATCTCCTACCTCTCTCCTTCCTGTCATTTATTTCATGATAGCTCCAGCACTCAGTCAGATGGTGAACTCCTTTTAATCGGTAGCTGGCAGAAAACTAAGTTGGGAAGAGAAAAATAAAGAGTATTTGCTACCATGTTCATGATACATTAGGTTCATTCTTCTCATTTATCTAACAGAATAAAGTGAATTAGATAAACAAATAAATACCAAATCTGGAACAAGGGAAGGGACAGGATATCATGTCTGGGAAAAGAAGAGAAAATGAAAAGGGAGTGAGCCTTTCCCTCAGTATTAATTTGTTTCCTTTGAGTTGTTGTTTGATTCAGCCATTACATAAAATGGCACATCACGTTTTGTGTTTTTTGTTGTTGTTGTTTTTCTGTCTGCAACATCACTAGGCTGCTATCCACAGAGGAAGTTCATAAGGACCTATGTTTCCAAAATTCACTTACCTTTTGGACAAAGATTGATTCTCAGTAATTTTTTTTTTTTTTTTTGCAGAGATTTTGCAGAACTATTAACAAATCTAAAGTCCGCATCCTTCAGTGAACCATTTGATATTTAAAGAGGTTTAAAGAGTTTCTACCAATCCAGAATCCAGAATCATTTAGTCAACTGTGCCCAAAGTCAGCAATCCTTAACACAAACTAATGTGTCAGTTTGCTCCTGGGAGTTGTATATCTAAGAACAAAATTAATTTGATTTTTTTTTCCTTTTTCATTATTTTTTTCTAAGACCTGCCTTTCTGCTACTTTAGAACTAGTTGCAAGTAAATAAATAAATAAATGAAAATTAAATAGCCTTGCAAAAAAGTAGAATTAACATTTGAAAAAAAAATTGAAAAAAATTTAAAAGAAAAAATTGAAAAACATTTATTTCAGGCAAGGTCAAAATAGAAGCACATGGTTACTTAAAAATAGCATTTGTTTAAGACAGCATTTGTTGTACTATTCACACGTGTAATCAAACACCATTGCTTGAGATCTGCAATAGCAGATTAGTAACAGAATTTGATCCTTCAAAACTTGTTTTTTTTAAGTTATGTTATTGTCAGTAGTCAGATAGATAACCATAGATGAAATAATGAACAATGCTGATAAGTAATGCATAGTGAAGTTTTGTTTAATTTCTTTTGTTGTGTCTCATGAATTAATTTTGTGGAAAATGTAATTGATCTCAAAAATGCCTACACCATTTTGTTGTGTTTTTTAATCATAGCAATCTTTCAGTTTATATAAGCATGGAGACAAGTACATTAGGTTAGGAAGCTTCCTCCCTCCGTAGTTGGCACCACAACTATAACCTAGCAAATAGAAATGAGGCAGCTTAAACATTTCAAACCATTTTTCACAGAGTGCCATTGAAAACAAGCAAGCGAACAAATAAATAAATAAATAGAGGTAAAAAACTATACAAATCTCTATATATGGATCTATACAATTTAGTATGGGTAATGCATGTGTATGTAGTGTGCAGTCCAAAATAAAGAACTTTATGGGAGTTAAAAAAAACAACAAAGTGCTGCCACAATGCACAAATTTTTTTCACTTAAAAAGCAATAACAACAACAAACAAACCTAAAACTATTGTGTTAAAAAATTCACTGATTCTGAAAGTGACTGGATACTATGCCCACTTTAGGATAATAGCTTAAAAATCACCCCATACACTGCACAGAAATTTTTAGGGTCTGAGAAAGCATCTGTTTGATCCCTCTCCTATCCCACTGTTTTACAGGTGTAGCAAAAGACATCATGAGAAATCTGAACTCTTACATTTATAATGGGAAATGTATATGTAACTAATGTTGCTACCTTCCCTGAAAGTAGGGAAAGAGTAGGAATTAGGAAAATACAACATGTTTCTGGATTACACAGATGATCGGGAAACACCCTCTTCTGGCTCTTCAGTCAGCTAAAGAAGGACGAAGTGGACAATTTCCATTCCAGAAGTGTGCATGTGTATGTGCTTATGTGCATGTGCACAAGTGCATGCTTGTGTGTCTCTGGAGAAGGTAAGCTGACAAACTGAGTCATGCTTACAGATTTGTCTTTTTTGTGTGTGTGTGTGGTTCAATTACATGAGTACAGGGTTTTTCCTGTGCCTGCTCTATAGTCTGGGAACAATTTTTGGAAAAGCATATTGATTTGGAAAGCATTTGTACAGGCCTACAAATAAAGCCTTACAATCTTTCCCCATGTGCATTTTAACAGGCAATAGCTCATGAACGCTGGAGTGAAAGGTTAATATTTTATGCTACCTAAAAGCTGAAATTCCACTTACATGTGACACTAAAATATGCTTCACTAGCTCTAACTGTACACCTTAAATCTCTGTTGGTTTTCCAAGTCTAGCTGTACTCTACTCTTAGTTTTTGAATCAGCTCATTCCCAAATCATGTCAGAAAAGATGAAAAAGGGTAATAAAACCAGATAGCAATCACAATACAATTATCTTAAGGTCTGATCTCAAGTCCTCCTGGCACTAAAATAAATGTTTAAAGCTAAGAATTTCATCTTTACAGAGTACAAAAAAAATCCCCTTTCAGTTTACAGGATATTAGATCAGAACAGATAATAGCTTTGTGGTTTATCAGTACTTTCTGCCCTTGTAGCAGAAGTAAATACAGCATGAACTGGTCTTTGAGACCTATGTATTTTTCCAATTCCAGCAACAAAGAACCAGCCCAGAAAGGAAAGCACTTGATATTGTATACAAACATTGAGCTTCTGTCTGTAAGGCTGTTCCTGCAACAGGCTGGGCCTGGTGGGGCTCAAGAGCTTGCCAGCTGACACTTAGTGCAATACCATCCTGGCTGAGTGCAAGAGGCTAATAAGGCAATCTATAAGTTGTCATTTTTTATTGCTTTCAGTAGTACCTTCCAAAAACAAAGTGACACTTCTTGTTTATCTCTTTACTAGACAGGTAAATGCATCAATATTGAATTCCTCCAGCAAAAGGGGATATACTGCTTGGCAAGACAGACCTCTCTAAATGAGGACTGAGAAACACCATACAGGCATTTAGTTCTTGTTCATTTATTTTCTTTTTCCTCCAAGTAAAGGTAACTGCAGACTGTTCCAAGCAACTTCTAACTTGTTGCCAAACAGCTGACTTATTTTACTGGAGGGTGGGATGAGCATTAAAATTAAAAGTTCTGATATTCTGGATTGAAATATTTTACTTTGAATTCAAAATTATATTTTAAGAAGAAGAAAACAAATGATAAGAAAAAAAAGGTCATAGAGAGTAAGACAGACCATTTCCTTCGGCATGAAATATTTTAGTGTAAGATTTTGTTTGATCATTTTGACAAGAAAAACATGAGGGAATTATTCAATATTACTGCAAAGCATTTTTTTCCTTTCTGACAATATACTATTGTGGCTTTAAAAATAGGATTAGTAAGGTAGAAGCAGAAACCAGTGTCAGTCATTCACATAGCCCTCATCCTTGCAAACTCCCATTTCAGAGGTCCATGCCAACCTGTACAGTTTGAGATGTTTAGACATTAAGATTGCCTGTCTGCTGTTCCTTCCCAGTACAGCTATGAAATGTAATGGTGCAGTAGGGTTTTAATACCATAAATAAATTTTGTCTGTCATGAGCTCTTTTTGTGTGAGTGGTCAGGAGAGAAAAGGAAATTCCTGGAAGAAACCAGCAGATGTGAATGACTTCCCTAGGGTCCCTGAGGAAAGAGAGGCATCTCAAGCAGTCCTTTACTATAAGAAATAATTTTCTCTGTACAGGGCCCACATCTTTGTATAAACTATAGATGAAAGCTAGGGAGACTAGGCTTAGGCTGCAGCTGCCATTTAGAACTCCCCAGAGTTTTCACTTTCCCACGTGGAAGGTATATTTGTGCATCACAAATTTTAAAATACATTGCATATTTGCCAGTTGAGGAGATTTCTTAAAAAGCAAAGCTGAAGAAACAAAAATTGTGTCCACTGTGGAGACTTACACTAAATAAAGAGCAGAAGTGTTCTTTACCAAGTAAATCTTATTTTATGAGAAGACATGGGATATGCATGTGAAATATCATACAGAATATTCTTATTTACCTTCCAGCATCCTGTCCTCCTTATTGTCAGTACTGATGCTGCTCCTGGCTCAAAATGTGGTAATGCAGCAATTCAACTCTATGTGAGTCCTGTACTAACCCACAGTCCTTCATATCCAGGCAAGAATTGATCATTTAATAAATCCCAGAGTAGAGCTTTGGTGCTGATGATTTGTTCTGTACCAGGTCCATGAAGGTGCAAATTCTCTTTAATACTGGTTGTCTCACCATAGTTAGAGGATGGAGGAGACAGTGCAGGATGGCATCCATGTTCTCACTTTTTTGTCTGCACAAAGATGGCTCTGGAGTGAGCAGTCTTTACATGGCAGAAGTCCTTTGGAGGCAGTTACCTTCATTTTGGCACAAGACAGCTGACAGCATCACTTGCTTATATCAGCTGCTACCCTTTCAGGGCCAGGCAGATGGCATGTGAATCCCTCTTATCTTCATGAATGGATCAGATGAAAACTCCAACTTCCAGAAGAGCTCTGCTGATTGTTGTGCTGCCCTTGCACAAGTTTTAAGACTTTCAGTTTCCCCAGGCAGCAAAATCAGTAACAGTGATGCACTTGAGAAAGGCACACAAGCAGGACAGTGCTCTGCATGCATTAGCCCAAAGAGCACTTGATTAATGTCAATGAGCCTGTTCCAGCTTATATTGAGCAAGGTGGCATATTGCTTAATCCAAGGCTAAACTTAAGGATACCTGTGCCTTCAACATTGATTATGTTTGATTTGTATCTGTCATTTAATGTGCAGATATCATGAAAAATAATGCCTGTGCCTGCCTCTGCATTAGAAGACTTTCAAAGGTCAATTTCTTCCTAGGGGTCATTTAGCTAACTTGAAGCAAAAAGTTTCAATCAAAAGATGACAAATTTTACCAGCTGCTGTTTCTCTTAAGTCTACATTTTCTTATTCTTTAGCTAACAGCTCAGCAAGCTTTAGTTGTAGACAAGGCTATGCAAATCGTTCACCTTCATATTCTTTTGTGACCTACAGCTGTGTTCTTGAAATGAATGCTTGTGTTGGATTCATTGCTGCAGCTCTCAGCACTTCTTACTGCTATCTCCTGGTGACAACATGGAATTCAATCAGTTCCATGACCCTCTGCTGCTCTAATGATTCGAGCATCCCTTATGTGCTACAAATGTCCCGTTGACTCCATTAGCTCACTGGACCAGTTCCATCTCCCTTGCAAGGCAAGGCAATCTACAGAAATATCAGAATAAGCCTCATGGTGGTCCTAGTTTTTTATGTACTCAGACAACTTTTTCTTTCTGAAGCTTTCACATAGAAAAGGACCATCACAAAGTCATTTACACACTTGCATTTCTACATTTGATAAGACTGTGTATATAGTGCAAAAAAGTTCCCAAACTTTTTCTTAACATGTATTGATAACACTAAACTTCATAAATGGCATAGCAAGCTGTAAGCGAATCATAAGATTTTTTTTCTTCAGTTGCAGCCTTCCACACTAAACAGTCAATTAGAGTGATGGGAAACATACTGTTGGTGATCTGGCAGAGAGACGGCAATAAAATCATATATTGTAATGAAAATATCTTCCTGGGATATATGAAACAGGTATTTATTATCCTTAATGACTGTGTTTAGAAAGATGTAAGTGGTAAAATGAGGAAAGTGGGATGACATACGCTGCTGCAGATATATCTGAGACAAATCAATGAGTCTAAAGATTCAGAGGTTAGAGCCTCAACTGAAGAAAACACGCATAAATTGTAACAGATGAATATGTTCATTTTAGCAGCCAGTGTTTCCTGCTAATTGCTCTAGCATTTGCTTTCACATAATGCATTTTGTTTTGTTTCTTAATATTATAACTGCATTTTTCTTTGCCAGTGTGCAACAAACAGCTTTAAAAATAGTGAGTAGAAAAAGATTGATGTTATTGTTGATATACATCATGTTCTGTGTAAGTTTTAGAATAAATTTTCATATTGGAATGGTTTTGCTGAACTCTAAACTATGAAACTCTAAACCTTACTATGAAATCAGTAAAGTAACAGTTTGTAGAAATGAACATTGTATTTTTACAAACTGACAGACGAAAATAATAGCAGCCTTTCTGGTTTTGTGACCTAATATTTCACACTAAAGGTAACTGAACACATTCAACAATTCTCTCTTTCTTCTAATCTAAGTTTTGTTCAGAGTGACTTATTCCTAGTTTGCTTTCTGCAGTGTGGAAATTATTATTTGTATTGCAGATCACCTGTCCTGACATCACATTTCTGCATACTGTTTAAAAATTGCTTACTGAAAAGACAAAGATAAAACGTATCCTGCTGCTTTCCCCATTACACATCAAAATATGCTTCTTGCATATTGCTAAGCGCTCTCAGATGGAAACAGCATAAAGTGAGTCCAAGGCTCATTTCTTCAGCTTAGTAATATTAGTGACATAATGATTTTTAAAACTTTTGCTTAAAAAAAAACTCCTTAAATTAAGTAGATAGTCTACAGTGTTGGCAATTGTAAAGCATAAAAAACTTCCTGTTATTCTTGATCTGATTTATCTTCTGTAATCAGGACCATTCCTCTGCTATTGCTCTGCTTTTCACAAGGATCACTGAAGACCACAGGTTTGTTTGTCTTGCCTCTAGCCACAAGATGCACACTTTTCCTATGTCCTACAATAAAGCTGATTTATGTATTTATTTATTTTAAATTTACTATCAATCTCTGTAAAGTACAGCCAAACCTACAGCTACACTTGGAGTACTGCATCCAGATCTAGAGCCCTCAGCACAAGAAAGACATCGAGCTATTGGAGTAGGTCCAGAGGAGGGCCACAAAGATGATCAGAGGGCTGGAGCACAGTCCTACAAGGAAAGGATGAGGGAGCTGTGGGGAGACCTCATATGACCTTCTGGTACTTAAAGAGAGCTTATAAACGGGAGACTGACTTTTTACACAGCCAGATAGTGATAGGACAAGGGAAAATGATTTTAAACTAAAAGAGGGAAAATTTGGATGAAATGTCAGGGGTAAATTCTTTATTCAGAGGGTGATGAGACACTGGCACAGGCTGCCCAGAGAAGCTGTGGGTGCCCCATCCCTGGAGGTGCTCAGGGACAGGTTGGATGGGGCCCTCGGCAGCCTGAGCTGGTGGGTGGTACCCCTGCCCATTGTAGGGGGTTGAAACTAGATGAGCTTTCATTTCCCTTCCAACTCAAGCCATTCTATGATGCTATGACACTGTAGTTCTACTGACAAAAAATGACCATGATTTCATGTTGTATCTCCATTTTTTTATACTATATAATATATAATATTTATTATATGAGAAAATTTATTTTCAAAAGTGATACCTTAGTTTTAAGCATTAAAACTCATCAGCTATGGAAAAAACAAACAAACAGAAAACAGTAGCAGTTATTTATTTTTATTTTGCCTTTTGGTAATATTTTACTCATCCTTATTCCTACTGTCCCATTCTAGCAGGTACAAATACTGAAAGATTTACTTGGTCTTTAAGGCTGAGTATATTAATGCACAAAATAAGAGAAACAACTATACCAGGAGCAGCAGGTAAAGGGGATCACATAGCTTCTTGTAAATCTCAAAGAAAAAATGCCCTACTTCACAGAATATTAGAAGATGAATTTTCCATGGATCTCTCTAGAGGAAATAAATAAATAAATAGATACATTCAAAGATTAAAAAAAAAGAAAATGTTTACTTATGTTGTTACATTTAAAAAATCTTCTTTGGTAAAAGATTGGAGTCCTTGATTTTTTTTTAATTTTAAAATCCACATTTCATTCTAAAAAATTAGTGAAAAATAACATTTAAATACTAGTTTAGGCAGCAGATGTAGATGCAATTTAGACATATACAATTGCCAGGGAATGTATGGAAAACTTTGCAGAAGGCATAAGGATAAGAGGTATTGAAAAATAAAGCTCGTTATTCTTTCCTTCGTTCTCTGCTTTGGGGAAACATAGATAGGTACTTTCTGATCATGAGTAACAAGAGGGCATCCTTCACCAGCTTCTTGGAGGCAAGAGGGACAGAATCCTTTCAGTGTTGCAAGAGTTTACTGAATAAATGTTTTTCCCACCTAATTTCTGCCGACAGCTGCCCTGTGCTCCTGACAAGACCAGAGGGACAAAGATTCTTGATATTGAGTACCCTGTAATCATCTGCTTTTATCTGAAATGGGACCTTTCTGAACAAGCAATCCTAAACTCTTTCTCTCACATGCCTTCATCAGGCAGCAGTCATGCTCCTCCTTCCTTGGGAGCTCTGACAGATACAATCAGGATAAACCTATGCCACTTGAGCACTGTGCTGCAGTCAAGCCTTCAGTAATCCTGCAGCTGTCATGCTGTAATACCCTCTTGAACTGAGCCTTGCTTCCCCTCCCACTACATAATACCAGAAAACTGGGGACAGATTTGAGAATTCATGTCTGTTGTCCTGATTCAGTTTAGGAAACCTCTAAATCATACTTATGAATTGGCTCACTACCTGATCCAGAAGACTTATTAAATTATTTAGATATGAAGAATACTTTGTAATGCACAGACCATGATTTTCACAGGCAAGTTAAATGAATTTTAGCCTGTGTTAGAGAACAAACTGAAAATTGTTCTTAGGTGAGGTCCTTTTTCCCTTGCCAACAAACTCAGATGGTGTGGTTGATGAAACACGTGCAGTATTTCACCAGAAAATAAGGTTAAGTACCTGTTTGTTACTGCAGCCTCACCAGTCACACCTTGGTGACATCACATCCAAGCAAGGCCAACAATTCCACTGCTGAATGAAATTTAGACCTCTTCAAGAAAGTATATTTCCCTGAGATTGAACAAGCACAACTACCATTAAAAAAAAAAAAAAAAAAAAAAGGAATACATTTTGTTCAGGAGTTAAGGAAAGGCTCAGAGAGTGCTCTGAAATTTGGCTTTTGGAAGTGATCTGTGCAAAAAAATGAGAGACTAGGAACTAACGTTTAATTATGCATTTGCTGACTGAGAGCAGGTACTTCATTGGTGGCTCTGGTCTAGCTGACATAGACCACACATCTGCAACTAATGAGCATGAAATAGGAGGATTCAAAGGAAGGGTTGAATTGTGCGCCTGATTAGGACCTGGAAGAGTGGCTGACAATAAAACAGACACATAATAATAGTAATAATAATAGTAATCTAATACCTAGTAGCTGAACTATCACTTTGAAGTTTGAAAGAAGGTTATTTTATATTTATATACATATGTGTGTGTTTAACCAGGTAGGATGCTTTGCTAGATGAGAGAGTTTCTGTTAGCAATTTGGGAAAATATTTAGTACAAATTATAACAGCAGATACTGTAAATGACCAAAAGACGTTAGCAAGGTGCTACCTAAAAGAGTACTATTGCACTGTTACACAAATGCGTGTGTGATTTATGGAAACAGATGCCTCTTGAATCATCATTAATAACATTAATAACAAGAATTTAGTTCTCTAACTTGTCCTTCAGCTTGAATAATATTTAATATTGCAACTGTCTTCAGCTACGTGACTTGAGAAATAAAGAACAATTTATGTAAAGTATGCTCAGAAAGCTGTACCTATGTTAAGGAATTGTTTTCAACATTGAATTTTATACAAATAAAAGTAGACGAACTAAGACAAAGACGTGTAAATAACAATTTTAATGTGTGACTGGAATACAAAAATAGACAAACCTTCTCATCAAAATGGCAGCCCTAGGCAATGTTTCAATAGAATTAAAGCACAATTTGACAATATAATTTTGCTTTGTCACAAGAAACAAGAACATCTAATATATTCTTACTTCCATTTTCTACTGCATTCCTTGAGGCTGTCTTAAAAAAAAAAAAAAAAAAAAAAAAAAGTGAGAGACACCAAATTGATTTTATTGCACAACTTGCAGAACTGGAAGGGGGGTGAGTAACTGGTGGGTAAGCTAAATTAAAGATGTGTATACTACTGTGATTTTTATGTTTAAAACAAACTAACCACTTACACTTGCAATTAAGGTAATAAGTTACGATTTTTTTTTCCATAAAATAAAATACAATGTGATGCAATAAAAGTTATTTCTTATTAAATTTAATATTAAAAAAAAAAGACAATATATGTACAACTATCATTTGCTAGCATGAAAATAAGTGGCCTCTTGCACTGTATTTGATCGTTTGGAAAATGTTTTATTACAATTATTTTTATAATAAAGGAAAGAGTAAAAAGGTTGTTGTTTTTTATTTTTTATTTTTAATGACTAGAAGTTACTTCATACTTTAATGCATGTACAACTATAGCATTTCCTAATGTGCATATTGTTCTTGGATGTGGTAATGTGTCAGTGTAGCTAAATACCAGCATTAAAGTTAATATCTTCAAATATTCTAATTGCTGTATACAAATATGCAGTTCTGTGCTTCTGAAAGCAGAGTTGACGATAAGCAAATTATTTCAGTTCCTGTATTTTGTATGTTTCAGCTCTCCTATGTCAGCTCTTTAAATCGTAGCACAGTTTATTCTCCCTTCTATTTTCCTCTACAAAGCAGAGCATAACTGTCATTTTTATTCCCTGCCCCATAATAGCTGTCATTGGATAATGAAAGAATCAATCAGACATCTTTTCTTCATGTCCCTGCAGCAACAGAACTTTATTATTTTTTACTCCACTGACACTGAGAAGCTTCAATCAATATTGACAAAACATCAAATATTTTTGAAAAGTTTAGCTATGTTGTTTCTCAAAGCTTAACCATTTCACATCTGTCCTAAGTATGAAGGGTGAAGTACAAATCCTGCTTTCAGACAAATGACATTCTCAACATAAGCCACAACTTGAAAAGGTATCTACAGCTGTAACATGGCCATGGGCCAGTATCAAGATTTTAGTGCACTGCTGTCATTAATAACTTAGGTACTACTGTATCTATGATTGTTTTTGTTTATTTATTTTCCTGCTCAGCTGTATAATGCTAGTAACAACATAAATTGTACCAGGGGACTGAAAAAAGGAATGCTTACTTACATTCAGGAGTTCTAATATGAAGTGCTTTTTGAATCTCTTCCTCTATAGAGGAATATATAGATTTGTTTGCATAACCATTTACCAGGAAGTTGTTTTCAACAGTGTTTTTCATACTTTGTAGGAAAAAGTGGTAGTGATGAAATTATCCACATAAAAGTCTGTCAGTATGCAAGATATGAATAACCCTTAAGAGGATGTTGTACCTCTTCAGTATTCTTACTGACTTATTGCATCTGCAGGTCAGGAATTAATTTGGAATTCAGTACCTTTTACTGTGTCCTTAATATTTCTTCATAGCCTTCCAAAGTTGCAAACCTCCAACATTAGACAATAAGAAGGCATTGCCTTTCTCCAAATACAATGTATTTAAGTAGTATATATTCTTCAGGAAGAATGACGTGCTATTTCATGCACATGTATATGTCATTAGTGGAAGAACACTGATGTTTCCATGGGCAGCATCCTCTCTCCTAGGCACAATGTGCCAAAAGTTCTCTATTGCTGGCCTCATATAACTGATGTCAATTATGTTTAATCTGTATTGTCACTCAGAAAGTAATGCCTCTTATTTATTTTCATGGAGAGTAAAAGAGATACAAAGAGCACAATAATACTGTTTGATAGAGCAAATTCTCAGCTATGAAACACCATTTTTTATCACAATCACCACCATTAGCTGATTCATGTGGATGAGCTGATCAAGACAATCTTCATTTCATGATGTGACAGCTGTGCATGGAGGAATTCAATTCCACATCTTTGCTAACCATATCCTGGGTTGTATCAAGAGAATCATGGCCAGCAGGTCAAGGAAGGTGATTCTGCCCCTCTACTCTGCTCTTGTGAGACCCCATTTGGAGTACTGCACCCAGTTCTAGGGCCCCCAACACAAGGAGGACATGGAGTTGTTGGAGTGAGTCCAGAGGAGAGTTGTGAAGATGATCAGAGGGCTGGAGCACCTTTACTTATGGGGACAGGCTGAGAAAGCTGAGCCTCTTCAACCTAGAGAAGAGAAGGCTTTGGGGGGACCTTAGAGTGGCCTCCCAGTACCTGAAGTGGGCCTACAATGAAGGACTTTTTATAAGGGCAGGTAGCAACAGGATGAAGGAAAATGGCTTTAAACTGGAAGAGGGTAGATTTAGACTAGATATTAGGAAGAAATTCTTTACTGTGAAGGTGGTGAGACAATGGAACGGGTTGTCCAGTGAGGTTGTGGATGACCCCTCCCTGGAGGCGTTCAAGGCCAGGCTGGATGGGGCTTTGAGCAACTTGGTCAAGAGGGAGGTGTCCCTGCCTATAGCAGGAGAGTTGGAACTCGATGATCTCTAAGGTCCCTTCCAACCCAAACCGCTGATTCTATAATTCTATGATTCTATCATTCTGTGATTCATAGGCACTTTCATGTCAGACACCATTTTGTCAGACTGCCCCTTTGCTGCCATCTGTCACACAGCATCAAAATTGACTGAAATATTGGTGGGACTATACCGCCTCTACTGCCATACCATCAACATCTGCCCCTGACATCATGGACCAATATCATACAATTGGAGGCATACTTTTGGAGCAGACCTTGTAGCATCTAATGCTCTAGAACAACTCCTAAATTCTTTAAAGGATTGTGTTCTGAACTAGTTAAACCTGGATCCTGCTTCTGTCTCAAAGGGTAAATATACTTCAGAAGGCCAGAATTCAATTATTAAAGCGAATGCTATGAGAGCAATTTAGGAACCTTTGAATATTATTTATTTTTTAGGCTGGGTTGCACAAGAATATGCCTTTAACCATACTTAAATTGGCCTCTTAGGTACAATTGACTGCCATGAGCATACTGTACTTCGTTGAAATGATTTCATGCACGGATGGTCACTTTTCCCTGCTGATTGCTGCTATATACATTTACTGTGTTAATATTAACGTATTGACATAGTTTCACTTGCTCGGAATGCAATATCATACATCATGAATTAGTGATAGCTACCTCCTCTTTTTTTCTCTTAGCTTACTGTATGCTAAAAATGTTTGAATATTTTTCAAATAACTCGCTTTACCCCAACACAACCAATTTGAGAAATTATTTTAAATCCAAAGAAAATTCTTAGTCATGTTGGTGATTTTAAATAAATATATAAATCTTTTGCTTCTGAAGGAAGGTGTTAAGGAAGGAAGCTCTAAAATAATACTGATACTAATTGAAATAGTTCATTGTATATTTACAAATCTTAAAAGCGTACTGCAAAGCCTGAATTTATTCAGAAGTAGAAATATTTACCTTGTACTCTATAAACCACAACTAGTTGTATGATCATCATTAATAGAATTATGATTAGAATAAATAAACATTTTTAGGTAATATTTTATAAGCCCTAAGATTATTTGATTCTGGTGCCTTTCAGAGAAGAGTTTTACTTTTTCCTTGCCACTGAGGTAATAATGCTAACACAGCTTTTTTTGCTACATGTATTTGATATAAACAGTGAGCTTGGGAAATCTTACCGGTAAATGTTTTTAAACAGTGCTTAGTATGTGATGTAAATTAAGACATTTGGCTTAAAGCATTCCATTTGACAAGGCTGCTTGTCTCTACATAGGTATGCTGAGTGTCAGAATGTAGAATAATGCACAGGAAAATTAGTCAGCACTGTGCACAATAGCTATATTCTAGAGCCAAATAATTCATTTCATGTGTTTGATGAGGCAACAAGTTTTTCCATGATAAAGTCAACAAGTCACATATTACTGTTAGAGCATTCACAACCAAAGGGTGGGGGATAAATCAGCAAAATGGTGCTCAGAATTGTCAATACTGTCATAGTCTTAATATATTACCTTGGGGAAATTACTTAGGAGGTTTCTGCTCTAGTTTTCTATCTTCAGAAAGTAGGAAGAAAAGAAATTGACTTTATTTCTTCCATCCTTGTCTGAATTCTGTGTAAAAACTACATAGGTGCAGAAGAACAAACACAATAAGATTTTGTTCTTGGCTGGATTCCACCAGTGCTACTACAGTTTAGTTGCTACTCTATAAAAAAGAAAGGAAGCATAAAGCCCCACATTTTTTAAAACAGCAGGTTAAAGATGCTGTTACAAAAACTAGTTAAAATATGCTAAAATTTGCACTGTTTCTGCCTGAAAAGAAATTATCAAAAGGCATAAAAAACCATGATTCAAAAGTAATTCACAAGTAATTAACAATAATTTTGTTGTAGATATCACTCCCCACAACAAATATAGCTATAATCTGAATAAATAAATAAATAAATAAATAAATAAATAAAAGAGTTTTGGAAGATAATAGAAGATTAAACCAAGAATATAAATGAAGAGCATGTAAGAAGAGATCCCACAATTAACAGGTTTTGATGTCATTATGCTTGTGCGTCTGAAAATATAAATTGTTTCATAAATGGAGAAAGTAGCATGATTTAAGCACTTTTGAAGCAGAAAACTCATTTAGCTATTTTATGAGGTAAAGACACTTACTGTAAATCATTTCTACAGTTGTAGGAGGGCAATATAAATTGCCTTGATAAGAAACGACTGATTTAAAATACACTTCTTTAATAACATTGGCTGAATATAAAATACCTTGGATGTGGTCTGAATTCTGAAAAAGTAGGCATCCATCAGCATGTACAAGCATTTGGAGACTTTTTATTGGTGACAGGAAAAGGGAGAAAGAGAGAAGTATGCTTCTAGAACATTTGTCTTTTTCATATTGTAATTCTAGAACATTTACCTTTTTCAAATTGTCATTGTCACTGAACAAAGTTACATAAATTCATTTCAAATAAGCCCACAAGCATTAAAAGGTACTTCTATATGTTGTTCGAATGTAATCATGTAAGCATGCAATGATACCACCAAAGGGTAAAGAAAGATGGAAGTAGTACCACCTTTAAGGCATTCAAGTAACTAATGATTGCAAGATAGAGAAGCAGCTAAGCACAGGTACTGTGAATGGACAGGACATCCTGCTGAAAATATAAGAAAGAGTGAAAGAATACAACATAAACAGTGTGAGAAGCCAGCAATATCATGTTTGTTTGTTTGTTTATTTTGAAGGGAGAAGAAAAGCATGAGATATCAGCAAGAAAAATCAAAGACAAGCCTAAAACCAGAGTTTTTAATTTTACCATTCTGAAGTCCAATCACCTTGATCAACTAAAAACCATGAAAGACTCCACCCATCAGACCGTATGACATTTCTATTGTGGCGCTGTGTACTCATGGATAATTTAAGATGTGAGTGTTAAAGACAATCAGATTTGTATTGGTAGATAATGATGATTAATAATATGTAAAATGAGAAAAGAGAAAAAATAAACTGATAACACATGGTCTTAGTAAAGTTGGATTTTACAGGTAAAAATTGCCCAGCTTTGTCAGCCTTCCATCATAGTGATTTCAAGTTCCCTGATATATCTGTGTATACATTCAGATATAAAGCATACAAGCTAACGTGTTTTCCTGCTAGGAACACTGTTTTGATCCATGAGATACATCTCTTTGATGAAGGTTATGTAGTAAAGTATTTGTTTCTCTTTCAAAGAAAATGTATGAAAGCAAGTTCTGTTTTTGTTAAAGATTGTTTGGATTTCAAATTGGATTTTCTTACCTTTGGGCCACCCTTTTGGTTCACTGGAGGACTTTCCTGTTCTGATTCTTGAACCTTACATTCAATTGCAGCTATCTTAAATCCATATACTCTAACTGATTTTGGTAGAAATATGCTCATATATCTCATCTAAAATTCTGGCTTATTTTTCTGATAAGTACCATGGGCTATTCAGTTAGACTTTTAAGCACTCATTATCAGGATTCACCGTAGAAATAATTTAAGATATAAACTCTTCACCATTAAAATAAGTTTAAAGCTTGAAGAAGTCTTTAGAAAAGAAGTCTTATTAGTTTCTGTCTCATATGTCTATAGAGATTACATTCCAGGGCTGTATAGAGCACTGAAGATAATGGAATAGATACTGAAAAACAATAGTACTGTAATACATATGATGGGTAACAGCAGGTAAGGGAGGAAATAGATTGTAGCAACTATTTAAAACAAACAAGTGAATGAATAAAGGTCTTTTTCAACCCTTTTGAATGCACTTTGTTAGTTGAAAGAACATTGGCCTCATTAAATAGTTGATATTTGAAAAGTCTTGACTGTCAGATGAAGGTCCTGATCACTGGAAAAACAGAAACATTGTACCAATTTTTAAGAAAGGGGGAAATGAAGACCATGGGAACTGGTGAGCCTCACCTCTGCGTCTGGAAAGATCATGGAACATATCCTCCTGGAAGAGTTATTAAAGTACATGAGGGATGAACAGGTAATCCGAGAAGCCACCATGGCCTCACCAAGGGCATTTCATGCCTGATCAATCTGGTGGCCTTCTATGATGGAGTGACAGCATCAGTGAACAAAGAGAGGGCAACTGGTGTCATCTACCTGAACTTCTGCATCACCTTTTGACATGGTTCCACATCACATCCTTACGTCTAAATTGGAGAGATATGGATTTGAAGGGTGGACTTTTCAGTGGACAAGGAATTTGTTGGAAGGTTGTTGTAGTCTATGTGCAGGCAGAGGCTGGTGATGAGTTGTACCCTAGGGGTTCATCCTGCTCATGACACCAAGATGAGTGGTGCAGTTGATACAACAGAAGGATAGGATGCCATTCAGAGGAACCTGGACAGGCTTGAAAAGAGAGATTTTTCACTGAGAGGATAGTGAGGGTCTGGCACAGGGTGCCTGGAGAAGCTGTGGATGCCCCATCCCTGGAGGCACTCAAGGCCAGGTTGAAAGTGGCCCTGGGCAGCCTAAGCTGGTGGCTGGCAACCCTGCTTGTGGCAAGGGAGTTGGAACTAGAAGATCTTTGTGGTCCCTTTCAACCCAAGGTTTTCTATGATTCTATGATTGCATGATGTTTACAGTATGCCTGCCCAGAAATATACAAATACAATTGTCCAAATTTTGCAGAACAAAATGCATTCTAAGGGAAAAGTTTTGCTTAAAAACAAAGGTACTGTGCCCTTATGTGACAAGGAGCACAGTCACATTGTTCAGAACTCTTAGCAGATTTCCTCCCTGTTCCTTTTATGACCTGTTTATCAACTTGTTCACCCTTAACTACCCTCTTTACAAATAAATCACACTTTATAATTAGGTGAGATTTTCAGGCCTGTTTCTTCCTGTTTCTGCAGATTTTGCATAAGGCCATACTCTACCATTCACCTAATTAGGAGCAGTTTCTCCACTGCTATATCTGTACAGAACAAGAACATACCCATGTGTTATATCTTTTCTTTGATCAAATATGATGTGACAATACAAAACTTTTCCTATATTCGCTTGTCAGTTCTATTTTGGGATACTACAGGAAATGAGAAAATACAGTCCTGAATGAAAATGAGCAGATAGCATAGAAATATTCAAATAACTTGTTGAAAAAGTTTAGTTTGGATTATATTTGAACTTCAGAAAGATCAGCTTTTATGCTGTTGCTTGTGCTGTTTAGCTAACTTGTGATGAACACTCAGAAACAAAGCAATGAAAGCATTATACTATTTGTACTGTGTGACAGGCATACTTGGAGCTATACTATGTAGACGTCCATCAAATGTGCATACTCTCATACATCAACACCAACATTATTACTTGATGTTAAACAACAGATTAGGGGTTATTAATGTTTAAATCCAGAATTCAATGTAGAGATTATTCAAGTCACAGCAGTCACCTTCATTATTTTGCAGGGAAATGTATACAGATGTTTTTACATAAGCATTAGATTAAAGCCTGTGTTTGGAGAACTTTATGCAGTTATGTAATCATTCTCCTTGGGAATCCTCTGATAGTGGACCAATGAATTACTATCTCTTTCTTTTAATGTAGAGAGCATCAAATTTGAAGCAATAAATGTACAGGTCGACTATTTAGCAGGCAGGCACAGCAGTTTAGTTTCCATCATTGATTGATAGGACCATTCTGGATATACCAATCCATACTCTATCCAGAGAATTATTATGGAAAAAAATTTGAATTCCTGCTTTGTTTAAATAACAGAAGAAATTGTTTTAATAACAGAAAACAAGTGTTCTTCTTTATCTTCTTTTTGGTGTTCCTGTAACAAGCACAGTAATATAGAGAGAGGAAACATAGCTGCAGTTATTTGTTCATAGGACCTTAATTAATATGATACAGCATCAATTCAATAGAATGACCCATAAATACCATACTAATAAGATCTTGCTATACTACAGTTCTAATGTAGGGAAGATCATGCATCTTACAAAGAATAACTTTCCTATGTTTGTTTCAGTTTTCTTTTTTTTCTTTCTTTCTTTTTTTTTTTTTTTTAATTTGGCAAATTATCAGCATCTCTAACATTTTTTTTAGCTTCTATAAATAAATCAGTAATTACATCTTATTGAAACAACAAAGAATCAACAATTTCTGGACGTTTATCTTGAAAACTGGTTTTCTCTTGAGAGAAAATTAAAATTTAATAGGTCAGAAATGCATTGATACATATACATACTAGGATATGAAATCCCCGAGATCTAAAATTCTGAAAAATGAAAGTGGTATAGCAGGAAATATTCCGTTGAAAAATTACTCATTCAGAGTTTGAAGGGAGAGTTAAATTGAATAAACAACCTGTTATCAGTCAGTTCCTTTAAGGGAAAGGCTGAATAAATGGATCAACATAGCTGCATGTACTTATGTGTAATATGAGTTTAGCCCATAGACTTCCAAAAATAATTCTATTTTCTATTAGATCTCTGATAAAGCTAGGAAGAATCTCATGTTTTAAAGAAATTAAAAGATATGGGAAATAAGATGAAAGTAAGAAAGATGAATCATTGCTTGGTTGTTTTGAAAAGATGAATTCAGATAACTATTGCAAAGATTTTTCAGATGATTGTTGTATGATAAGTATATATTCACCAGCATATAACACTCTAAGATAGTTTTTCTTATTCATTTCAGAGTAGTTCAGGCTACTTTATCTGCAAAGTGTATTTATGTATTATATACAGGTAAAAATTTTACAGCTTACATATTGTTGTGTTTTAATCCAGTATGTGGCTGAGCACCACACAGTTGTTTCCTCATTCCATCCCTTCTCAGTGAGATGGGAGAGAGATTAAAAAAATAAAATAATCAAATGAGCTAGAACTCATGGGTTGAAATACAACTATTTACTAAGATAGAGAAATGGAAAATAGTTATGACTACATTTATAGCTAGCTAGCTAGCTAGCTAGCTAGATAGATAGATAGATGTAAATAACAAGTGATGCATAAGTAACTGCTCACCACTCCCTGACCCATGCCCAGCTAGGCCCCAGAGTAGTGGAACAGTGTGAGATAAACTCCCACCCCCATCAAAACTCCTTCCACTTGATGTCATATGGTATGGAATATCCCTTGGCCATTTAAATCAGCTGTCCTGATTCTGTCCCCTCCCAGGTCCCTGAGCCCTTTGCTGAGAACAGCCTTGGCTCTTTACAGCACTGCTTAGCAGCAGCTATGAACAGTGGTGTGTTATCAACAATGATTGAACCAAAGAACCAAAACTCAGCATCATTCCAGGTACTCTTAAGAAAGCCATTCTGTCCCAGCTGAAACTAAGATACATATTTTCATAACATTATTTCCCTTCTGTTGCATGTCATATTTTCACTTGTCTTTTTAATTATACTTTTTGATCATGCAATATAAAGTGAGTAGAATTTAAATGAATTCTCTTTATTTAAGACTGTTCTAGTTCAATTGTTGTTTTTACAACATCTGCTTCCTTGTTTTGAATCTTGATTTATTGAATGAATGTGCAAATAGTTTATAAATATAAAGACTATTTGACAGGTGATTTTTTTTTAAATCTATATGTTCTTAGATGAATTGGCTTTAAAACTTTTTAGTATATGATCAGAAATAAATTTCTGCTACTTTCAAGTAACTCTTCTACACCAAAACAGGAAAAACAAACGAGAGGAGCGAACTTGCCCCCTTTTTCCTAATCCCACATATTATGCCTCAAGGGGAGCATTGTGGGGCATGTCAGGACTTCGGAAGTGTCAGAGCAAGTAGGAAGCTAATAGATCAGCTTTCAGGAGGCCCTGCTAATATATCATCAGTGTGAGGAAGACATGGAAATGAGGAAAATCAGGTTCATGCAAGAAAAGTAAAACATAAAGAAAAGCAGCAAAGTCTGGTATTTGGAAAAATGAGGGAGAATTAAATAGCAAGACAGCAGATCCACTTTAAAGAATGTCATTAATATATATGTATATAATGCACACAATGCAACAGCTTAGTAAAATAGAAAGGTATAAGGAAGAATTAAAAGTGGAAGACTATCTTTTCAACTTTACTGCTTGAAGAAATAATAACAACAACAAGAACAACAAAGAAATTGTTGACGTTGCAAGTTTTGTTTTGCTTCAGTTATTTTGGTAGTTAAATAAATATTCCTATATTGTATTTTAATTGTAATACATTATAATGGCTGATGCACCTGTAGCATTCAGAGCTTTGGTGAATTTTTCTTTTTTCATTTAAGAAAGGGAGAAACTGAGAAAAAAAGCTACTGTGCAAAGTTTCATTTGAACTCTTCAAAACTGTGCATGCTATCAAAGGTGTTAATTAATCATTGCCTGATTGTCAATGTCTACGTCTACATCTACGTCTACGTCTACGTCTACGTCTACGTCTATATGTATGCAGTCATCACAGATTTTATTCCACTCTCACTTATGTGTGATATCATCAGAACAATTTTAGACGTCTTACCTAGTGATATCAGTCTGAAATTGTAACAGCTCAAGCACAGCACACTGGAGGAACTGAATCGGTTACTGTTATCCACACCTACTCTCTAGAAAACAACTGCATATAAATTACAGGGATGTCAAATATTTTTAAAGGGAAATAGAACTCAAATAGGAGGCAGCTGTAATTACTCTGTCTACTTCTATACAAGTGGGAAAAAAAAAGACAGTATGGGGAAAGACATAGGTTTCAGAACTGTTTAATGACTATCTACTCTTAAACTCATAGCAGAGCCCTGTATCAATGACAGAGAGCAGTCTAACAAACACTGTTAAGGCAGGTATAGGAAACCACGTGACAGATGCTTTCCTGATGATTAGTTCAAATGTCTCTATCTCATTTTAGCAGAGGAACAGAATTTTACCTTCTAAGTGGAAGCTGTGCTATATCAGTGAATTTTGAGACAGAAGACAACCCCTGAAGTATATTGTTAGTAATACAGTAGTGTCGAAGAAGCTGAGCATAGTTCAGCATAGCATTGTGCTGCATAGTTAAGCATAGCTTATCATAGCGTAGCATAGCTTAGCATGGCATAGCATAGTTTAGCATAGCATGAAATAATACATTTTGGAAGGGCTTTCTACCATTTCTAGCCCCTTCTCCTATAAGGAACACTTGAAAAATTGCTGTTTGCCAACTAAATCATTCCAAACTGTTAAAAATTATCTGTCAGTGCAACTTATTTATAAATCTCTTCTTTTTCACACACACAAAAATCTAGCTTTCACCTCAAAACTTTCACTCTCCTGGATTCTCTTGGAAGATCCTATGAACTTACATTCAGCCTTGCCATTTTAGCTATTTTCACCTTTCTGCCTGACCCTTTCTGTGTAGCATCTTCTATTTACTTTAAGAATGTGGAAAAGGTGATGTGGAAACACAGAGAACTAACCCAGCAGTTAGTGAGGCAGTAGGAAGATTGAGTGAACAGCACACCCTCATTGACATGCCAAGCATAGTTGAGTGGTGTCTAGGTTTCGATTTAGGATAGGTACCATTTACCAAAAGCTTACTGTAGATCTTCCTTATATGATTATGCTATGTCAGCAGAATTTGATTCACACATTGAAAAGAATATATTTAAGTCCTTCAGGATTATTAGCAGGAACTGAAGAAGTTGAAAGATAAAGAATTACCATGATCTCCTTGCTGACATATCAACTACCTCATAAAATGAAGACCAGCTTGCAGGAACAGTAAAGCTCCATGTTTCTGTCAGCTTCAGAGACACCCTCCTGCCCCATTCTGTTGCAGAACAGGCAGATTTGGAGGCCAGGATTGCATTTTATGGTATGCAACTATTGAAAGTTAGCATTATTTCTGCACAAGCAACAAATATCCCTTCACCTTTCTCTATGTTAATTAGCTACAGATTGTCCTTCCGGCACTGGAGAGCAGCAGAAAATAAAACTTCACAAACAATCAGACTACCAATTCATTTGTCAATTTATGCCAGAAACTGATGCAAAATCTCTTGTAGAACTTTAAAACGAAGTATTGATAACATGAGTATAAATGGCCTTCTGCTTCTCCTGTTTTTTTTTCACTTTATAGCCTAGCAAGGCACCTAGGCTCTCTTTAAATAACGGGGAGACAGCATGTAAAGAACTTGAACTGGAAGTAGTTAAGGAGCCTGTAATCTAAACTGAATTAATCCATCAATGCAATACTTTAATGCAGACAAAACTGACATAGTATCTAAGCCAGTTAATTCAACAAGATAATGAGGAATGTAAAAGAAAATGTGAGATAAAGGATAGTGTCTGGCAGTCTGAAAGTGAAGATGCAATTGATGAAGTTACTGAATGTTTGTAGTCATTCATATAAAATTGATCTGTGGAAATTTATTTATTTATTTACTTGGGGGTGGGGGGGGTGGGGGGGAATGGGAAGGAGGTGGGGGAGAATGAAACTTCATTTTACCTAGAAGTCTGCCTCTCTATGCTGATATGCATGACTACAAGATGAATCAAAAGATTTGTTTTGAACCTGTTCTTTCTTGGAAAACAAATTAATTCTGGAAAGAAGCAGAATATGCTGATTTTTTTGTTATATGTAAGGATTTATTTATTTACTTTTTAAGGAAAAAAAAAATCAGCAGCTGCCATGATATTTATTCACTGTTAGAAAACAAATGCTGGAAGTTTTTAATTTAAAATGTGATTTTCCTCCATAGACAATAAAGATATTTCTAAGAGAATATACCTACTTTTTCTATCAATGCGTTAAACTATAAAATTTTGATTGTACGTAGTATATATTAATACAATATGAATGTGATACAGTGGAGAATAAGAAAATAAATTTAGTAGTGGAAGAGAAAATAATATTTTAAAATCATGATTATTATGGCTAATGTAGAGCCATAAGTGGAAAAAGACATATTTTACAAGTAAAGTACTTAAGTTTTTCATTTTCATTTTGTACTCAAGTTTTGTATTTCCTTCAGCTTTCATAATAAACACAAATGTGTATGTAAAGTAAAAGGAAATGATGATAGAATGATCTCTGGTGATTGAGCTGAAATGAATTTTACAAAGGAAACAGCAGATTAAAGAAAAACTAAAAAGGCTTTCCTACAGGTGTTCTAACATGCTGGAGTCTACATGTTTACAGGTGAGAGGATGAGGGAGGTGAGAAAAAAAACAGTCCTTACTGACCTTGATCTGAAACAGAAAAATGGGATGGTGAGCCTGTTTCTTCAGGCCTTGAAATAAATTGCCACAGAACTGTCAGTTTACCACATATATACAACATGCTGTCTTTCTGATGATCATGCTAGTTATTTTTCTCTTGACCTAGTCTCCTCAAGGACCCTTCAGCAGTACTGAGCTTTTTTCTAAGACCCATCTTCTCATCTGGCCTATTCTGTTCAGTCAGGACTGACTTCAGACACTGATGTTCATTTATACCAGAAATTAGCGCAATACCTATAGGTATGCAGCAAAGATTCATCCTTTTACTCGGTTTTCAAAGTCTAATTTCATTCCTTTAAAGCTCCCATCAGTAATGTCTTTGCAATCAGCTTGGGTCCCATGTTCTTTACAATTGCTGGCATTACCAAATAGGGTCTTATTCTTATTAGGATAGGTATTAAAGAAGGTCTGTCAATACTTGGAGGTATTTTGTGATGTATAATGTCCCAATTTAGTCCAGAATTGTATCTTAATCTTCCTAAAAATTCTTATTGGAAAATACCTTAAAATATATGAGTTGGTTTCAAAGAGTTTGGATTAAATTAATGCATAAATAGAAATTGCTGAGATTCATCCAGAGAGATAATTCCTATTTTGCTGGGAAATGTTTAGAAATTTGACTTTAATGTTGAATACCATTGGTTTAGGTGAAAACTAAAAAGGAAGACATTTCCATGACAGACTTGTTTTGTATGGGAGTTGTTCTCTTTTGATCTCTAACCATTACAAAGATAACCCTTAATATATTTTCATATAATATTATATCTAGAATCATAATATGTTTCTAGCAGTTGTAAAATCTTTTGTATGAATGAAATATGATACAGTAAAATGTTTCCTTTGCCAATGTCATGTATCTTGACATCATCTACAAGCTTCCAAAACTTTTTTTTGTGGCTGCTAGATTTTAGAAATTCTAACCCAGAATGTTCCTGAAATGTAGCGCAAATGAGCATTATGTTATTTTCTGCCTTTTATGATATTTTTTCAAATTACCTTACACTTTGGAAAAAATATTAGACAACATGGAATGCACTCTGCTGAGATTTTTTTTTTAAGACTAATTTTTATTTTCATTGATGTATAAAGCATCATTAAAAGACAAAAAAATGTATTACTTCCAAATGAGGACCACAACAGTACTTTTCAGGCCACAGTGGGGAAAAGTTCAAAATACCAGTACATAGCTGGAATTAATTTTAGACATTAATTACTCTCTAGTAATATTTTATTTAAACTTATCTTGTGAATACTTTTGTCTGAGAAAAACAAATAATAATAAATATAAATTAATTATTGCACTCAGATAAAAATGTGACTATTTTAGTGGAGGGCTTTATTTACTTTCTGCTAAAATAGTGAGGTACGTTTTTTAAAAATCAGCTGGAATAGTTCAGCTATATTTCTCTGCTGCTGCAGATTTTGTTCTGTAAACCTTATATCTTGATAAATGGTTTGTTTATCTACTTGCATATTTGCCATCATATACAGTCATTGCTTAAATAGATGGTGATACTAAATCCTGTCTCCTCACTTCAAACATTACACTTTACCAGATATGACTGAATTATCCTTTGCTAACTTACCATAATAAATATAGGGTGAGATTTGATTAAAAAAAAAAAAAAAAGTGGAAGAAGAAGAAAAAACACACTATTTCAGAACTTCTCAGCCCTATTTGCTCTGACAGCCGCGGTGTTTGGAGGTATGTGTCCTGTCTGGTGAAACCACTCGTGAAGAAACTAAGAGCAACTGGATGTGTAAAAGTGCCCAACTTTCATTTGTACCAAAGGTAAATCTACACAGTTAAAGCATTTCACAAGAAATGGAGCACTATCAAGCTATAATGAGTTTCCTGACATTTGAGGAGTTTATCACTTGTGGTCTTATTATAGTAGTCCCAGTGGGTGGTATGGAACTATTAGATTGTAAAAAGCACAGCTTGCATAAGTCAGGTTTGAAAACCAAAACCAAGGTTTTGCACCAGAAATTGAAATTCCCTTCCTAATGAACTGAAGGTAACCTTAGTTTTCTTATGAAATTAGTTTCTGAAATAATACATCTTTTCTATTTGGCTGTTATTTACTGACAGTGTTCAAACACTGTCAAGGTCTTCTGCCATCATATTCATGATTTTTTGTTTCCTCTCTAAAAACCAGTGGAAATAAAAACAGCACAAAGTGGATCACAGAAATTCCCTGCAATCATCCCCCCCTTCTCCTCTGCTCCTTCCCATCCTCCAAGATTAAGAAATGAGCAACATATACAGTTGAAGTAACTGTGACACCTTTAGTACAAATGAGAAGTACAAATGAGAAGTACAAATGAAAAAGGAGAGAGAGAAGTAAAAACAATAAAAAAGAATAATCAATAATATATGAAAGTTGTACTATTATATATAGACTGTGAGTCTTTAGGGTAGGAGCTACCTTTTACTCTGAATCTATGTAACACTGATCAGAGCATCTAAGAACATCTAAGAGCATCTAAGCTTTCAAAGAAGAAATCAATAAATTGATAAGTCATTAAGAACAGCAATAAGTAGTGATACATGAAAGAAAATATCATTTAATCATTAAGTTGCAAATTCATTCAAGCCACTGGGTGCTAATAAAAATATATATAAAAAATAGAAACACAATAAAAAGAGGTTTAAAAATATTTTCTTATTAGATGAAAAAGGTTGCAAAAAAAAACAGTTTGCAATGAAGTCTCCCCATAGTCTTCTCTTATCTACACTAAATAACCCCACCTCTCTCAGCCTTTCTTCATAGGAGAGGTGCTCCAGATCTTTGATCATCTTTGTGATTCTCCTGTGGACTCCTCTAATAAGTTGATGTCTTTCTTGTGTTCGGGGCCCCGGAACTGGAAGCAGTATCCCAAGCGGGGTTCCAGAAAAGCAGAGTAGAAGTGAATCACCTCCTCCCAGCCACTGTCCAAGCTTTTTTTCACGTAGCCCAGGTTATAATTGTGCTTTCTAGGCTGCAAGCACATCCTGCGAGCTCAAATCCATTTTTTTCATTCACTAGTCCTTCTCTGAAGGTTTATTCTCAGTACATTCATGGTTTAGTTTGTACTGCTGTTTGGGATTATCCTGGCCCAGGAGAAGCACCTTGCACTTGGCCTTGTGAACTTCATGAGTTTCACGTGAGCCCAATTCTGAAGCCTGCCCAGGTCCCTTTGTCCAACTTCCTTTCTTTCTGTTGTGGAATCAGTCATCTTGGTGTCATACATATTACCTCATTTAATTATTATACTAATTGTACCTGAATCTTCTAATTTTTAAACTAAATTACATCACTTTTCAGAAACTTTATTTTATGGACATTTTAGACAACAAAGACTGCTCATGGAGAATGGACTGGCATGGAAGGATTACTGTGATGTTTATTGTTGTTAGGATTTCTTTTCTTTTCTCTCTTTTGTTTTGTTTTGTTCGTGTGTGTGTGTGTGTGTGTGTAATAATCCTGTCTATAAGTTCCAAAAGTGATTTGGCTTATTTACTAAGAGCATGGAATGACTGACTTACTGACTTCTGTCCACTGTCATGCCTTTTTATTTGCCTTTATTCCAGCATTCCTGCTATATACTGTTTATACCAAAACAAGAAAGTATAATAATGTTTTACACTTTTTTTTTTTTTTTTTTTTTTTTTTTTTTTTCCCAGAATGACTGTCAGTTTGCCTGGACCATTTCCAGTTTAAATTCTGTCCTCTGATGTATTTACATCTTATTCTGTCTTGCCATTATCTGAAAATATAAATATTCAGATTATAAATGAATACATTACATTTAATCATAGCCCAGCTAGAAAACAGAGTAAAATCATTCAATAGTTTATCCAGTTTATTACAAATCATGGAGAATAAACTGCACTCAAAAACCACAGTGCTTATCAGTTGAACACTCATTTACTAGTCCATATCTAAATATTTTCCTCTATTTTTCCTTCTTTTCATTTTATTTGATACTGTTTTCTAAAATCAGTCCAAACTCATAAATACTTCTTCTTTTAATAATGATTCTTTCATGAATAAATAAATATTTCAAAGATAAATAGCTTTGTTTACAATGGCAATTTAGTCCACTGAATGAAGCATTAGTTGTCACTTTTTCTCCTCTCATCAACATCAAAATTCAGTAGTTCTTACTTGCTTCTTTTGCTAGTGTAAGAATTTATTTTTAATCATTTGATTGCTTTAATATAAAATAACTCTGAAAACTGTCTTTTATAAGCAAACATCTCATTTATGCATTAAACATTAGCTATTAAGATATGGAAAGTTATCAATTTCTTTGTTATAATGGTAGAAACTAAAAGTATATATCAGGCTTTATATTTGTAGTAAATATTTTAAGTACAAGCCCGTAGTCCCATTAAAATGACCAAATTAGCCTTTCACCACCTTTCGTCCAAAGCACGACTTCAAATTTAGTACCAGATAAATATTTTATTATACTAAAATAGATTGCAACAAACCATTGTTATTGTATATTGCAAAATAAATGTAGAAGTATGTGTCACAAGGAAAATAATTACATAAATAAATCCTCTAGAATTTTTTGTTTGTTTGTTTGTTTGTTTTGTAAGTAAGATTATGTGAATATGAATAATAAGAGCAAAGCATTATAGGTACACAAATAATAATGATATATGCATTATATGTTAAAACCAACTTTTGAGATAAATTAATTTTTTCATAATGCTCAGAAACAGAGTAACTACACAGACTACACAGAAATTGAGATTAATGAACTTTAGTTATGGTACAAAGGAGGAAATCCAGAGGAGTCTTAAGAGGAAGAAAGATCAGTTTAACTTTCAATACTGTGAAAGACTCTTTGCTAACAAGAGTCAAAGCCTCATAACAAAGTGAAATAGAATTCCATTGGGAGGAAGTACTCTTGGAAGCTGAAGGAATTTATTGATTTTATTGTAGTGATGGAAATGCTAAAAATAATTGAAAACATAATTAGAGCTAGACAGAATGTTCACATTTTCTGAGCTCTTATGTAATTTTTTTCTTTTTTTTTTTTTGAAGAGAAACATTTCCTGTTGTTTATTTATTGCTGTTATTCATCCTAAAAGCAGGAACTTCTAAATTATTTATATTATCTTAACAATATGCTTCAGAGTTTATTTTTTTAGTACAGAAGGTTCAATCTCCTATGAAATTCAGACAAAGGTGCTTCAATCTTAGCTCCAGAATAACGTACTATTTCAGCTTGGTATACCTATATTTTAAAGACATTTCTATAAGCTATTGGTTATGATTATTCTTTCTCTTCAGCAACTGATTAGTTTTTATGAGAAAGCATGTTACAGCAATGAACAGAAATCAGAATCTCATTAAAACAGCTTACGATTCTATACATGACATCTAACAAAGTTTTGCTGTAAAATATACAGTAGCCATTTGTTTGACTCTCATTTTGTATTGCCTGAATAATTCAGTCACCATTTTATCACCTGAGAAAAATGATTAAAACATGCTCCTGATATATAATCTGTCCAAACGCCGGGAGATTCTCTTGATAACTTTCATTGTCCCCAGTTTTTGCTATTTTGACAACAATAGTGCAAGAAACAACAGTTTAAAATTAATTTTGCAATAGCAAAATGAAATCTGCATTATGCATTAGAAATACTTTTCAGGTTTTGTTTCTTCAGTTTTTAGTTCTACAGTCTGAAATATATTAATAAAGACAAGTTTGTAGTAAAATAAGTATCCTCAGTAGACTACACTTAATTCACCTTTTTTTTTTCTTTTTCTTTTTTGCCCCTTTCTACAGTGTAAGCCAGTAGAACAGAAGTTTCCTGTACTCATTGAACTTCACCACTTCTGTTGTTTTGTATTTTTTAATATGATTATGGTAATCTCACTAGTAAATATTTTTGCAAAATCAAAATCATCATCATCTTTTACAGTGCTTTTACTTTTCTGACACTTCTTCACATGGACAACAGATTTTCATGAAAAGCAATACTGACTGAGAGAAAAGAACAAATTGCTAAACTGAGAGTAATTTGGTAAATATCATTAAAAAACATAATTACATTTGTTCTTCAATATTTTCACAATGGCAATATCAATCCTGTCAGATTAACCAGGTCCTAAATTTTGATGAATCCCTAAAGTGAAGATTAAAAATGTCATATTGCTTAATATGTTAAGAAGCACTGCACAGCTTTGCATTGCTACAGGGTTTTGAAATAACCTGAGAAGAATGAATCTGAAAAGTGGCTCATTGCTTTTGTCAAAATAAGATTATAAATCACAGAATGCTTTGTCAAATTCTTCAACACATTTATTACACACATTTATTTAGAAAAACTCCCTGTGATAACTGACATGGAGTTATAATAACTGAGCTTTGCAATCTAACACTAGCTGAAGAATACTATGTTGACCTTGATCTCACATCTGCAGATACCCACATTGTATTTTTAAGACAATGGATAAATCAGATAATTTACTCAGAAGTCAGATATCAATATAGAATAATTATTATACAAATCTGTCAAGTAGAGAATCATATCTTGTTAAAAACAATACGTTAATAATTGATGCACTGTCCTCCAAGGCATTAGAAAATAATTGCAATGGGCAAGCACCTATACAGTATTTAAGTGATCTCTGGGAGAAGCATCTATTTGATTATTACAGGAAAAATTGCTATAAGGGTGTTTGGTAGTAAGACAGCCATAGTCTAAAAATCAACAACAAAAAGGAACCTGAAAATGTGCCAAGAGTAAATTAAATGGTATGATGACCAAATGTTTCAATTTCTTCATCTATTTTGGAAAATATCTAATTCAAGAGAATCTATCTATCTCTTTGGCATTAGATGAATTTAATTGTCCAAACAACTTTGAAAAAGAAAAAACAGCAATAACATTTTTTTCACATTCAAGTTTTGCAGTTCATGGCCAGTTTGAGGACTTAAAATACTTTACATGAAATGTATATCTGACTTTTAAGTAACTTCTCTTTATTAGATTATTAATTGACTCTAGCTCTTTAATTAGTACCACTTTAGTAATGAATAATTTGAATAATCGTGGGATGATTCAGGTAAATATATACTTATTTAAATATGTTTTCACATTTAAGACTCTGATTTATACCACACTGGATTATCATAAGAACCATTTGTCTTACAGAGATCTGGTATCTTCTTCCTGGACAGGATCAGAAAGTGTGTTGATATAATATTTTAAAGCAAATCAGATGACTAACATCAAGCTTCAAAGTTTAGCTAATGGATTTTGAGTTCAGTGGTGATAGTAGGGATTATTGACTCACATCATTGATCAGATTTGATCAAAAACTTCAAAACTATCACTATCTCTCTTTTTTTTTTCCCCTGCAATATTAAATGCTTATTTCACAGCCAGAAACAGGGAGCATCACAACCATTGTGACTTGAAATTCCTAAGTAAATGTGATGAAACAAAACTTCCTGTTTCAAATGTTTGAAGAACAGTATGCATTTGAAAGGTACCATCCAAACTGAAAAGATTATTTTAAGCCTATTTTAAAGCTCGCTGTTCATATACGAACACAGATATTTTGATAATCAGGTGCTAGCTGTGCAACTTTCTGAAAAACTTGTGCATATCCTTGGTATTGTTTGCACTATAAAGTTTACAATGACTTGTATTTTGTTACTGTAAGCATATGCTTTGAAATTACTGTCACCAAATCATTTATCTGTGAACAGAAACTGACTGCCCCATGTAACAGTGTAACAAGAAAGAAGTTGATTAAGCTTTAGTTCAGCAGCAGATGAAAACACTGCAAAATGGAATCTCTCAGTATCACAATTATAGAAGCATAATAACTTTAGAAAAAGGAACAACATCCAGTTCCAATTAACATTCCAAGAGTTAGGAAGGTACAAATACAAATTACGTTCTAGAAGACAAAGGCAAGTTACTTACAGTTCTAGTGGCATGTAAGCATTCAGTACTATGGAAGAAAAATCTACCTATGGTAATCCACTGTGATTCTGTAAGCAAGCAGTTTTATGGCTGTTTTTGTTTGCTCTTGCTTACTTTATCATAGGCTTGATAAGTGCAAAAGCAACTCAAGCATCGTGCATACTTTTTTCACTCTTCAGACTTTTGACAACTATAATATTTAATTTATATCATCCAGTACTAAATTTATAGTACTGACAATTTGCTGAGAAAAATCTATCAACTTATTCTCATTTTGGGAAGATGTTTCTTAAATTACCTAATTAGGTGTAAGAGATTATTCTTTTATATGTTTGACTCAAAGTTTGCTGAGGAACAAGTCCAGGCAAGTCCTGGGCAAAGGTAGAGAAATCTTCTGTCTGGAAGACACTGATGGACAGGTCCTGGATAAGGGTTGTGAAATCCTTTAAGGAGCACAGATGGACAAGGCCAGGGGCAACGAGAGAGGGATAAGCTGCTGATAATGGCCGGGAAATGGTCTTTTGTGTGGACTTATCTCGAGGAAGATGGCCATCTCAGGAGGTACCCATGACTCTTGCTCAAGCTCCCAGGGATGCCAGGTAGGCAGGAAAAAAGGAGGATAAAAGAGGGTCCAACAACCATGAAGATAGGTGTCTGCTGTCAGATCCCTCACCACAAAAGGCCTGCATGCTGATGGACTCAAGGTGTCTGCCATCAGTACAGACTGCATGCTGACGGACTTCCCTGGGCCTGCTACCTGAGACTTGCTGCTTCCTCCTGGGCTTACTCTGCGGCTTCTTCCTGGACCCACTTGGTACCTGAACCCTCTTGTTGCCTAAGACTGGCTTCGCTGCTCCTTCCCTTCAGCCTCGGACCATCAGAACGGCATGCAACAGGACTACTGCCGGATCCTGGTGGTGACTATCCCTGCTTTACGCAATTCTTGCTTCTTCTTATTTTTTCTATTGCTCGCTTTCCCTTCCCCATCACCCCAATCCGTAATAGTGTCCGTCCTCCCCTTTCTTCATCTCCCTTATTAAGATTTGTAATAAACTGGTTGGACCAACATTTGAACCGTTGTTTCTTAATCTCACGCCGGGCATACATATTTCAAAGAACCTCCTCTCCCTCCTATAAATTGGAGCGAGATATTAGGCTAGTATTATATTTTAAAAATTATCACCATCATCATTATCAATTACTTGTATTCTTATACACTGTATAGAGTTTTATTTTTGCTATTAAGTTTTTAATGTATTTATCATTTTCAAGTATAAGTTGCAATACAATTAAATACCTGTTAATATAAAAAAAGAGGAAAAAATAGCATTTATGATGACAAAAAGTTAATTTTCCAAACCAGAGGAAATGTCATGTCAAATTAGCAATTAGAATGTAGTAAAAATGTAGTTAAAAACTATTACTGAAAAGCTCAAGAAACATTTGATAAAGTGTCAGGACACACTGAGAATGTTTACTCTGTATAGCATTCTTTTGTTAAGATCCAACATAAAGGCTTATTCTCACAATTTATATGAGAGCTTATAAGTCTGTGAAGAGAACTTCAATAACTTTTTGTTTTCCCATGTGAAGTTTGTCAGTGTTACGATATCAAAGCAGCTGTGTCAAGTATGAGCTTGCTCTTGTACTCAAGAATTGATTTTCAGCTCCTTTCTTTTATCTTGTCTGCTATTTAAATAGGGTATTAATCACAGTTTCTTTTCTTTCAACTTTTATGAAATCATTTTTTCTCTATTACAATTCTCCCAAGTTATCATCACTTCCTGTATCAAAAAGGTGAACCTGCCCTCCCCTTTATTTTCTGTGAATTCAGATCAGACTTTCTAAGTCAACTTCACATGCATACCAATGTGAACTGATTCAACTTCAGCAGCTTTCCCACTGAGCTGCATCTTCCTTGTTTCTACCACTGCAATGTGTCTACTCACTGTATTGTTCTCTCAGCACCAGGTTCTTTTTTTTTTTTTTTTTTTTTGAGGTACTTTTCTGACTATTTCTAACCTTATTTAGCCATCTCTATGCTTCCTTACCCATTGCTTTTATACAATTACTTAATTTCTTCAACAAGTATGTAGTTCAACTACCCTCTTTTTACACCAGTCACTAACAGATACACAGAGGGAAGAGCTGGAACAACTGGCATGCTCCTCTCTAAAACAAGATTGTATTTACAGATGTATTGTTTTTTTGATCCTTGTATGACAGATACAGTCTTGAGAACATTTTTTTGTCTAAAATTTTCAGAAACTTCAACTCAGTGACGCTAATAGTTCATTAATTGTTTATGTATTTGCGTACTAATCTGACACATTTTAAATCAGTCAAAAAAAATTAATTTGCCTCTGGGTATTTGTCTTTGGTCACTCAAAATGCTTTGTTGAATAGGTTAGCTTGAACTTCCTTCAAAAAAAGTTAAAAAAAAAAAAAAAAGAATAAAAACCGTGCCTCACTTGATGGCCCTAGTCTTGTTTAAAAGCTTGTATCACAGCTGAGTTGATATTTGCTACCAACTAGATGACAAGGACAGTTCTCCACATGAAATACTCTGCTTTGCTCTCTTTCACCAGTAGGCTATCTTCTTTAAATTAGGGAAAAAAGTAGTTCACAGACATCAGTCCATATCAGTGACCTCAAAAGCAGTGTATCTCTCTTAAGAAATGATTGACTACCACTATCCTATTGGAAACACTGCCTGCTCTATTTCTTTCATTGGTGTATCAGGAGCAGGAGAGTTTAACAATTTACTTTATGACATGGTGGGAGCAAAGTAAGGAATGTTTGCATGAAAAGGCATCTATTCCAAGCGACAAGCAATTCTGCTAAATATACATCAGGTGCTATGAGGTCCTTTCTGACAGTTCTCCTTGGTTCAGGTTGAAAGTCCAACAGAGCATTTTAAATTACATGTAGTATGAGCTGAGGCATTGGATTTTACACACAAATGAAACAGAATAGATACTGGAAGGCATAAGTTGACAATAATACATCTTATATTGCTCTGTCATTTTGCAAGGACATCAGCTGTATTCATCTCAGTGCCAGTTTTTCAGACTGGATATTTCCAGTTAAAAATCATTTGCTTAGCATGCCAGAGCCAGATCACAGAAAGATTAGTCCATTAAAGGATAATACAGTATGATGTAAACCCAAACATAAGAGATAAATAACAAAATATTTGGTGCTAGAGGGCTTCCAAACCATAAAAACAGATTATACCTGGGCCTTATTCAACAATCCCAAAATATGTATTTTCACAGACAGATTATTCATTTATTATTCCATCAACTATAAACCCATTATTAACGTAGCTTTCAATTACACTGAAGTATACAAAATATGTACACATTTACAGGGGCCAGGCTGTACTGTATCAGTGGGGAGGGGGGCTTCCCTCCTGCACTAAATCCTCACTTTGAAGATATTTCAGTTGAAATGAGGTTAAACAAAATGAATTCTTCCACTTAATGGAATACAGAACAATAATGATCATTCTATTAAACACCAGAAATATAATTTCATTTACAGAAAGTTAAAAGGTTAGTTAAGTTAGAGAGCAGCAAAATGTTTTCGTACTAATTAATGCTATTTCTTTGTGATTTCATACAGGGCAATCATCTTATCAGAAAATGAGAGAAAAAAACAAACATTGATTACATTCTGCATGTATGAAGTTGATCTAATAGATCTGTACAACTGGTACCTTTGGTAGACATATTAGTTCAAATTAGTTAATATAAACATGTATATATAAATAACAATGGCTAAATATTTAAATATACCATAGAATAAGCTATTGTAAAGGATTATTCTCATAGAATGAGAGCAGAGTACTTCTTCTGGAAAGGAAATACGCACAAAAGAAATTTGGCAATAGATGAGAAGAGGCTACCAGAGAAAGAAGTATCTGCAGATGAATTGTTAAAAGTGAAAATTTTCAGCATGAACTGGTGCATGGCTCAAGAGAAGCCTGGACAACACACTATCTCTGTGGCTGTAAAAGCAATGCACACATTCATGTATTAGAGAGAGGGGCATAAGTTAATGACAGAAAAGAGATCATAGCACAGAAGAAGGAAGGCTCGTAGAGAATATGGAGGAGTAAACAAAAGAAAATATGTTTGACTGAGAAGACACTACAAGAAGAACTGATGACAGTTGACTAGACTTCTAATGGGAAAACTAACTGAAAAGTACTCCAGGAATGAAGTGATTTAATGAGTAAAACAGCGACTCCAGAAATGAAATAGTGAGAGAATGAAACAAGAAGATGTTAAAACGAGCTGTACATTGAGTGGGAATGAAAACTACTATTACTGGGTATGTAGAAGAACAGAGCAGGAAACAAGCATATATTTCTATTTATTTAGGAGTAGGGGGAAAAATATTGCTTTTTAAAAACTAAAATTAAAACTTTTTTGAAAATGTACTACTTGTATTTATTTATTTATCGGGTGGTGGGTAGAATATTGATTTGGAGATGTAAAGAAAATTAAAACTTTCTTGAAAATATGCTACTTCGATCCAGCTGAGAAAAGTTTTTCCAAGGTACTATAATCTTTACCAGAAGAGAAGGGAGCAGTCTTGAGGTAAGGAAGTATTCCAGGAGGTTGGAAATGAGAAAACTTTTATACTTGGTTCTTTCCCATGCCTCCATACCAAGAGCCCTGAATACTGATGATCTGAAAAGAGAGAAGAGGGTGGGGGAAAACAAACAAGTTTTTTTTCCATTTTTTAACTTCACTTTTTTCAGTCTGTAAGTAATAGGAGTAAATGTGAGGAATTTAGCTTAGCCTGCTTCTTAAAAATAATTGAAGACAGAAAATTTACTTAGAGTAATACCTATGTACAGTAGAATCTTTGGTTCTAGTTTGCTTCGCTTAACTACATACATGCATCAAGAAAAAAGTTTTGCTGTAAAAACAGTTGCACAATTTGACTGCTTGGTCTGTCATTAAGATAACCACAAGGCAGCAGTAGCTTTCAGCCAGAACTCTAATCAGTTTTAGGCATTTAAGAAGAAAAAAGTTCAAAAAATGTTTTTTTCATTCTTCACATTGAATCACAGAATCACAGAATCACAGAATGGCCTGGGTTGGAAGGGACCTCAAGGATCATGAATCTCCAACCCCCCTGCTGGGCAGGGCCACCAACCTCCCCATTTACTAGACCAGGTTGCCCAGGGCCCCATCCAACCTGGCTTTGAACACCTCCAGGGACGGGGCATCCACAACCTCTCTGGGCAGCCCGTTCCAGCACCTAACCACTCTCCTGGTAAAGAACTTCCCCCTAACATCCAACCTAAATCTTCCCTCTTTCAACTTAAAACCGTTCCCCCTTGTCCTGCTGTTATCTACCCTTTCAAAGAGTTTACTCCCTTCCTGTTTATAGGCTCCCTTCAGATACTGAAAGGCTGCAATGAGGTCACCCCGCAGCCTTCTCTTCTCCAGGCTGAATAAGCCCAGCTCCCTCAGCCTGTCCTCGTATGGGAGGTGCTCCAGCCCCCTGATCATCTTTGTGGCCCTCCTCTGGACCCTCTCCAACAGCTCTCTGTCTTTCTTGTACTGGGGGCTCCATACCTGGACACAGTACTCCAGATGGGGCCTCACAAGAGCAGAGTAGAGAGGGACAATCATCTCCCTGTCTGGGCTGGCCACCCCTCTCATGATGGAGCCCAGGATACCATTTGCTTTCTGAGCTGCAAGAGCACACTGCTGGCTCATGTTAAGTTTGTCATCCATAATGAATCCATGAATGTTGAAACAATTTTGAACAGAGAACAAGCTGGTCACTATTGTACTGTATATATATATAGAGAGAGAGAGAGAGAGAGTGTTTATTTACATAAGCAATAAAAATCCATGGTATGTTTTGTCTTACATTACATTCTCTTAACTATTTCCTTTATTCAACACAGACAATGCAGTACATAACAGTGGAGAGATTTTAATTCAAAATGTTCTGCATATATTACAAAGATTTTTAAAAAAGAAATATATTACAATTATATCTGTTACAAAGTAATAAATAGAATTACATGAAAATAGTCAGCTTAATTTTGTTTATATAGGTATATATCAGATGTAATGTTATTTACTCAACAAAACTGGTGATAGTAGAATACATATCTAAGTAGTAGCCAGAGATGTCCTAGCTAGTAAGCAGACAACAATACTAAAAAGATTTTGAAATTATTCCTTGAGATTCAGAGTTATGTTGTCACATTTGCACTGATTTGGTAGTTCACAGCTGCATAACCTACATTGGTTTACATTGCCAAGAGCTTAAAATTGCCAAAAGATATCAGTGTACTATATTCATCCTACTCTGTTTGAGAAGTTGCAACTGTTACAGTTCACTTGCATTGCAGTTCTGTTCTGCTGAGGTTGAGGATCCCCTGTAGCATTCTATACTTTTTTTTTTTTTTTTAAATTCAGTGAATACTTTTTTTTCCTGATAGTTGAAAAATATAAACATTTTAAGTGGGTGACAACTTTTTAAATAGGATTTCCAAAAGCTAGGCTGCTGCATTCACAGCTACTGCTGTCAAAGAGAAGGTAGAGTATAAACATAGCAGTACTAATAGCTGGTTTTATATTTATCAGCATCTTCAACAACAACAAAACACATTGTCAGGACTTTTATTACATTCAGACATTAAAAATAAATTATAAGAAATGTGGAAAAAGTGTACATTTTGCTTGCCTGGGAAAAAATAAAAAAAAGATGAATAATCTGGAATAATTTTCAACAGAGAATATTTTTCTAGCTGTATCTATTTCACAGCAGTTTAAGGCAAAGTACACTCAGAAAAGAGCTCCTAGATCATTATTAAATGTGTGAAAAGGGAGTCAATCTCCAGAGTCACAGTGAAAGTATACCAGAATAGCCTAGTGGGGGGTCAAAAGGTAGGAAGAAATGACTCTTAGGCCTACTGAGTTTTCAAATGAAATTCAAGAAGGATCAATAGAAAAGTTTTAGAACATAAAGCAAGCATCCAAAACAGAGAAAATGTGGAAAGCTAGAAAATTACCAAAGCATGCAAATGAAAGCTTAAGATAGTAGTAAATCAAAGCCAGCTTAAAGCCTGATCCTGCTAAGTGTTGACCATCTTCAGATCCTGATACAATCAGAATTTTAAGTTTGTTCATACATCTGCTTCTCTTAAAGTCTTATAACTGAGTGCAAATTTAACAAGATTTCATTTCTACTTCTTATAGCAAAAAGCTTGTGAACTCTCAAATCAATTTTTATTATATGGTATGTTTATTGGACATAGACTTTCTACTGAATTATTTCCCATTTTATCCATATAAAATAATTAAAACAAAATGAACAAATAAACAAAAATACCCTTAAATAGTTATTAAAGAAAAATGTGCAAGATCTTTCATCATTTGTTCTATCATTAAATATTCATTAAAAGTAAATGATAATATTTATCTATACATTTTTATTTTTCATTAAAATGTCATCTCACTACATTTGTTTCTGTACCTGCAGCAGATAGTATTTATCCTTTACTTTTCTTCCAGTTATGTTAGCTATGTACTCTTTGAATCAGACTTCAGAACAAATCACTTTTACTAGTATGCCACAAAATACAGCTGAAGCAACTTTCTGAACTCAGCCACGGTTATGGTCTGGTTGATAATAAATGCCATTTCATTCAGCAGTAGAAATTAAAGAAATAACACAAATGGTATGTCCAAACACTTAATTGTATTACTGGGCACAGCTCAGGTACTTGTGTATGTTAATACAAATTCTACATTCAAAATACAGATATGCCTTAAGTTTAGTAAACCTTAGATTAGAACTTTAAGTTTAGTAAACAGATTCAAATTCTTTTTAGTTATGGTCACTTTCACAGCTTGGGAAATCATAGTACCTGCCTGATGGAATCAAGGCCACTCTCTTCATAACAACTTTATTTATAAAGATTTTTCTTTGTGATTTATTAAGTGTGACTTTGAAAGTCTCTGAATATTTTTTCATTTGGGAAAAGGAGAAAAACACTTGAGCAGAGAAAGCAAATGGTTATTTCTCCAAAATTAATCAAGGTTGTTTGTTTCATAGGGAAATACTGAAACACTTCATTATCTCACCTCAAAAGTAGCTAATCTGACCCATCATGGGGAATGAGACTGCACTATAGAATCTAGAAAGTTGCTTTATTTTTATTATTATTTGTTATTTTATAACAGTGCTATACAATATTAAGCAGTTATTTTTGGTAGAATTAGCTTGATTCATTTACTACAGCACTAACTTGAGTTTACTGGGACCTCTGAAAGACAGTAGCAGATCAGCAGAACACATCCTTATATCAATAATACTCCTGCATAGCAAAATATATTTAGAAATTAAACCCTGTTTTAACAGAATCAGTGTGTATACTTTCCATGTTTAGTTATGTTTTTTAATAAAGAAAACATTTTTAATAAGGGAATCATATATTTTATGCTAACTTATCTATCCGCTGTCAATAAATGATGAACCTTCCTTGCCTGCTCTGTACATTAGAACGGTCAATTGGGTACTTACTGGTGCTCTGGTAACAATAGCTAAATTTACAAAAGGAAAATAAACTAATTTTTCAGTGATAATTGAAATGATGTTTGTCTCTGTTTTCTCAGAGACAGATGTGTCTGAGGTGCTACAATGAGTATTGAATCAGATCTCAATGGAATTTATTGAGATTTACTGATTGTTGAGGTATAATGAATATTTTGTGGATTTGGGAACACCAGCATTGAAGAATATTCTGGGTTACAATAAAACTGAAGGTTACTTATGGTGTCTGTATCCAACCTTTTGGCTTGCCTGGGCACCGCTGAGCAAACAGGAATTGTCTTAGGCCGCATATAAAATATATAACATAATTAGTGTATATAGGTAACAGAACTTATTTTTAATGCATTTTTTATTAAAACATAGAAAACAGAGAACAACAGAAGCGTAAAACTAGTGGGATGTTTGTGAAACATGCTAGTTCAATGTCAGTGACTGTTCCTATTTTCTCAAGGTGCATGTCAGAGATTTTTAATGAAATGTTACTCTTCCTGTGCTTCATCCTTGAGAATAATTGCTCACTAATGTATGTACTGCCAAAAAGTGATGACATGAATAAGGTGTGACTGTGAAGAGAAGGATATTTTTGTCTGGTAAGATAGGTCTTATAAAAGTCTAGTCAAGAGACATGACCAAATTTTGAGTTGAACATTAGATTGCCACTCCATACATTCCATTTGAAAATTTGCAGGAAAAGTGTTTATGTTTACTGAAAATGGAGTCACAAATATACAAAAAAAAAAAAAAAAAAAAGAAATCTTGAAACATATTCTCAAATTTCTTTATCAAAATAGAAAGCAAGGCTGCATATTTTTCACTGTTTACAGGACAGTGTTTTGCCAAAGCATCAAAACATATGAAATTATTTGCCATGATTTGAGCTTGCCACCATTTAAGTTTCATTTCAGATGCAATTGTGGTTTGAAGCATATCCCAGATAAGTAGATTTTCACATTTAAGATGCATGTTTAACTCATTTAAATGAGTGATGAAATCCACCAAAAGTACTTAATCTACGACCCATTTTTAATCTTCACATTCTCGTGCAAATTTCCTTTTTGATTGCATGAGTGACTTGATTTCACTTTGCAAATCAGAAACTCTTCTAAGCATTTTACCCTGACCTTCCTTCAGAAAACTAAATGATGACATCATAATCAGCACCTATCCTTCTAAGGAACTCTTGGAACTGAAGATGATTCAGTCTCTTGGACTTCATGAAATTCTCATCTTCGATGTTGATCTGTTTGACATTATCCATTTTTAAAGCTTTCCACATAAATTTTCCTGATGTAAAATGCAGTGATATTTCATCAAATGCAAGCTGCCGAGGGCAATTGAATCATCTTCTATTAACTTTGTAAGTCCCTCCTTTTTACCAACCATCACAGGGGCACCACCAGTAGCAATGCCAGATATGTTGGCAAATTTTAAAGAAAAAGAAAAATAGCTTTAAAATATTTCTTTTCTGCTTCACATAAATCAAAAGATTTGGTTGTGTTTTTTAATGGCACCAAAGAAGCCATTTATTCAGTGACATTATGTTTGTTATCAGTACCTCAAATGAAAATGGTAAGTTGAGCTGTGTCTGCAGCATCAGTATTTTCATTTATCACCAAAGCAAAAAATGGGAAATCAGCAGCTTTACTCTCCAAATTTATTTTGATATGTATTCCTGTTTCTTCAGATCACCTGGCTATGGTCTGGTGACACAAACTACTTTTAGAAAAATATCGGATTTTTTATCAGGACACATTATATCTGCCATGTATTCCATTCCTGCTTCATAAATTCACCATCAATAAATGGTTTTGATTTTTCTTGCAGTCAGATTTGCTACAACAGAACTAGCTTTTACAACAGACTCCATTTGATTTTTCACTTAAAAAAAAATAATTTGTTGAGATTGAAGAGTGAGAACAGGACCCTGCAGTTATAGATAGAAGGGCCTCACAGCAAGAAAAGGGAAAGTAGCTTCACAAAATAGAAATAAGGGGCAAATAGAGATAGTTTATGTAGAGAGTGTTAGTAAACAAGGGATTCCAAGCACTTTCACAGACACTAGGTCTGGAATAACAGGGAGGATGAAGGCCATAAAGATAAGGACTGAAGAGCAGCTCAAAAACATTTGGCAGGGAGGTGATTAGATGTCTACGGGGCAAGCTGAAACCAGATCGGGGGATGCCCCCCTTCAGGGTCAGAAGTTTGCAGTGTGGAAGACTACGAGCCTTCGTGAGGAAGACTATGAGCCTTCATCATCACGGCCTACTACATACATACAAGGGGGGGAGGGACTGCATGCTAATGGACTCTTGGGAATATAATGAATATGTATCTGAATTCCCGTCAACTATTGATTATGTATTAGTTAGACCTATATCTATAGCACAATTTCTCCTGACAAGGTACAAGTTAGATGGAGCGATCCCCCTTGCATCAGGGTGCACGCGCGTCACCAATAAACACATGCCTGCTCTATATCCTTACTGGCTATAGGGTCTGATTTCTGCACGTCAAGATTACTTACTTTTTTCAGTTCTGCTGTTTTGTCTTTTTGAAGCATTCCTTGATATGCATTGAATTTGGCAGCCTACTTCTGTATATAGTGTCTTTTCAAATTGTAATCTTTGAACAATGGCATCATTTCCTCATAAATTAGCTATAGTGCTGTATGTATTATTTCTCAGCTGTGCAGTGACCACCTTGTGGCCCTGGTGCTGGTGCAGGCCACTCTGAGAGGCAGAACTGCCACCAAGACGATGCGAGGGGGGGGGTAGTCACAGGTTGGACATGCCTGATTATGGTCAGTGGGAAAATTTGATATATCTGGGTACTACTGTAGGTGTAGTAGTTGGTCTATCAAATGACTTTTGAAGGACACGTCCATAAAGTCCACAGAAGGACAACATGGCTCAAAGCATGTTAAAGAAAGTGCAAAAGATGTAATAACATCTTCTCCTGCCCCTGAAAAGTTGAAGACCTGTTACCTAGTTTAACTAATACAAATACAAGAGATAGAAGTGTACAGATATTTATCAGTCAACATCAGAATTTCTCTAGTAGCCTGGAAAGGAGAACAGACATTCTCTTGTAATGGACTGTAATACTCAAATAGACTCTCTTTTTAAATTGCTGATAAAAATATGGTATATCTAGATAACTTTGTTATATAATTCATATTCTGATAAAAATATAAATTTGTTTGTTGAACTGTAATGTTAGACCTGAGGCCCTAATTTAATTCAAGTATTTTCTACTGCTAAGCATAGTATTCTTAAAATGAGAAGTGACATTTATGCAACAGACAAGAGAATGAGCACTGTGTGGCTTTCCATTGCTGGTTCTAAATTTTTGTAGAATCTAATTTGGTATGAGTACAAGAAAAGAACTTAATGGTGTTTATACAGAAATACATGACACACATTTGGTTTTCCAGATACACTTACTAGGTACTTGTGATTTATTGAGCAGAGTTTAATTTGACCAGGTAGTAGAAGCAGATTTTATGATTGTACAATGGGAATGGGATCCATTCAGAACTTTATGTCTCTCAATAAAGTTCTGCTGAGCGTTAAGTTTTTCTTGCGCTGAATTTGAACAATGCACACATTAGCACCATACCTGCTAGTGCAACATACTGGAACAGGCCTCACACAGCAGTACAGTGACAGAGTAGCACAACACTATATATAAGAATGCCATTCTTGCACACTAACGCTCAGTATAATTTTTCCTTTTAGTTCTCGTGCTTGCAGGGAATAGGACTGACTGCAAACAGGAACAAGGTACAAAGTCTTCTGAAAGCTAACTTCCATTTTTGCAAAATTCAACAACTAAATATGCTTGTTTTGTTATTATTATCTTGATAATAAAAAACACATATTTATTTGTCCTGGTTTGTATAATATTTCTCTGCATACACATGCACACGCAAACATTGCAGGTGCAAACACAAAGTTGACTACAGATTTTTCTATTGAAATTTCCACTGAATCTCAACAACAACAACAAAAAATGCCATTGGAATTGGCGCCGTCAGTCATTTACAACTATTGAGAAAAAAAAATTAATATCAGTGTATGTTTTCACTTGACTTCTGCAGTGATATAATCTTGCCAAAACTGAGTCAAAACTTAACATAATTTACAATAACTTTATTAATTATCTGAGGCTGAATAGTTTATTTTGCAAATCTTGACAGCCACTACTTTTGCATTTGTTGCGGAGACTAGCTTCAGAACAGAAGTGCAGAAGACCGCACAAGACAAAGGATCTGGAATAAAAAAGGCCAACAAAAAAGCTCTTTTTAAGGCTTTTTTGAAGCCAGCAACAGCACTGCACTTGTGCTGGGGAGCTAGCAGCTTATGGGCAGACTCCTGAGACAGCAGGGATGGAGCTGGCACATTAGCAGCACAGTTTAATCACCTGCCCTTAACATTCCCACCTGATAATAAGCTTTAAATAACTCTGGGGAGGGCAGAAGCTAGTTTCCTTCCATGGAGCTTCCTAGATGAGTAACCTTTGTTGCTGCCTACTGATAACAGGAAGGTTCAGTGAGCGAGCACAGCCCACACTGCCCATACGGTGCTGAAGCTGTGGGAGGTGGGTCAAGTGGTGAGAACTCTAAGTATTGTCCCTCCTTACTCAGGAGACTGGCTTTCCTCTTGGCAGCATCTGAGACTGCTGGCTTAAACGTGGTTTCCACCAGACAGCAGGCTTATTCCAAGAATATTGTGGTGACTCAGATGGAGGGCCTGCCCAGAAATGTAGCTGTTCAGGTCTCTGGCTTCAGGGAGTGCCTGAGCCTGCTGCTGCCTGGGGAGGGTAGCAGGGATTCCACCTGTGTGAGGTGTGAGCAGGTGGATGAGCTGCTCAGCCTGGTGGTAGAGCACAAGAAGCAGGTGCAAAGACTAAGGACCATCAGGGAGTGTGAGTGGGAGACTGACTGGCAGAGTGACTCACTGGCGTGCCGGAGAGAAGGGTGCCAGAGAGATAACCTCCAGAAGAGTGGTTGTCCCCCTGCCCTGTCACAGTCAGACAGACCTGACTGATGAGAGTTGGAAGAGTCCTAACTTGCCATCACGGGAGCTCTGCCTGCCTACTCCTCGTCCCCAGCTCCGTCTAAGCAACAGATTTGAGATGCTGGAAATTGAAGGGGAGGTGAGTGGGGAGGTGATGGAGGATTTGCTTAGGAGGGAGCCTAAGGTGAGGTGGTCACTGCCACGCCTTGAGACTACCTCTGTCAGGAGAGAAAGGAAGGTGGCGGTGGTGGGAGATTCCCTTCTCAGAAGATCGGAGGGCCCCATATGCAGACCGAACCTAAGCCGTCGGGAAGTGTGCTGCCTTCCTGGGGCCCGGGTCAGGGACATAACCAGGAAACTCCCAAATCTGGTTAGGTCCACGGATTATTTTCCATTACTCATAGTTCAAGTGGGCAGTGATGAAATTGTTCAGAGAAGCCTACGAACTATGAAGAGAAAATTCAGGGGTTTGGGGCGCTTAGTTCAAGGAGTCGGAGCTCAAGTGATCTTTTGCTCTATATCTTCAATGTCAGTGAGGGACACGGAGCGGGCATGGAAAGCACAAGAGATAATTGGCTCAGAGGCTGGTGTTGAGCCAGAAACTTTGGGTTCTTTGATCATGGGGTAGTTTACTTGGCCCCTGGCCTGTTGCCTGTGCATGGAACCCACCTATCTCAAAGGGGGCAGTGAATCCTATCGCAGGAGCTAGTGGGGCTTATAGAAAGAGCTTTAAACTAGCTCTGATGGGGGAAGGGGACAGAATAGGGTTCACCAGAGATGAGCCTAGGGGTACGATGCTTGAGCTGGGGGTGAGGCGGATGACTCGGTTGAAGTGCATCTGCACCAATGCATGCAGCATGGGCAACAAGCAGGAGAAGATGGTAGTGATTGTGCGTCAGGCTAACTATGACCTAGTTGTTATTACTGAAACATGGTGGGACCACCCCCATGACTGGAGTGCTGTGATGGATGGCTACAAGCTCTTCAGAAGGGATAGACAAGGAAGGAGAAGTGGTGATGTGGCCCTTGATAGTAAAGGCTGTTTTGATGTTGAAGAGCTTGGGGTTGGGGATGATAAAGTTGAGTGTCTGTGGGTAAGGATCAGGAGGAAGGCCGGTAGGGGTGACATTTTGGTGGGGGTCTGTTATAGACCGCCTAACCAGGATGAAGAGATGGACGAGGCATTCTGTGAGCAGCTTGCGGAAGTTGCACAATCGTCAGCACTCATTCTTGTGGGAGACTTCAATTTCCCTGATATGTTGAAAATATAATACAGTGCAGAGGAAGCAGCCCAAGAGGTTTCTAGAGTGCATGGAAGATAGCTTCCTTACACAGCTGGTATGAGAGCCTACCGGGGTAGTGCCCTGCTAGACCTGCTCTTCACTGACAGTGAAGGAGTGGTGGGAAATGTGAAGGCTGGGGATTGTCTTGGGCAGACCAACCATGAAATTGTAGAAATCTCTATTCTTGGAGATGTCAGAAGGGTGACTAGCAAAACTGCAATCTTGAACTTCCACAGGGCGGACTTTGACCTGTTCAGGATGCTTGTAGCACGGATACTTTGGGAGTCGCTCCTTAAGGGTAAAGGGGTCCAGGAAGCCTGGATGCTCCTCCAGATGGAAATCTTAAGGCTGCTCCTGAATGCTGAAAGGAGAGCCATAGGGGAAGAAGACTGGTGTGGATGAACCGTGAACTATTGTTGAGACTCCAGAAGAAGAAGAGAGTCTATGTCTACTCTGGAAGAAGGGACAGGCTACTTGGGGAGATGACAAGGAAGTTGCTAAGGTATGTGGGGAGGAAGTTAGGAAGGCAAAAGCCCCACTTGAACTCAGATTGGCCACTGCAGTAAAGGAGAGTAAGAAATCCTTTTACAAATATATCAGTGGTAAGAGAAGAACCAATGAGAATTTCCATCCTCTACTTGATGCAGTGGGGAATGTGGCCACTGAGGATAAGGAGAAGGCTGAGGTCCTCAACGCCTTCTTTACATCTGCCTTTAATAGTCAGATCTGTTATCCTCAGGGCACTTTGCACCCTGATCTGGAAGTGTGGGATGCTACGCTGAATACAGCCCCGGTGATTCAGGTGGAGACAGAGAGCTTCTCCTCCCTCTGGACTGTTACAAGTCCATGGGACTGGATGGGCTCCACCCAAGGGTGCTGAGGGAGCTGGCGGGGGTGATTGCTGAGCCGCTCTCTGCCATCTATCAGTGCTCCTGGTTACCTGGAGAGGTCCCAGAGGACTGGAGGCTTGTCGATGTGACTCCCATCTACAGGAAGGGCCATAAGGAGGATCCGGGGAACTACAGGCCTGTCAGCCTGACCTCAGTACCAGGAAAAGTTATGGAGCAAATCATCTTGGGTGAGATCGCATGACGTGTGTGGCATCCAGGGGATCGGGCCCAGCCAGCACGAGTTCATGAAAGGCAGGTTGTGCTTGACCAACCTCATCTCCTTCTATGACTGGGTGACCAGACTGGTAGACGAGGGAAAGGCTGTTGATGTAGTCTACCTAGACTTCAGCAAAACCTTTGACATGATCTCTCACAGTATTCTCTTGGAGAAACTGGCTGCCTGTGGCCTGGACAGGTATACCCTTCTTTGGGTAAGGAACTGGCCAGAGGGCTGTGCCCAGAGAGTGATGGTGAATGGCGTTAAATCCAGCTGGTGACCGGTCACGAGTAGTGTTCCCCAGGGGTCGGTGCTGGGGTCTGTCCTGTTTAAGATCTTTATTGATGACCTAGATGAAGGGATTGAGTGTACCCTCTGTAAGTTTGCAGATGACACCAAGTTGGGAGGTGGTGTTGGTAGGGAGGGGTAGTGAGGCCCTTCAGAGGGGTCTAGATAAGCTGGATCACTGGGCTAATGTGAACGGGATGATGTTCAACAAGGCCAAGTGCTTGTGGCCACAGTAACCCCAGGCAGCGCTATAGGTTTGGGGATGAGTGGCTGGACGACTGTGAAGAGGAAAGGGGCCTGGGGGTGTTGGTTGATGACTCGAGGAAATGGCCACAAGTTGTACCAGAGGAGGTTTAGGTTAGACATAAGGAAGAACTTTTTCTCTCAGAGAGTGGTAAGGTGCTGAAATGTCCTGCCCAGGGTGGTGGTGGAGTTTCTGTCCCTGGCAGTGTTCAAGAGGCATCTGGCTGAGGATCTACGAGATATGGCTTAGTGGCTTGTGGTAGCAAGGGTAATGGGAGGACGTCTGGACTATATGATCTTGTAGGTCCTTTCCAACCTTGTGATTTTATGATTCTATGATGATTCTATGATTCTATTTTCCTGACTGCCACTGTTTTATGCTTAGTGTCCTTTCTTGACAATATCTGAAGTGATAGCGTACAGTCTATTATATTGCACCAGTATTTGAGAATACAGTCTCAGACTACCACCATGTCAAATACTACAGTACAATCCACTGCAATACCCCAATTAATTTCATAGTGAATTTTTATATTCAATTAGTCTCCTACTCAGTTACTGTATAAGTAAGCATTAAGTCTCATTCCACACTGCCTCCTCTACTGACTTCAGATAAGATGGGAAAGGTGTTTGAAGTTTCTCTATGTATGCATTTTCTCTGTATTCTTCCAAAACCCTTACACCCCTCACCATACAGATCACCTTGACTTTTCATATTATTGGAACTTTGTTATGCTACTAGAATGAAGATGAGAGTAAACAAACCCAAACTTGAAAGACTAATTTGTGACTTCCTTCCCTCCAATCTTTTGTGCTAGAATGAAAAAATACTTCCAAATAAGAACATTTTGCAGTGCAGAAAATCTTGATGGCCTTGTCTAACCTGAGATGATACCTCTAGAATCTATTTAAGACCATAGCTGCAAAAGTGAAAATATTCATATATCGTGCAGCAAAAACTTGTTTGTTCTTAATAGGTTTTAATAGTTTTAATCTGTTTTCAAGTTTAATTTGCAATCTTATTCATAATCTCTCTGTTGAGAAAAACATTATCAAATATATACTTTGTTAATTGCTTCTTCAGCTTTGTATCTCTTTGATTAAAAATAATAATGGTCAAAAGTAATAACAACAGAGACTGTCTGGAGAATGTCTGCACAAATATCTACTCCTAAGTTCAGAAAGTTTTTCCCTAATCTTGTTCCTTCTAGGTGGCTCAACAAGCAGTCAAATATAGACTAAGAAAAAACCAACCAAACAAAGAAAACCCGGTAAAAATATTATTTAGGTATTGTGCTGGCAAAGACTATTGGTACCAACATCTTAAAAAGATTCAAGAAATAGCTTATTTACTCTAGATGACAGAATGCTTTATCTTCCACAAAGATAAAATATTGGGGGCATAAATATACTGACGGAATTCTGAAAGCTTGTTCTTCCTCTTTGTGCCCTTTTGCTATCAAATATAATTAAAAAGCAATATCATTATTGTTTAAAGCTCAATTAAGATTGATGGTAATTACTTACCTCTATATGCTATATTGTATCCTGTGTAATGTACACAATGGTGTTATCAGGTGATTGTTAGACATGCTATCATGGATACCAATCCAGAAATCACATTTGCTGGTTGAGCAATTGACATTTTTCTTGGAACCATTTTATTGCCTTTATAAGCAACCACCATAAACACAGCTGTGTAGAGCAGAGATGTGTACATAACAGCCTAATGTGCAGAGTGGCAGAAGAAATCCTGAAATGGCTGAGATTAATCCAGACAGCCTGTATGCCATAAACAGCTTCCCAGTATGTCTGTTTAAAAGCCATAAGTCATGACTTGCAGAAATCCAATTTCTATTTTCTGGGACTAAATTAGCCTGCACTGTACTTAGAAATAAAAATGTCCACCTGACATTTTTTATTATTTCAGTATTTAGCAATTTGTTTATTTAATGGTGTGGGTAGATAAAAAATATATTGACAAGATACATTTACTTAAGAAAAAAATAAATGTAAAGGACTAAAATGCAAATATCCCACCATCAGAAAAGGAAAGAGAAGATCAGAAAATGCAGAATTGTATCATTGTATTCTGTTCAAAAATGAAATCATCAAATTCTTTAAGATCAATTCCCTATTAATTTTGTTTTCGTGTCTGAACTAAAAGATAATCTCCAGTAAAATCCTTCTTAATAGGTTATTATTTCTTCATTTTGAAGATATGTTTATATCTGTGGCTGAAATATTGTTTTTGATTTCATGTAATTTTTTTTCCAATTTAACGAATGTTTGCTGATATTCATTTATTGCAAGGAAATAGTAAAACAGAAAGCTAGAAGACCACATCCACACAAAGCCAAAACTTCAGAAAATTGCAAACACTGAGGTTTTTAACTTCTCTTTTTTAAGTGGTTCCTCGTGCATGTTCTGTCAAGCAAGTGAAGTAAGAGGACAGTAGGTTGCAGATGATGGAATTTTCATTTTCTTTCCTTACAGTTCTACAAGGAAGTTCAAAATAAAGTTACTCTGGATGATCTCACATGCTCTAAACTTGCATGGCACCAGGTGATAACACCAAAAGAAGTATTTTAAGAATTTTCTTGTAAAACTGCAGGGTGGCGTTCCATCCCTTAGATCATTTCTGTGGCCCTACTCAGGATGTGCTCCAACAGATCTATGTCTCTCCTGCTTTGAGGACTCTACATCTGAACACAATACCCCTCACCAGTGAGGCCAGATGAAAAACTGAGATGTCCTTGTATCTGTGCAGAACTGGTTAGGAACAACTAGAAACATCAGTGTGTTATCAATATTGTTTTTCTCCTGAAGCCAAAACATAATCATACCAGACACTATGAAAAAAAAAATTGACTGTGTCCCAGCTGAAACCAGGACAGACTGTACAACATAGAGGATAAACTTATTAATGTACATAAATATCTGAAGAAACAGTGCAAAAAGGACACAGCCAGGCTGTTTCAGTGTTGCCCAGTACCAGGATAAGAGGCAATGGATGCAAAATGGGACACAGGAGATTCTATCTGAACATCAGGAAACACTTTAAGGGTAGTTGAAGACTGGAAAAGATTGCTCAGACAGTGTGGAGTCTCTTTGCATGCAAATATTTTGAAGCTCTCTGAGCACAGTCCTAGGCGATCCACTCTGCTTGAGTAGGGTGGCTGGACCACATGACCTTCAGAGGCCCTTTCCAACATTAGTCATTCTGTTTTTTTGATTCTGTGATTTAATGTTTTAATTGGTGAAAAAAAAAAATGGGTGCTCTTGATAGTTGTCGGCCAGATGAAGAAACATACAAACCTACAAGGACCATGATACAATTAAGTTTTTGAAGGAAGAAGAGTTAAATAGCAGACCCAAGTGAAAAACAAAATGGATATGCAGGATGACTCGATGTGACTGATAGTTACGTGAAAGAAAAATAAAGAATTCAGATGTAAAATAGATGAAGGGAAGAATCACATTTGGTGAGGTAGTAAATCTGTAAGCTTGTCTATGCTGTGCAATGCATGCCATTCTAGAGAGAAACAGAAAAGGATCTGTATATCAGAAGAGCCATACCATGCATAAAATTGAATGTTGGGTCTCCGAAGCAGTAGTTCTGGGTCATTCCACACGAAGTAATTAGTAGCTGCTTTCCTGTCATCTACGTAATTGGTATAGGTGGACTCAGGAGTTCATGTATCACTTGGGTACCATTATGCTTATATAATTATTTTCTTTACAAACCTACAGCTAATTCATTTAACGCCAGCTCGGGTATCTCTGTAGAGCCCTGTGGCTATTTCCAAAGCCTTTTGAACTGGTTATGTGCAGGAGAAAAAAGATTACTGAACAAGTCTATGGATTTGGAAGTCACATTAGAAGAGTAGGGGCCAAGCTGTGCAAGAAGGAGCAGATGGAAAGAGAAGAAGTTAGTGAAGTCTCTTGAAAACTGTGGCAGAATTTTCTTCACAACAAATGATCATCTTATATTTCTTGGTAGTTTAATGTAATTTAACAGACTTTGATGTGTTTAACAGGTTTGTCTTCTAATTCTTCATGCAACTTTGTTTATAAGTATTATATATATATATATTTTTTTTACAGATTAATAGCAAGAAAAATGATGTGGGAGGATACGTTGTTTACTTTATCAGATATATATTTTACAATTAGTATTTAACAGTTATAAACCATGAATAATAACTAAATGCATTTATATTTAATTACATTATATCATAAAGTCTTCCCCAGTGAGAAAAATTCTCCTTCAAAGCAAGAGAGTGGCATAATCTGCATTAGAATCATGTAAAATTTATAAAAAATATTTTAGTCTCAAAGAGAAAACTTGCAGGAATGCTATTAGCATCTCAGTATGTTGCCTATTACACTGATATGTGCATCATTCAGAAAGTCTAAATAAAGTACAAAATTGCTTTCCATAGGTTGGAGAGAATACAAAGAGCATGTAATTAATATTAAAATGGGAAGGTATATTCATTAGATATTTTGCTTTTATTCCAGTAATCAAGATTATGTTAACTTTAAGTGTTAGTGGATGAAAAGTTACTCTTTATGTATTTTGAGTTATACACTTAGGGAATGTAACATTCAGAAGCTGTTCTAAATATGTTATATTACATAAATGAATTGGCATTAAAACAAAATCTTCAATTAATACAAAGAAAAACTAATTTCAAAAAGTCAAAATGTAGTAAAATATGCTTGAAGCAGGAGTCATTTAGTACAATGTTTTTATCTCAATTTTCAACACCCTTCCTACAGACAATTTATTTTGCCAGTTGCTTCTTTTTAGCAGAAGAAATTAAATTATTTTGGCCACATCAATGAAAACAGAAAATGAAATATCCTAAACTTTGGAAAATGAGTGTGCAGTTCCTGTAGAGCTCTTTAATAAGAATCCATTTGAACATATATCAATCCCAAGCATGCTTAGAGATGAGCACCTTTATATGTGAGGCAAGAGCTTCTAAAGAAAAATGTGATCCCATCTCTCTGCAATGGCCAGAGATAAGACTTTTAAGATGACAAATGCAGAAAAAGGTTCAGTACTGAAAGCAGTAATGATTCTTAGACAAGGAGTTTTTGAAAGCTATAAACACAAAACTGTTCAGAGGAGTGTACAACTCTGTAGGCAAGACAAATTTCTCCGTACGAGGTGAATGGCTTAGACAGTTTGACTAAACAGTTACTTTAACTGAAAAAAAAAAAAAAAAACCCTCAAACCTACTATGTGTAACAATAACTGAAGAAAAACTATCACTGACAAATATTCTTGTCTTTCATTTGTACTGTCTGTCAATATTGAGTGCTATCTATTGAAGAAATCCAAGACAGGGCCACCAAGTGAAGAGCAGAGAGATCAGTCTAGAATTCCTCTTAAATCAAATTATCCCATGCCATTTCAACCCACAACGTCATTGTCACATCTGTCATAAATATGGGCAGATAAGTGCTTTAATACTGGAATATCATGACAGAAATTATTCTAATATACAAAGGCAAGAATTGGATCATCGGAGGACTTCTTGTCCTGCAACAAACGTATTAACTGAATATTAAGCTTTAAAAAATTAAAAGTCAGTATGAAAAACTTGCTAAGCAGCAGAAGTGTCCAGATAGTCATGACAGAGAAGGAATTGTGTTTCCTATGATTCATAATACTCTTTACCTCAGTTTTAAGCCCCATGTGTAATCAGTATCCTTAAGGAGCATTTGTTCTTTCTCTTTTCCAAAGCAGTGATCAAATACAATCTGAAACCAATAGTTAATAAACAGCATTACTAATCAGATAAATATTATGCCACCATCTGGTTTGCTCAGAAACTCTCCCTGTTTGAGATCCATATCGTAATAACTCAGAGTTCATTTTGTGCATGCTAGTAGTTTTACTCCTCAGAATCTCTTGTAGTAGTCCCTTTATTTACATTTCTTTTCCCTACTTTGCCTCTACACTAGCAATGTTATTTTAGCTTTAATAAATTAGGAACAAAGATTTAGGTCTTTTTTGTTTTTCTTTACCCCTCTTTTCAAAATTTCGTATTTAGGACACTGCACAAAACCTAGTAAAAACAAAACAAAACAAAAAAAACAATGATAAAAACATGCAGGTTAAAAAAAAAACACAAGATGAAACCCCGACAATTTGATAAAGCAGTGTGTCTGTTTCTGATTAACGCTGCAGGAGAGATACAAAGAAAGATCTTTCTTATCAGTTACTTAAATTCTTTTATCATATATAATAAATGGCATGCTAGAAATTTACAACAATAGAGTAAGTTACCAAACGTAAACCAAAGCTGGAATCATCTCCAGGATGTCATGGTGCTGAAGTATACTTGCATTAATATATTTCCTGTAAAGTACTACTAAAATACTAAGTTCCTGTGTCTTCAGCATTTTGGCTCCTGTTTCACTAAAAATCACAAATGGATTAAAATCGGTTGAGTGTTCCATTAACTTGGGCTAGCTCAAGACTAGTCCAAGGCTGCTAAAGGAGATGGCTAATGTAATCAAGAGGAAGTTCTGGTTAGGCATAAAGTAGAAATATGTCACCATGCAAATGCTTTAAACATGGATCAGGTTTCCCAGAGAAGTTGCGGAATCTCTGTCCTTGCAAATACACAACACTTAACTAGACATTAATCTGAGCAGTGCTCTCTAATCTAAAAATCAACTCCAGTTTGAGCAGGGAGTCATAGTAGGCAACCTCCTGAAGTTCCTTCCAACCCAAATGCTTTTGTGATTCTAAAGTGTTTCTACCACATCTATTAAGGCAGCGATGCTTCGTTCCACCTACTTGGTTTCTACCCATGAAGAGCCTTCCTGATCCCTCTCTGTCTCTCTATGGTCAGATCCTCTTTCCACCAACCCATCCAAATCATAGAATCATAGAATCGCTAAGGTTGGAAAAGACCCACAGGATCATCCAGTCCAACCATTCGCCCTTCACCAATGGTTCTCGCTAAACCATGTCCCTCAACACAACGTCCAAACGCTCTTTGAACACCACCAGGCTCGGTGACTCCACCACCTCTCTGGGCAGCCCATTCCAGTGCCTGACCACCCTTTCAGAGAAGAAGTATTTCCTAACGTCCAGCCTGAATCTTCCCTGGTGCAGCTTGAAGCCGTTCCCTCTAGTCCTATCACTAGTCACATGAGAGAAGAGGCTGACCCCCAGCTCACTATAACTTCCCTTCAGGTAGTTATAGAGAGCAATAAGGTCTCCCCTGAGCCTCCTCTTCTCTAGACTGAACAATCCCAGCTCCTTCAGCCGCTCCTCATAAGGCCTGTGCTCCAGACCCCTCACCAGCTTTGTTGCCCTTTTCTGGACACGCTCCAGGGCCTCTGTCTTTCTTACAGTGAGAGGCCCAAAACTGGACACAGTACTCAAGATACGGCCTCACCAGTGTTGAGTACAGGGGGACGATTACTTCCCTGTCGCTGTTGGCCACACTATTTCTGATACAAGCCAGGATGCCATTGGCCTTCTTGGCCACCTGCGCACACTGCTGGCTCATGTTCAGTCTAGCGTCAATCAACACCCCCGGGTCCATTTCCTCTACACAGTCTTCCAGCCACTCTGCCCCAAGCCTGTAGCGTTGCCTGGGGTTATTGTGGCCAAAGTGCAGGACCCGGCATTTGGTCTTGTTGAATCCCATCCCATTGGCTTCAGCCCTGCTATCCAGCCTATCCAGATCTTTCTGTAGGGCCTCGCGGGTAGCAGGTCAACACTTCCAGCCAGCTTGGTGTCATCTGCAATCTTACTGACAGTGCACTCAATGCCCTCATCCAGGTCATCAATAAAGATATTAAACAGGACAGGCCCCAGCACTGACCCCTGGGGAACACCACTCGTGACCGGTCGCCAGCTGGATTTAACTCCATTCACCACCACTCTCTGGGCCCGGCCCTCCAGCCAGTTCCTTACCCAGCCAAGAGTGTATCTGTCCAAGCCACAGACTGCCAGCTTCTGGAGGAGAATACTGTGGGAGACAGTGTCAAAGGCTTTGCTGAAGTCTAGGTAGACTACATCAACAGCCTTTCCCTCACCCACCAGATGGGCCACTAGGTCATAGAAGGAGATCAGGTTGGTCAAGCAGGACCTGCCCTTCGTGAACCCATGCCGGCTAGGCCTGATCCCCCAGTTGTCCTGCACGTGCCGCGTGATCTCCCTCAAGACAATCTGCTCCATAATCTTCCCTGGCACCGAGGTCAGGCTAACAGGCCTGTAGTTCCCCGGATCCTCCCTGCAGCCCTTCTCGTAGATGGGAGTCACACTAGCAAGCCTCCAGTCTTCTGGGACCTCACCCGTCAACAAGGAGCGCTGATAGATGATGGAAAGCGGCTCGGCTATCTCCTCCGCCAGTTCCCTCAGCACTCTCGGGTGAATCTCATCCGGTCCCATGGACTTGTGGCAGTCCAGTTGGAGTAGCAGGTCTCTGACTGTTTCCTCCTGAATTGTGGGGGGTTTAGTCTGCTCCCCAGTCAAGGCTGCCAGGTCAGAGAGTGGAGAAACCTGGGGATAACTGGTCTGACTCAGATCAGACTTCAAATCAGAAAGTCATCACAATTCCTGTAAATTCAGGTTGAAATTCCATGTCTCCCTTGTCTCATGTCTACTGCAAGGCATAACTGAGCAGAAAAACCTTTTCCTAAAGTTCTCTTCAATGGTGTAAATCACCTGAAAATTTAATCTTCATAGTAAATTGTGGACAAATGCTTGAAGATATTTCCTTATTTCCTTTTTCTCTTTTCTTTGGCATCTTGGCATCCCTACCAGAATTTGCTTAATTGTAAAAAATTCTTTCTAGAATTTTGTATCATTATGGAAAATGACACCCAAATTACATAATAATTTGCTTTATTATGAACAGACATCGCTCTAAGAAATGTATCCTCTATTCTATAATAAATTAAATGAAGCAAATTGAAAACCGCTTCTTAGTGTGTCATTTAGACATGATGATTATCCAATACATAGCTTTAATGAACTTGGAAATCATGACATTCAGTAATAAGATAACTTTATATGCAAATAAATTTACCATGTTCACTCTTTTATCCTATCTCTGTACAAAAAATCTGCAATTTTTTTACATAGCTGGGAAATTGTATGAGCTCTGGCACTTCTTATTTAAATATGCTCTTTACATCTATTGAGAGAAAAATGCTCAGATTTCAAATAATTTTGATGAAATACTTCTTAAGTAAATCACGTACTCCCTGAGGAATTATGCCACTGTTCCATTTAATTAAATTGATTAAATTAAAGTAAATGGTGGTCTAACCCCAAAGGAAAAATATATTTAATTTATGAAAAATGTTGTCATTCATTCTGCTATACTGCGTGTACAGCACATAATGTTTCAAATAAGAAATTCTATTTATGCTAGCAATTTTTTTTATATTTTTTTTACTAGATTTAAGGTGCTCTTGAACATTTGCAGAACTTCAGTATGTCTGAATATATTACTTTAAGACTAGCAGATGCTCACACTCCTACCCTCTGGTTATAGATATAGATAAAAGCTGGAATAGTAGTTATGTAAAGATGCCCTTCAAAAATGCTACAGCGATTCTGTACACATGCTGTGTCTGTGTCTAGCCAAGGAAAAAGCTGTGTTCTGAGTTCCTCCATACCCCCACAGCCAACAAGAATCTTGTCTGGGGAATTTAGTGTGTCATCCCTCAAGGGATATAATGCGAGCAAACTGAATGGAATACATCTAGGCCACAAACCAGAGTAAAGGAAAAATATCATAGAAAACTGGACTAGGTACTATAGTCCATGGATCATTCCCTTGCTTTGAAAAGCCTCACTCCATCAGTATTCTTTTCTTCCTTTTTTCTTTCTTCCCTTCATTCCTTCCTTCCCGCCTTCCTCTCTTCCTCCCTTCCTTCCTTTCCTCCATGATATTGTTGCTTTTACCTGAAGAAAAAATATACCAGGTTAACAGGAAAGTTAATGGGCCAATGAGCTAGAAACAATCATAGAATACTTGAGGCTGGAAGGGGCATCTTGATATCAACTAGTACAACCCCTTGTTCAGTGTCAGTCAAAGCAAGTTACACAAGTCAAGTTTTGAATATCTCTGTAAATGGACACTACACAATCACAATCCCTTTGAGTAATCTGTGTTTCACATCTCACACTACCAAAAAAAAAAAAAAAAAAAATCCTTCCTTGTGCTCAGATAGAACTTCATGAGTTTTAGTTTATACCCATTGCTTTATTTTATTTATTTATTTTTTTTCTGTCAGTGGACATCACTGAAAAGAGTCTGGCTCCTTCCTTTGCATTCATTCCAATTAGATATATGTCAGAGGCCACCATGAATATTCACTGCTTCATGCAGGAATGCCCTGTCTGTCAGTTTCTCCTCCTGTAAAATATGCTGCAGTCCTCTAAAAATCCTGCTGAGCCTCTGCTGGACTCATTCTGTATCCAGTATGATCTTGTCTTCCGTGCACTGAAGAGCCAAGAACTGGACATAACACTTATGATGTGGCCTTTGTAGTGTTCAGCAGACAGGAAAGGCCACCTTCTTTGATGATACACTCAGCAAAAAGGCAGACAAATGCTTCATTTTTTGTGTGTGCTTTGGTTTTATTTTTGTATTCTCTCCTTACCTGTGCCCATTACAATCTTAAAATTTCTTTCTTGAGAATCTTATGCTATTAGTGAATTTCTGTGTTTTCACAAAAAGGAAGTTAGCAGAGTGGCGTGAAAGAACACAGTCCTTCTTCAGTAACATCCTTCATCTGCACGTACAAAAAAAACCCCTCACTTTCCTATCTATTTGCCTTTGGTATATCAAGAACAAATCAATAATAATAATAATAAAATATATGCTTTACATTTAAAATAATGTTTACATTTGTAAAGTAACTATATATATATTAAAATGTTTATTAAAAACAGCTTTCAAAATAAAATTGCGGAGTCTTCAAAAGCGCATCTGTAAATCAGTGTGCAGTTTGAACAGTACTGAAAAATGTATTCAAGATATAACTTGTAAATCCTAGTTGATGGAGTACCTTTCATACATTATTTCAAGCAATACATTACAAAATATTGATTTATAATATTATTAAAGCGGAGGTAAATCAAATAATATTACTCCTTGTTAAAAATCTATTTTTATAGATTTGCTTATGCTGAGACTTTGATTTTCTTTGTGTCCAAAATAATATGACAAAATATTGAGTTCTACTTTCATAAGTCAACAGTGAAGCTTTCACTGACTTCATCAGGAGTCTGGTCAAGTGATGATGATTTTATTTTATAAACTAGGTAATGATTTGGTTAGATGAACTACCCAAAGTGATTATAGTGATCAAGAAATCATCAAGATATATATATATATATATATGTGTTTGTATATTTATTCTATTTCAATTGAAATAATGAAAATAAATCCTCCATCATTGCATATCTTACATATAACAAGGAAAAATATATAAACAAACAATATAACTGTGAAAAATAGAAGTGTGAAAAGAAAAAGAAAATAGCATTTAGATAGCAAACTTCCCACATGAAACGTAAACTTTGATGTAGTTGAACATATGTGTTATAACTCCATGAAAAAAGTAACAAATAAATCTAAAGAAATTCAGACACTAAAGGTAAGACAAAACAACAGAGTGATCATTGACTAATGGTAGAAATTTGTTCCTTGAATACCTCCCTCACAGAATATATAAATCTATAAAGGTCATCAAACTAAGATGACCTTTATAGATTTAGCTCTATAAAGATTTATAGATCTTTAGATCTATAGATTTATAGATCTAAATCATCTATAGATATAAATCTATAAAGGTCAAATCTATAAATATATAAAGGTCAGGGCAAATAAAGAAAAGCTACTATGGTTACTGCATTATTACATATGTATGAAGGAAAGAAAATGACAGGAAAGGAAAACAGGTATTTTTTTCCTCTCTGTGTTTTACCTGTGTTTCAGGAAACAGTCACCGCAACCCTTTGTATATATTAAGACACTTCTGTTGAACTGAAATGATCTTTGGATGCCATGTTTTCTGCCCCTCCTTGTGAAGGAACAATGGTCCTTATTTTAATGTGCCTCTTGTAGTAAGGCTTTTTTAAAGACCACTGCTTGTGAACTATTTAAACAGAAAGAAAAAAACATTCACAAATAAATAGTTATTGAATAGTAAAGGCCAAAATGACACAAAGCTTCAGTTTAGCAGTTTCCTTCCTTATGGTGTAATGCATAACCATTCAGGTGACAAGCTTGATTGCTAGCATGTGTCTCAAGCTGTGGACATCTGGAGTCCAAAAGTTCTTCAACTATATATTTGAATGGCAATCTACATTTTAAAATAAAGTTAACACTTTTAAGCTTACTTGAAATAGGTCTAGAGATGTGAAGTTTAAGTGCTGATCCTACATTGAAATCTAGAAGAATAAACTTTGCTAAGTTAAAGAAAGATGAGGTATACTATTCATTCAGTACTTCCTCAAGGATCTCCAGCATTCACTACACTGTGTTAAACTGTTAATGTTTTGCTTTTTGTTTGGCCCCCCTATAGAACATTTTTTGTTTGTTTGTTTTTTACTCCATTAAATTAGTCAGGATAGCATAAAGGGCATGATCTAGGAGTAATCTGATACAACACTGTATGACTGAATGGTCTCCAAACCTAAAATCTCCAAGTCTACAGCTCAGAAGTATTTTTGGAATGTTTCATTTGGCCAGCAGCAACCCAGGCTGAGGGAGCTGGACCTCTTCAGCCTTGAGAGGGCTCAGGGAGACTTTACTGCTGTCTGCTTTACCAAAAAAACGGAAGCCAGTTCCTCCTCAGAGGCACATGGCAAGAGGATGAGAAGCAACTGACACAAGTTGGAACACAGGAAATTATGATTAGAGATAAAGAGTAAACATTTTCTGAAAACAGTCATTGAAATGTGTTTCCTTCAAGCTAAAATATGGGGTAGAGGGAAGGGAGGAAAAAGTTTAAAATAAATAAAAAATGTTTTCTGTGTAAATGGAAAAGTTTTATATAACTTCTGTTTTCATAACAACAGTATAATCATTTTTATCTTCTACTGTGCATAAGAGTGAGAATTCTGCTTTAAAATTCTCTTAGCATACCTTCTGCACTCCTGACAAGTGATGCAAATACAATATTAGATAAAAATCTGGAAATGTTACAGACATGTACTCACATAATAAATTCTACCAGGCAGGTTGAGGTAGGAGATAGCTGGTAATCAAACTGATAGGAACAACAGGCACAGAAGCTTAGACTGATAAAACTGCAGTCAGTAATATGGTGCTAGATGGAGGGGAGAGAACTGGAAGCCGAAGGCAGACAGTTACTGAATACAGAGGAGAACAGGTTTATTGTGTCAGAGATGATGGTTTTCCTGCTCTGGACACAATCAGAATAAACATTATCTCTGTCTCCCTGGAATACTGGTAAATCTGTAAAATGCCCAAAGAGTGCAGGTAACTTTGGTTAGTAATTACTGTTTTCTGTTTGGATGACCGCTAAGCAGAGAGTTTTGTGTAAATACAGAACGCACTTTCTGAATTTGACCGCTGGTCTCCAATACCTTTTAGTTCTCCTCCTCCTGTGAGACTTTTTATCTCTTTTAGGTGTTGCAGTGATTTAGCAGGACTATTTAGAAGGTCTTTTGAGAAGAGTGCCTGAGATGTTGTTAGATGCTTCTTTTCTTAGAAAGTTTCAAATTTCAAAAAAAGAAATCAAAATTGTTTACAATGTGTTTACATGTGTGTGCATGTCTATTGCAAATTTCATAACCATGAAATTTCTGAATTAAGTGAACATCTGAATTAAGTGAATATAAAGTTCCTTTTTAAATGATATTTCATAAAACATCAGATGAAGATTTTTACCATATTTTTACAACATCAAAACTTAATCTAAGAATTCCCCAGCAAACAAATCTATAAATACATGACATTACATTTTTTGAGCATGACTTTTTGAATTTCCACAATAAATGAGTAATTTTTGAAAATAATATAGACAGAGATGCAAAACTTGGATCAGCAGACTTTACAGTTATGACAGACCATTAAGAGTGCAGCTAGAGAAAAATCCAGAAAATCCTTTCAAACAATAATGGTCATATGCTGTCTGAACCAAATTACAAACAAAGAGAATGGTTTCTCTAACATCTAATGCTACAGATGTTTTAAGAGTATTATTACATATGTAGAATTTTAAAATAAAAATGTAAACATATGTTTCTGTTTTGCTCCTGACCATATCTGACACTTAATGTGTTTAAGTTATTAGGAGCTTTTGAACAGGGACAGAAAAGCTATATAAAACTACTCCTGTGTATATGTAGGCTGCTCTGAAAGTAATGCCTTCTATTTTTTTTTCCATAGAAACAACAGATATGAAGAGCACAATCACACTGTTTGCTAGACCAAATTCTCAGCTACAGAACATTTCTTTTCAACATAGTCACCACCATTAGCTGTGCATTTTTCACTAGCGACGAATAAGAACTTGCATGCCATTTGTGTAAAAATCTGCACCATTGGAGGTGACCCTGTGTAACTGTTGCCACTGCTGAAACGCAACACCCATCACCTCACTGTGCTAACATCCTTTGTGTGGTCTCCAGAAATGTTCAACAAGTGTTGATGAATGTCAATGAGTGCCATTTTTCCCACATGGAGGAATTCAGTTACACACCTCTGCTTCATCCACACTTCCATGTCAGACACCATTCTGTTAGACTGATCCTCTGCTGCCATGTGTTGCACAGGAACAAAATGTTATGGAATATTGTTGCGAAGGTTCAACCTCTACTGCCATACTACCAGCATCCGCCTCTGATGTCATGAGCCAGGAGAATAACATAGGAGGCATTTCTTTTAGAGCAACCCGCATACATATACACATATATATATGTATGTATAGAATATATATATATATGTATACATATTCTAAAAACAATAAAAAATGTTCAGATTGTAATATCTCATACTGGGTTAATGAAATTGTAAGTACCTAGGTCTTTCATACTTTAACTGAAAAGCAGAGAAGTCCACTTTTGCTCTACAGGTAGCAAAATCACAACATATGAAAGGAAAATTTATTTGGAAGTTAAAGCTCCCAGTGATGCAAGGAAGAACTGCAGCTTGCATTATTGGTTCCTTTTCCATTAAAAGTTTAAAACAGTTGAGCAGAATATTTGTAGCCCTCTTCTCTCTTTACAATAAATTTTATCTCTCCAAGACAAGAATATCACGCTGACTCTTTTGTGTGTTGTGTTTTAAGTTTGCGCCAGAAGTGTCAGTGACATCAGCTTCTAACATAAGAGATAAAATAAATTCTCTGGAGAGCTGAGCCTGTCAAAATAGATGGAAAAAAATTATTGCTGATCATTCAAATAATAGATGCAGCATACATAAGTAATACTCGAGATCAGTCCCAATATTTCTTACATTTAAAATAAGTTTTCTAGTGACAGTCTGGACATCTGAAAAGCATTATGTCTTGGATTGGACATAGGAAAGTGTTAAGATCTCTCTATATTAGAGTTCTTATTGATATTACAACAATTTTTTATGCTGAATAATAAAGCAAATACTGACAAGAAAAAGGTCGATGAATATACTGAACCACAGTTGCCATAGGAACCAGCAATGTCTTTTATGTATGATTAGATACTGAGATAAATCAGGTGCATGTTTGTATGTGTGTGCTTATGGAAGGGTGGTTATTTAGCTTGAGGAAATAAATTCATTGGAGACAGACAAGAAAATATGTTATTTCATATTCTATTTGCAGACATGCTATTCAGAATTGTCTACCCTCAAAACTGGGTCAGCAATTTAGCTGTTGCAGCAAAGTAATTTTAGTTTGGGAAAATCAACCAGTTGTTTTTCTCCAGGTCAGATGACTCAGCAGGGAAAATTTCTTACTGTATGTCATGGTTTTATGACTTTTGGTTATCAGTATTCCACATCACAACAGCATGCAGTGTACTGGGAGTTAAAGAGCAAATGCTTTAGTTCTGGGTACCTGTCTGGAAGAGAAGAAGAACTACGTTCCCCAAGAGCCTTTTCGAGTACTGTTATCATTCCTGCTCGAGGGAACAGATATAAGGGTGCAGGTCATCTGACTTGCCCCTCTTCTCGTCTCGCTGTTTTCCCTGTCGGATCGGCTTGCTACTGCTGCTCCCAACTGCACGCAAGGCTTCAGTACTAGCGTAAGGCCTTTGGCTCTCAAACAATCTTTCTCTCAATTATTTTTCATTTATATTGTATTATAGTGTGTTATCTTACATTCCGATACTATATTTAGTAAATTAGTTTGTTTCTCCTCAGATCGTTGCCGCTGTTTTTAATTATTTTGGGGTCCCCTGTTTCCCTTCCTGGAGGCGCGGATTTTGCGAAATCCCTCCGCCCCACTAGTCGCGGAACCGGGCCAGACCAGCCCTTAAACCGTTGACATTTTTGGTGGAGAATGCGGGCAAAAGCTGCTTTTTAGCTTTTTAGTACGAATCTCTCTCTGCTCTCAGAGAGCTTCGTTGGGAATGTTTATCTCTTTCATATGTGCTCACTGAAGCAATTCATCAATCTCATCCTGGATTTCTTCAGCCACGTATGGCACCTTGTAGAGCAGAGATAAGCTAGCTTTAATAAATGAACTTGCACTATTTAAGAACTGAATCAACAAGTGCTTACTGAGGACTATGTAGACACAACTGACCTCAAATATCTCCAGTTTCTTGGCTGTTGTAAGTCCATACAGACTCATCAAACTTGTCCTAGATCTTGAAACATATCATACTGATTGTAGGACGGTACAATAAAAAGTTATCAGTATGCTCCTTTGTCACACATTCTCAAAAGTGCTATAAAAGCTCTGATATTCATTATCTGATTAATTTGTCTCATAATGAAAGTAGCATTTTAGACCAACATGATCAAAAGTATCATCAGCACAAAGCCTGAATCCTGTGGCATATATTCATTTGAAATACTTTACGGTAGACATGGCATACAGCTTTTTTCTCATTGCTGTAAAAATACAATTTTGAATAAAGTCAGGGAGCCAAACATATCTTTAAACTGTGGACAAATTATAAGTGAACTTTGTGTGTAATCTCTGACAAACCTTTCTCTTGTCAGCCAGCCTTCGGGGCTCTGTGTCACTAAACTAGCAGAATATCCAATAAAGTTACCATTAAATGATCACTATGTTATTTTATCATCTTTTTTAGCTACCAGCATACTCCTCATAATGAAAGTGGAGATGAAACTCAGATAGACTGTATTTCTTCTGCTCTGTGTCCTTGATGGTCTACATCCTGCCAGGGGAAATATTTACCAAGTAGCTAATACTGCAACCACAGCCAGTCGCAGAGTGGCACTCTTCAGGAACTTGGACAGAGTAATGAAAAATTCATATCAGGGTTTGTGTTTTACTTTGGACAATTTTTTAGTATGTATCCTCTCTAATTCTTACCCTTCATTTCTGCAATGATTAAAGAACTACACATTTAGTGAGTATTGTAGTAAGTAATATCATAGTAAATTCTGCTGTTGTTAGTGCTCCTCAGCAGTGAATTTCCAAGTCCACAGAAAAGTGTTTTGGATCCCAGCTCTGCTGATGGCCCACAAGGCAGTTGACATAGGCTCGGATTCTTTCAGAGGATGTAATGTTGAAGTTGCAGAGCAGGTTAAAAAACTATTATCAGATCTTCCCCCTAATGGCCATATTATTGATTGCACTATTTATTTTACTCTGTGGTTTCTTTTTAGCATGGTGATAAATCTCAGTTAGTAGTTTAGTTTTACAGGAAACCTCAGAATCCTGAAAAAGGATAGTAGTTCTGGGTAGTTCTATCAGAGTCCGAATAGGAGTATCTTTTTCTTGGATTGCATATTACAGATCACCAATTTTATGAATTAATTTATAAATTAAATGTAAAATCTGCAATAAATGAGAGAAAAATATACTTTTAAAGTGATGTCACTTTCTGTGAGAGAACTTCCAGACTTTCAATCAGAAAGAGCTTATTCAAAACAAAAATCACTGTGCCTTTGAATGCATTATAAATAATCAATAAATCCTCCTGGTTCCACAAGCATACCAGTGTCAGTTGATCTGATATTAAGTCAATCTTGACATCTAGATGTTGCTTTATTATTATTATTATTATTTCAAGGATAGTTTCATTACTTTTAACAGCAGTCTAATGTCCACATTTGCAGGTGTCAGAGAATTTCCATTACATTCAAAACTTAAGATATCATTTTCTTTTCTTTAAATTTTGGCACAGAAAAATTGTAATCATTCACTTAAATCTATTACAAAAATGGACTGATAAGGAAATAAGAATTTGAGATGAAGAGTAAGCTACAAAGACATACAGAACACTTAAATGTTGCTTTCAGTATGCTATTATCTATGTATGAGAAGTAAAAGTGATCTGTGATGAACATAGTATGTGAGGAAACAGAAAACCTAAACTGTATTACAAATGGGAGTTATCTGAAAATTGCTTTTTTCATTCTTTTCTTCACCCTCTAACTGGGTAACATTCTTTTATGAGAGCTCATACGAGGACTCCAGCTATGGACAAAAAGAAACACCCTATTTGTTGCTTTTGCTTGCTTTCTTCTGATGTTTCTCCTAGTGCACCAGAGTTCGTTGTGGAAAGAACTAAGATTTGCCAGATGAATTTGAGAAATACCACAATTATACCAGTCTATGTGTAGCCTAAAATGCTTGTTATTAAGGCTCAGATGGACTGATTTTCATTCTACACATCCAGTCAGCCTGGATACCCTTGTTTATCTACGTGATCATGTCGTTATAGTAAAATTAATCATTTCATATTCAGTATTCAGTATATTCAGAATTTCAGTAAAATAAAATTTGGTGAACTGAAGGAAGGGAACATGTAAAAATGTATTTTCTGTTATGATAACAATCAAACCTTATTCATTAAATAAATTAGTTTTTAACCTGCAGTTTATCAATATAACTTTTTTTTTTGCCATTTTCAAGAAACTAGAAAATTGTTTACTGTGCCTGATTTAGTTTTTTTTAAATGTTAAAATAAAACGAGTGAATGATACAATTCCAAATAATATAAAATTCAGCATCAAGAAATCTTGCTTAATTTACTTCAACAATAATAGCATGAATTTTAATTTTTATAAGTAAAGAGTTGGAAAACAGAAAAAAAATTCAATTCACAGTCAGTTTTCTTCAATCCTTTCTCAGTGTTATTTATGTATTTGCAGTATGTTTTGAACACTTAGATGTCAATTATAACAAAATATTAAATCAATTTTAAACTTTGTTTTTTTGGGACCATTATACAAAACTTACCTATGTTTTTGTTTGTTTGTTTGTTTGTTTTGGGGGGGGGGGTGTCATCTCATGACATGAAAACAATAGAAGAGATCTAATTTTCATTTTCAAGATTGCAGGGCTGCTAAATATTATTTGTTGTTTTATTATTTATCTTTATTTTTTCAGAACAGAATAAAATAACTTGAATTTTATTTTCACCTAATTTCCCTTCTTTTTCTTCATTCATTTCTAGCACTGAAAACTCTGCTTCTTCTGTTGTCATCTATACTATCCCTCCAGGAAAATTCTTCAAAAAACAGAACAAAACAAAACAAAACAAAACAAAACAAAAAACTCAGTTAAGAATTGCTAAGATGGCATTCTATTAACTTCTCATACAAATAGCACTTACATTTGTGAAAGGTATTACACTGTCACTGAAAACATATGTATAATAGTAGGTCTGATGGGATTCCTAATGGAAAATTATAATAAAAGAAAAACTGCAAGAAATGATAGCAGAAAACATGAAAACGCTATTTATTATTATTATTATTATTAATTTCCCTTTCTGCATTCCTATATAGATAGAAATACGAACTTTCAGAGAGTAAGAGCAAGCAAGAACATGTTCTAGCCATCTTTCCAGTTTGCTGGATAGAACTTGTGAAGGTGATCTGGATGAAATTATTCATTATCTCCCCTAAAGAATATTTCCAATCACCTGAAAAGTAAAGTGTATTTATACAGCTGTTAAAAATGTGACTGAAGTCTTGTAGAATTATCTCCTTACACACTAGGTCTGTTGAACAATGTATGATTTTATTATTATTATTATTCAACAGCAAAAGTTAATAGAAGTGTTTTTTGTTTGTTTCTTTGTTTTCAGGTAGACGTCATCACTTTCCAAATATTTATGGCATAACAGCACTGAAAGAGCATACATAGTGTGAAATATTAATTTCCTTCCTCCAAAATACTGGCTCAACCATCAGTAACTTGGCCATAGTGTATTGCTTAGAGTATCTTAAAAAAAGTAATTTGAACACCAATGCAGTTCAATTTTCATCTTGTTACAGGTCAAAAATATCAACTCTTGTTGTTTATACAGTGAAAATTCACTGCACACTTAACATTCTTGAAACTGTTTCTTTAATTTTTTTTCTCTAAAACTTAATGATTTTGTTTCCCTTTCTCCTTCTCCTTCTCCTTCTCCTTCTCCTTCTCCTTCTCCTTCTCCTTCTCCTTCTCCTTCTCTTTCTCCTTCTCCTTCTCCTTCTCCTTCTCCTTCTCCTTCTCCTTCTCCTTCTCCTTCTCCTTCTCCTTCTCCTTCTCCTTCTCCTTCTCCTTCTCCTTCTCCTCCTCCTCCTCCTCCTCCTCCTCCTCCTCCTCCTCCTCCTCCTCCTCCTCCTCCTTCTCCTTTTCTTTCTCCTTTTGGCACCACCTGTCTCAGTACTATTACCAGCACCCTACTGTTCTTTCTGTAATTATGCTTTCTGTCTGCCCTAACTGCTATTACACTACCTGTAACAGGCTCTGTACAGAACCAGTCTACTTTGAAGAGCTCCAACATAGCTCTGATTGCCAGCAAGCTTGTTTGTAATGAGTTCTCTGGCACTCCTGGCATACATGGTCATGCTGAGTGACAGGTAGACTGCTTATTGCCCAAAGGGCACTTCTCTCAATTGGCCCTCTCAATTGCTCTGTGTGATCTTGTCAGCACACATTCTGCTAACTGACTCTAAATTTGGGTGTTCTCAAACAGTTTTTAGCTAATACTCTTAAGAAAAACACTAGATCAAAAACTGTAAATTGTGTAGCTCATGAGCTATCAACAGTAAGTGCAGTGTTAAAAAGGAAGCAAGAAACTGATGATGGTTGTCCTTAATTTTCCAAATAGAATCAGCAGCCATACTTTCTTGACTGAATTCTTCTCCATTCACTTTCATTTTACTTCATATTCTCAGTCAAGGACAGTAGGGAAAGTGGAAAAAAAACAGTTATTGTTTATTCTTCTCTTCAAATTCTGTCCCTTTTAATGCAACACAATGAATAAAAGCAAAAATAAGGATGGAAAAGCAACTTACTATTTCTTAAAAAATTGCAGGCTGAATATGTACATTTTGGCAAACTTCTCCAGAATCCATTGAATATTTTAGTAGATCTACCACTTCCATCTTACTTCCTTCCTGTAGAAAGAATATAAGCTGGCTATTCCTGCCAACTTTTGTCAACGTTTTCACTCTACAAGCAGTTTTCAGATTTATGAAGTTATGCTACTTCATAAACCATAGAAAAATATATTTTATATTTGTCTACTTGTAAGAAACAGTATAGAAAATTTATACTTTGAATGCATGAACATTCAACATACATAAAAATGAGTAAGTATGCTTTTAGCTTTGTGTTCGTGTTTTAATTGAGAATCAAAGCCAAGCTGGGAAAACATATCATTGTTTATACAACCACTCAGTTTGACAGAGCAGATGGAAAATTGGGCTAAAAATAGAAAGCACTGGAAAGCAGTTCTTACTGGGTGCATTTCAAAAACAGAGATAAGTGAGAGCTATATGACACCAGCATAACATACAGAGGGCCACTGGCTAACACAACTTGAACAGGAAAATTTAATGGCAACCTTCAAACAAGTGGAAGTGATAAAAAAGTAATGACAGCCTGTACTGCTTGATTGCTGAGTAAATCTTCAAGATACATTAATAAAGCCGTAATTTATATGAACCATCTCTTAAATATCTCATTTTTATGCACAAGTGGCACAGTAAACAAACTTAGAAAGGGAGAGGATAAGTACTGAACATTATAAATAAGAAAAATCTCATTACTAATGCATTTTTTTTTCAAGTCATATGCCTGATAAACTGTTTCTTCGTTTGTTCAATTAATGAGGCATCTGTATAGAGATATCAGAACTGACCTTGAGCACTCAATGCTGTGACCTGCAATAGGAGGGATACTTTTTACTCACCAGAACTTTTTCAGGAAATCCACTCCGAAATAATATGTGTAGAAATAATCAGAGTCTGGAGATGACAAACTATGGCTCATTTTAGCCAACATGTAAAGGGAAATACTTCATGATCAGGTAGCAGGCATTTTTCATGGAACGTCTATTCCACATCTAAATTCATAGAATCGTAGAATCAAGAATCATAGAATATCTCAAGCTGAAAGAATATCTCAAGTTGTGGCCACTGCATGCCACAAATTATTTTCCAACACCCTTGAATGCAGTTTAAGCCTACTTTAAAATTCAAAAAAAGAACCAACCAACCAACCAACCAACCAAAAAAAAAAAAAACCAAAAAAAAACAAAAAAACACACATCTTCAGCATTCTCAGTGAAGGTTAAACTCTTTCTAATGCCATGAATTGCTGAGATAACAGGGAACATCACTAATTGCAAAGTGTCTGTTTTGGCTGTACACCAAAGTGACAATTTGCCACACAAGGGAGGTATAACATAGATACTAGAAACTCTTGTGATTAACTGTATGGACTCATTTAGAAGTGAATACATACACACACACAACTAAGGTCTCTTACAACCTATACAGTTGTTTTCTTTCCAGGTTTTGACTTCATATAACCATTCCAAAATCGAAGATTACTTTGTCAGAGAGCTATCAAGTTGTATGAAGAGTTTTTGCCCTCTCTTCAGTATGCAGTTAGATATTGAATAAGATTGTCAAAATACCGTCAAAAGAAGATAATGAAAATCTTGCACCAGCTGTTAACTCTTAAGAAAAATATGGAAGAGTCTGCTGGTAGGTAGACAGAGAAATCCTTTTGTCCTTACAGCGGTGGCTGTCTGTGTGCTAGAGCAGGTGCTATGAAGTCTGAAATCAAAGGAACAAATCCTCTGACAGTTGACAAATGGAACAGAAAGGTATGTTTCATTGTTGGTTTTTTCCTTATCTGGATGCAAGCTACTGAAGGTTTCGTTCATAAAATAAAATGCCAACGACCAGTGATCTTTTGTATGTTTATAGGATAGACATAACAAGATGAATTTTCTTTATTTGATAAACTTACACATTGCCTTTTGCCTAAATCAGCTTCATCTTACTTCCGGTCAGGTAACTGTTTAAAAGCTATATCAGTGGTAACATGTCAAGTTACAAGCTCCTGCTTAACCGGTTAGATGTGAAGATATAGGAGTTCTAAAAACAAAATGGAACAAAATATAAAAATAGCAGAAGCTCTGTCCTACTGAAAGTATTAAACATAGTTCAGAAAATTGAAAATAATCAAATATACTATATATGGACTACAAAATGTAGCATAACATTTCCTGAACTTTTTCTTACTTGCATTAAACAATTGATTCTTTCCACTTCTTTTGGCTGTCTTTAGTCTGTTGTCTGTTCAGACAGAAGTGAACAATTAAATTTTATAACCAAAACAGGCATATCATTACTCCAACATCATTTCACTAGTCATTTCTATTCGTAAAATCATTTCTATTCATATATAAACATTTATTGTGGGTAATATTGGTAATGAGATTTATTAAATCAGTCTGTAAGTATATATTCCAAATTAGCAGGTATACAAGCTACAACAATATTGATGTTTCAAACCTATTGAAGTATAGAGTAAATTTCATTTGAACAAATGGGCTACAAATAACTTTCTTGAAAATTGCCCATATGTGTGAGCAGAATCAGATAAAAATAATATCTAACAAAATTATATTAAAAATTTATAATAAAAAACATTTTAAAAGTTAAAAACCTAATAAAAGAATTATAGAAAAGTACTGGATTATAATGTGAATGAAAAAATATTAAGTATATTAGCTCTTATTCTTCTGGATAGACAAAACTGTGAATACTTTGGAGTCTGAAAGATAGCTTTTTTAATTTGAGCTTGCAATTTCATAACCATAGCTTATGAGAATATTGTACTTGAATCACCTCAGACTGTCTCAGAACATAAGGATACTTGCAAGGCAAATAGTTTTTAATTTAGTCCAAGTAGGAAGAAATTTGCTAAACCATTAGCAAGAAAGAACAATGGCCCCTTCAGAGGAACACTGTTAGAAAATACTGAAGCAATTTAATATATTTAATCTATCACTGGAGTTTAGGACTTTTTTATTGTTCTTAATTCTCAAGTGGTTCTTGAATTCTTTTTTATGCCTAATTTGTAGATAACTGAGCTATGTTAATTAATTTTGAAGACAGCAAAAAATTCTACTTTTACGTACTCAAAAATGAATAGCTTGTCCTTACAGACATTTCGAAGACTGTGAGTCTATACACTGTGATTGAACCAGTCATCACTGCTGTTTCTTCCAACCAGCTTCTTATTTAATAAGCTGGTGACACAGTGTGAAGTTTATACAGTGCAAACTGTGCAGAGGGAAGGCAGATGTCCAGCCGTTAAAAAGGATGGAAAAGAGCAAGAGAGTTCTCTTGGAGGATCTTCCAAATCACTACTCTTCCCAAAAAGGCTTTTACAGAGGAAGAAGAAAACCCCCCAGAACAACTTAAAATTTCTTCTAAATGAACAACTAAAATTCAAAGAGGTGCGTGTAATTGATGGTGCAAGGAAAGAACACTTTCATTACAAACAGTTCTAAATTTCATTAAAAGTCTAGAAATATCTTGATAGTATTAGATAATTGTTGTGGTTTAACTTGGCAAGTGGCTGAGCATCACGCAGTTGTTTGCTTACTTTTCCCCTTCCCAGTGGGATGGAGGAAAGAATTGGAAAAAAAAGATAAAAACTGTTTACTAAGATAGAGAAAAAGAAGAGGAAAAAAGGATAAGAGGTATAATAAATGTAGAGATAAATGTATATGTATACCAAGTGATACACAAACAGTTGTTCACCACCTGCCAATTGATGCCCAGTCAGTCCTTGAGTAGTACCAGCCTGCCAATGAACTCCCCCCTTTCTCAAACTTTCCTTCCTCGTGATGTCATACGGTACTGAATATCCCTTCAGCCAGTTTAGGCTAACTGCCCTTGTTCTGTCCCCTCCCAGCTCCTCGTGCCCACCCAGCTCCCTTGCTGGCAAGAGAACTGAGAAAACCAAAGCTTGCTTGGCTCTGTACAGAACTACTCAGTAACAACTAGAAATATCAATGTGTTATCAACATTGTTTTTCTCCTAAAATCAAAACATAGCACCATGCCAGACACTGAAGAAAAACAACTTTGTCCCAGCTAAAACTAAGACAACAATAAAGAATACAGATTGCTACAAACTTGTTAACAGAGATGCTTACTAGAACTGTAAACAGACATGTCCTTAATAATATTCTCTAACATTTTGGTTATCTGGAAGTGGTAAGACAGTTGGACTTGATAATCTTTCAAGGTACCTTTCAGATGAAGTAAGCTATTCCATTCCATTCTGTTCTTTGTTTCCATTCTCACTCTATTCTCAGTCAACTCCTATCAATATAAGCCTAAACCATCATCAATAGTACAGAAGTATTGGTAATAATTGTTTAGGAAGAAAACATGAGAGAAACACTTTGCATAGGATTCTTGATAAATTCCACACTGAAGGCCAACGTATAACAATAGTAAAATAGAGCAATACACTGAAATTTATTCTGATAGGTATGTTATCTCTACCTCTTCACTTTACCCCCTGCTCTCCCCAGTCAGTCAAAATATTATTGTTTTGATTAGAAATTTTTTATGATTTGGATTTTTGGTACATTTAAAATTTCTTATAGATTTTATTTTTTCTGAAGAAGAGAACAAACTACCAGGAGGGTGGGAGGTAAGGTTCATCTGAAACAAGTTCATCTCATGTAATCACAAAATCGCTCAGGTTGGGAAAGACCTTAAAGATCATCAAGTCCAACCATAAGCTAACCGTACTACCCTAACTCAAAAACCCTCTGCTAAATCTTGTCCCTGAACACCACATCCAAATGGTTTTTAAACACACTCAGGAATGGTGGCTCAACCACCTCCCTGGGGAGCCCATCCCAGTGCTTAACAACCCTTCCTGTAAAGAAGTTTATCCAGATATCTAACCTAAACCTCCCCTGGCACAACTTGTGGCCATTTCCCTTGTCCTGTCACCAGTGAGAGGAGGACCAACCCTGCTCTTGCTGCAATCACCCTTCAGGTATATATTCAGTTGCTCCTCATAGGGCATATTCTCCAAGCCCTTCACCAGCCTTGTTGCCCTTCTTTGGACCTACTCCAGCACTCCAGTGTCCATTCTGTACTGAGGTGCCCAAAACTGAACACAGTACTCAGGGTGAGTCCTCACCGGTGCGGAGTACATGGGAAGGATTACTTCGCTGGTCCTGCTCACCACACCATTCCCAATACAAGCCAGGATGCCACTGGCCTTCTTGGCCACCTGGGCACACTGCTGACTCACATTCAGCTGACTGTCCATCAGTACACCAAGGTCCCTTTCTGTCAGGCAGCTTTCCAGCCACTCCACCCCAAGCCTGTAGGGTTGCCTGGGGTTGTGACCAAAATGTAGGACCTGACACTTGGCCGTATTGAAAGTCATATAGTTTGCCTTGGCCCATCGATCCAGTCTATCCAGGTCCCTCTGTAGTGCCTTACTACTCTCTGGCAGATCAACACTCCGTCCCAAATTGGTATTGTCTGTGAACTTACTGAGGGTGCACTCAATCCCCGCATGAAGATCATTAATATAGATGTTAAACAGGAGTGGCCCTGGTAACAAGCACTGGGGGGCATCACTTGTGATAGACTGATGACTGGTTTTAACTCTATTGACCTCAGCTCTTTGGGCCTGGCCATCCAGTCAGTGCTTCATTCAGCAGAGTGTATGCCCATCCAAACCATGGGCAGCCAGCTTCTCCACGAGGATGCTATGGGGAGCAGTGTCAAAGGCTTTACTGAAGTCCAGGTAGACCACATTGGCAGCCTTTCCTTTGTCCACCAAGTGAGTCACTTTGTCATAAAACGAAATCAAGTTTGTCAAGCAGGATCTACGATTCATGAACCCATGTTGACTGGGTCTGATTCCCTGGTTTACCTTTAATTGATCCCTGATGGCTTCTGAGATTACCCATTCCATAACCTTCCCTGGAACTAATGTGAAACTGATATCTGTGAATAAAGGATTCTTCTGAAAGTGATGGTTTAGGATTGCAGGAAAATGATGATGACTGCCAATAGGTAAACAAAGGCTACTTCACTTGTAATTACAGAAGCAAGTTAACATTGTTAACTTTTGCTGTCAGCTCACTCTTTCACCAGCAAAACATTTCTCAAACAGAAAAGTTGGGCAGGAAAGGGAGTGCAAGGGACATGTATATAAAGAACTGCATGCATTAATTAATTCTTTTAAATATTGAGAAAAGGACCTCAAATATTTCAGAAATTCAGATTTATATTTCCATAGTTTTATCTTCTCTTTCTCTTGCTGTACACTGTATGTGATTGCAAGAATTTTAATGTTAATGTCAATTTTGAATGTGCTGTATTAGAAATGTTGCTAACAGAACAATGTTACTGGTCACAATAAGCTTGAAATATCATGCAGAATTTCCTTAAAATCCTAGAAATCATCACTTTGTTAAGATCTGTCTGTTAATTTTGATGGCTTCTCAAATAAGAGTCTTATATACTTCAGGCACAAAAGTCCAGCCAAATATTTCTATCTTCATTACCTAATAGAAGTAAAATGCAAAACAAAAAATGTAAAAAGAAAGGTTCAAATCTTTTCAATGTTTCAAAAAATAAAGCTCTTAGAAATGCTTTATTTCCTTTGATTGTCACAGTCCAGTAGATACCTTCCAAGTCTTTTCTATAAATACCTGCTAATTAAGAACTTTAATGGTCTCTCCTGTGCTGTCATCCAACATTTCATAATATTCTATACTGTCTTGAAGGTCTTCAATGTTTCTACCATCTTTCTAGGCACAAGTGAAGATACATATTTCATAGTCCAAATACTTATTTATTTCCTATTTACTATTGCTAAGACTATTTTTCTATTTACTATTGCTATGCTTAAATTTTACAGTCCCCTGGTACTAGCAAAAATTTATATTGAAATATGTAACCCCAGAAAAATCTTATTTCAACAGGAGGAAACTGGCAAAATGCTGGTAAATTTTTAGTAAGGTATTCTCAAAATAAACCTTCCTCTTTGATCTTCATATGCAGACATTTGACCTGTAAAGTATTTACCAAAGAGTACTTTTTCTCTCAAACTGTTGAAAAAGGGCAATTTAGGAATTCATCAACGCAACTGGAGAAAAGAAGGCCAAGAAGAGACTTCATTACTTTCTGCAACTTCCTGAGATGGGACACAAAGGAAAGGCAAAAAGCCAAAGGAAGTTTAGAACAAATATTAGGAAAAATGTCTTTTCCTTGAGGGTGGTCAAATGTTGGAACAGGCTTCCTTGAGAGGAAGTTATGCCCCATGGCTGTCAGTGTTCAAGAGGCATTTGGATAATGCCTTCAGTAATACGTTTTAACTTTTGGTTAGATCTGCAGTGGTCAAGCAGTTAGGCATGGTGATCTTTCAGTGCCCCTTCCAGCTCAATTATTATATCTTCTACCTTGCAAGAAGACATTTAAGATTTAAATTTACTGCAGATGTTTGTGTCCTGCTGTTCAAATGGTAAAATTAAAAAAAAAATTCTGAAGTAAAATGATTTAAAGAAGGTAAAAATCAACTCAGACTCTTAAGAATATGATACTCAGAAAAGACAACATTGTTTCCTTCTTTTTCCTTACAGAAAAAAAACAAACATACAAAGTAAATGTAACAAAAGACTATATTTACATATAAAGTTTGTAGAAAAATTACACTGAGAACTGAACAAAGGTATACTATGGCCTAATTCTCATTACGAAATGATTCATGAACCTTAATCTGGCAGTCTGGATAAGTAAAAGCATAGAATGGTAGAATATCTGAAATAAGAATAACTATATGACATCTTCATTGGAAACCACTCTTGCAAATGTTTTTAATCTCCAGACTTAAGTTTCACCTTCTGTTACTATTCCTTTTTTATTTTCTCTGCACTGTAAAAGTCAGGGATAGAAAAGGATGTACTTAAGATTTTGAGATCTTTTAAAAGATGATGACAAACATTCTGGAAGACGTAAAAAGAAAGGGGAAACAGAGAACTATGGGAGAAGAATGAAGGAAGGAAAATAGAGTGACTGAGATAAAGTCGTGAAGTGAGAGGAACAACGAAGTGATGGGTACTTTCCCAAAGTATGAGAAAGAGGAGAAGGTGGAAAGACAAGGGAGCCATAATCAAATTAAGATTACTGAGGTGAGCAGAAGGTACAATCTATTTGAGTGACAAAAAAAGATGTTTTGTCTAAATACAACAGCACACAAAATGTTGAGAGAACTGTGTAGGATTAACACTGTCAACAAAAGAAAGAGAGAATGACTCAGGTGGGAAGCTGTTAAAATTAGAAAGAGGGAGAAACAGAGATTTACAAAGGCACAAGAAATTCATAACAAAAACAACAAGCAAGTGAAAATTAGCAAGACTGAAATTGTATGCATTCATTTTTGTGCTCAAACCTTAGTGAACTGAAGGTATGCTACTGGGATTAGAACTGACAAATATCTCAGACATTATTAGTGCTAAGAAAATATGACTAAAAGAATGTATGACTGAAAGATCTGTTGTTTTCCAGGTTCAGACAGCAGACTCTTGACTGATTTGCCAAGGCTGTGAAAAGGGCTTTAAACTAAAGTTGCCAGGGAAGGAAACCTCAATCCATTCAACTACTGCCACTTTGATGCTAGTTCCAACAGTAGATGTCCACAGCTTATGGGTCAGGATTAATAGGAGGGCAAGGATAGTGGACAATACAGTGAGGGTCTTCTACAGGCCACCCAACCACAATGACCAAGCAGATGAAGCCCTCTATAGGCAAATAGGAGAAGCCTCAGATTTACAAGCTCTGGTCCTCATGGAGGACTTCCACGACTGTGGAATATCTGTTAGACGGATGACACAGCAGTAAATAAGTAATCCAGAATGTTCCTGGAATGCACTAAGAGCTTCCTTCTGAAGTAATAGAAGAGCCAACTTGGAAACGGGCATGCAGTTTATGTGCCGCCATGAGTCATAACATGACATTAACATTCCCTTTGACAAGTTTTTTGTTTGTTTGTTTTTTGTTCCCCCCCCCCCCCCCCCCCCTCCCCCCCCCATGAAATAATACCCTTTTCCATAGGCCAGTTCTAGGAGGTTTATTTCTATAAAATAAATACATTGGCTTTCTTGACCAGTCTATCTCAGTCACCTTACAAATGGTGCAGAATGTGAAGTCATAAACCCATGTTAAGCAGTGAGATTTACAGCTTCTTTCCTCTGCCAGATGTGTAGCTCAGAACAGATGGTGTATAATGGAAAATTTCTTCTTTTGTTATATACTTCTCTACCCTAGCACCTTTTCAAGTGATTGTCATACAGAATATACATCATATTAGTCTAAAAAACTGCAACTCTGTGTCTTTCTTTATACCCAGAGTTACCTAAAATTATGAATGACCTTGTGAAATGAACAGCATCATGAAGAAAATAGGGCTCATCTCATCCTAAGGTGAAGTATGGCTCAGATAAATGAGATTTTGACTATGTCCACCCTGCTTAGATTTAGTAGATGATGCTATTATGCACTGGGAAAACAAATCAAGCACAGATTATTGTTCTGGGGACAGCTTACTCATTAGGACTCTTCTCTAGGAGGTTAGGTACATACAGAAAAGAAGCACAGTTGAACTGTTAACAGATTCTGATCCCTGTGACACATTTAGGAGTAAGGGAAGACCAGTAGGTGATAGTATCCGAGATAATAGCCATTAATTGTTTTTAGATATGGAGAAAGCCACACATTAGCCTGAAGTTAGGTGACCAGCAGTGCTAACCATCTAAGTTAGAAAGCAATAGTGAAAATGATAGAACCACGTGGGAAATGTCTGTACTCGGAGATCCATCATGGAACAGGAGCCTTCAGCAGCATAGCAGAGTCATCAGCCACACCTGTTAAAACAAAGGCTGGCAGCGAGTGGTCTCTTCTTTTAGGTCCACACCACTGGCCACAGTTGGAACCTATGAAACCACAGGGGTGTGAATGTACTCTTGGCATGGGGTGTGCAAAATAGAAAATGCTGCATATCTGATGTATCCATGCCTCTTCCCAGCTGTCTCTAAAACATTACACTGATTATGTGATTCTGTCCTTGTGGCTACCTCACACTAAGTTTCATTAGAACATGTCAGCATTTCAAGGAACATTCAAAGAACAGGTGATAAATGGCAGAGAATCCCCAATGCCTCACTTTATTGTGACAATTTTAGAACTACAAAATGCAACAGATTGCTGTACTTTAAAGACATGCTTGCAATAAAAGTGTGTTTTACCGCAGCAGTGTTCAAGAAGCCATTTCCATTATATCAGGGAATATATTATTTGCTGCACCAAGATTAGTTATTTGATACTGAACTCAACTATTTTGATGTCAAGACTCTCTGATCTATGCAACTTGTGTTTACAGAAGTGCCCAGAAGTAACAAAATCAGCTTCAGTCGTAATTTCAGCACAGTTTTCTAAATAAAGTAAGGGAAAAAAAAAAAAAAAAAGGCTGGAAAAAGCAAGCTTGGTCTGAGAGGTAATTACTCACCAATGTCTCTTAGAGAGAGATAAGATTCTTTTGCGTTAATAGGCTGCATGCAGCAATGGGCAAAGGGTAGGAGGAGAGGTTTTATTGTTATCACTTTTTAATGCATGAACTGTGAAATTTGACTTCAGAGAAATTTGAGATGACTCTTATTTCCAGTGACTGCTATAAAAACCTTGAAAAACAGTGACACAGTATTAATGATAATCGAAGATTTTCATCTTTCAGGAAGCTGTAGTGTAACCACAACTGGCTAATGTGTCTCAGGGGTGGTTCTTTGAAGCTGCAAGTCAAGAAAAGTGAACAAAATAGTTAATGAATAACATCCCCCCAAATACTTTATTGCAACATCCTGTTCTGTTCTGCATCATTGCAACCATCTGGCAGAAAAAAGAAAAGAAAAAAAAAAAAAAAAGACCAGGTGTTACAGGAAATAGTTGATATACAATTACCTTGAATAATATGATCTTTACTGGGATTAACAAGAAGCAAATTGTAAAATTTGAAAGAAAACAGTATAAAGATTTCAAGCAGTAAGACTAGAAAGATTTAAATTAAGGGGGAAAAATAATGCAGAAAAGATATTTTGATGCATTAAAAGGAATAAACAGACTTTGGAAAACAAAAGAAGCAAAAACTAGTACCATATGATTTATCAAGACTTCAAACTGCTGTGGCTGTGACCTCCTACACATCCCAGGCTACAATAAACAGTGCTTCTGAAGGATAACCATTATCTTAATTTAGAGACACAGCCATGTAAAGGTGTTTAAATCTTTCAAATAATAAGATTGATCTAGATCTAAAATAAGTGTCACGTAATTTCCAACTTGGGTATTTGTTAATTCCACCTAATATAAGTACATCTGAAACACTTCATGAACATGAGATTTCTCAAGAAAATAAGGAAATAAATAATGCATAAATATCACTTCTACTCGTTAAAATATTTCATATTCACACAGGGAGCAGTCAGTCAGCAGAATATGAGCAAAATAATTTGTCCAAATGTATATAGTAATTATAGACAGGTCAAAGTGATACTCAGTATAGCTGAAGCTTGCAATGATTCAACTGAGACTTACTTTACTATTCAGCATAATTTCAATACGGTGACAAATGCATTGCCTAATTGTAGTCTAATAATTACAATAAAGTGAGATGTATGTGCCTTGCAGCTGGAATACTTTCCTGCTACTGAAAATCTATCTAACAAATATATACACATCTATATTATGAGCTATTCCAATAGTTTTCCAAATGCTTCACTGATACACTCTTTGTTAAAGAACCCAATGAATAATATTGTTCACAGTTCTGTTCAACCTCAGCCAATATATTGAGTTCTCTGTCAAATGGCAGTCTTGAGATCTTCATTTTAATCTACAGTCAGTGAAAAGGAACCACATTTATTCGTTCTATTTATATAGTTCTATGCAAATGGAATGACTATACTACTTGGAAACATACATGAAGAGCCAGATGCTTCTCATATAAGGCTGATGCTACTAGACTAGCATTTTATTTGAAGATGGCAAGAATCTCAAATTATTTTTATGGTAATCAATGTCAAATGATTTACATATGATTCTATTAAAAATGTAATAAAATACTAGTTAGCAATAAGGAATTAAGAGATGAAATATTAGTTAGCAGTAAGAAATTAAGAGATGAGAGCCTACATTATTGTGAAAGAGAGATTCTTGCTATTTTTCTTAAGGGTACTAGCTAGTTTGGTGTGGGGAGACACAGATTTGTTCTTGCAAAAAAAAAAAAAAAGTACTAATAATTAAAAAAAACCCAAAAAACTATTAACCAGTGCAAAACGCTTAAAAAAAATTAGTAAATCCAGACAAAAAAAAAAAAAAAAGTCCTATTAAAAAATGGCCACTTATGCAGCCATTATGACTTACATCAGTTTTATAACTAAAACTAAACAATCCTGTCACAAAGAAGGATGATATGGTTCCTGGACACATACATATGACAGAAGTTAAGGTGATATACACTCATATCTGTTATTAATAAGGACTAGATCAGGAATAAGTAAGAAAGGATATCAAATTAGGGATATGCAGCATTTTTTTCTATGTACAGAGAAAATAGAGACAAAAAATCAATACTGAAATCAAAGAGTATTGCCATATGCTATAATACATGAAATCAACAGTCACTAAAAAAAACATGGAAATAACGTAAAAACTTTCAAAATAAAACCTGTGTGCTACAACTCATGTTGTTGGATACAAAGATCTCCTACCCTGAATCTACCATGTTTCAAATCTCAGCTGGTGCCAAGTGTTCACAGATCACCTGGGACTATACTTTAAAGAAAAAAAGAAGGTACTGAAAAGAAGATGCATAGCCAGGACTTCCAAAGGAGAGCTGGTACCTGGTCTGAGGAGATGTGAAGAGAAACTATTTCAAAGGAAGGATCAAGCTAAGGAAGATGTTTTCTATCTGCAGAATGAGGGTAGCTGCATAATTATAGTGCTGCTTTTGTTTGTTTGTTTTGATTTTTTTTCTAAATTATTGACATTCCATTTTAAGGTTCTTGGGTTTGTTTGTTTGTTTTTTCCTGATTACAACTCTTACTACACTGGAAGAGACAGAATTGTAGGTTCTGATTATACCTGGGAACGAGAATCATGGTAATATACTGCCAGGGCTGAAAAACATGTTCATTTCTATTTTCAGCTTTACTAGAAATAAGGGCAAATATGTGTGTGTATCAGAGTTTAAGATTTATTTGAAGATAAATGAAATTAATAAGGAAAAAGTACATAGTCATTTATCAGGAGCCAATAGATGTCTGAACATACGTTTATCAATGCTTTCAGCATGGTTTACAGACACAGATTTAAGAGAATGAAAATAAAATGTAGAGGAAGAGTTTATGTTGATGATTTTGTCCATTTTTTTTTCTAATTGAAATGGTTGACTGATGACTTGACCTCATGCTGTGGTTTAGCCCCAATAGATATCTGAATCCCACACATTTACTTGTTCACCTTGCTCAGGTGGAATGGAGAATCAGAAAGGTAGCATGAGAACTTGTGGGTTGAGATTAGGACAATGTACTAAGTAAAGCAAAGGCAGAGTATGCATGTAAAACAAAGTAAAGAATTCATTCTCTACTCTCCATGAGCAAACTGGTACGCAGCTATTTCCAGGACGATGGGGTTCAGTAGTACTTATATCACACTGAATACCTCTCCTATCCTCTTACTTTCCTTCAGATTTTATTGCTGAGCACAGCCTCATGCAGTGAGTCTGTTCTCTCTTTGGCCAGTCTGGATCAGCTGTGCTGGTTGTATCCCCTCCGAGCTCTCTGTGCACCCCCAGCTCCTCACAGCAGGGCAGTGTGAGAAGCTGAAAAGTCAAATGACTCCATTTCCTAAAATAGTTTAATATGGCTTCCATTCACATCTTGTATTTAGACATTATATACCAATGCTGATATTAAATTATAATTTTAAAAAGGTCTTGTGGATGAAGGAAGTCACAAAAATGATGCATATCCTTCATCTGCTTTCAGAAGTAAACCATTATAAAAGATTTATGCCCTGATAAGCAAACTACTTCAGCCTTCAGGACCACTAAAAACAGAACATATGGGTTCTTTATTAATTAATGAAGTAGAACTTAGCATCTCCAGCAACAGTCATACATACAAAAAATAATGTTGTTTATTCCCAAATTCTAATTACTTTAGAACCACAATTCAATTAGTATTATTCGTTCTCCAGCACAGTGCTTGACATTAAGACAAGCTTTAAAAACTGTAGTAAATTTGAGTTAATCATTTGGTGCAATTGCTACTAATGTAATTATTCTTTGTGGTTGACCTTTGGGTTATTGCATTTTAAAATGGAATTCTCACAAAATTAAAAAGCAGAGTAGATATATAATGGGCTACTTATTGTGATGTATGTTTCAATTGATCCTACCAAATGTGAAATTGCATACATATCACATATATACTTTCACAAATTCATATTACAATATTATGTATTTCTGTGATATAAATACTCAGGTTATACCAAAAGGATCAAAACATTAACTAACAAAAAAAAAAAAAAAAAAAAAAGAGCTAAATAACACAGTATTAACTTTATGAAACTTCATTTGATGACGTTTGTTATGTATTACAGTGATAACATTTTTTTAAGAATTGAGTACACTGTTTCTGAAATCTGTATTATTTCTTCCTGTGATGAAATTTGTTTCCACATTTGCCTGTTTTTTTAATCCTATGAAAAACAGCTGTTGTCTTAGGAGAAAAGTAAGGACATGACAGAACCCAGCATGAAGGGTTATAGACCCTTGTCTCTGTTCAGAGCAGAATGAGGTGTCTTCCTCCAACCCCCGCAATCCCCCTGAGCAACAGATACAAGGCTGTGGCACTAGAAACAAAAGAGTGTCTGGATACCAGACAGATTTCAGGAGGCAGTAAGCATGTAGAGCAGGTCCAACCAAAGAATCATATTGAAACTAGCACTACCAAAAAAGAGTGAAGAGTCTTAGTAATTGGGGAGTCCTTGCTGGGTGGCAATCAGGCCATTACAGGCTAATGCGTGAGGCTAATTGCAGTCCAGATAACCTCTCCAGAGAGGTTTGCTGTCTTCCAGAGGCATGTGTCAGAAATGTTAAGAAGACTCTATCACATCTTATAAAACAAGATGACTACTATCTACTTGTCATTCTACTTGTCATTCAAGTAGGGTCATGGGTGGCCACAAGGAGGATATTGCAGAATATTAAAAGGAACTTTGCATCCCTTGGAAAGATACTAAAGGTATCAGGAGTGCAGGTAATGTTCTTCTCTGTTCTCCCAGTTGGTGGCTGGGTCCCGAAAAGAAGGAGAATATGTAAATTACTGGCTGAGGTGATGGTGTCAGGATGAAGGTTTTAGGTACTATGATCTTGGGCAGGCCTTTGAGAGATCAAGTATGTGGCTCTGTGACTAGTGGGGCAGAGGGATTTTTTTTTGTAAAATCCGTGCCTCCAAAAAAGGGAAACAGGGGACTGACCCTCCCCCCCACCCCTCAAAAAAAAAAAAAAAAAAAAAAAAAAAAAGAGAGAATAATTAAAAAAAAACAGTGGCCACAATCTGAGGAGAAACAAACTAATTTACTAAATATAGTATTGGAATGCATGATAACACATGATAATACAATGCAATTCAATATAATTGTTAATAAAATCAAATATAATTGAGAGAAGGATTGTCCGAAAGCTAAAGGCCTTACACTAATACTGAAGCCTTGCGTGCAGTCGGGAGCAGCAGCGAGACGATCTGAAAGTGAGCATGGTGAGATGAGAAGAAGACCCAGGTCAGATGACCTACAGGCCTTATATCTGTTCCCCTGAGCAGGAATGATATCAGTATTCGAACAGTCTTCTGGGGAACGTAGTTCTTCTTCTCTTCCGGACAAGTACCCAGAACTAGAGCATTTGCTCTTTAACTCCCAGTACACTGCATGATGTTATGATGTGGAATACTGATAACCAAAAATCATAAAAGCAATACATTCCACCCCTTATTCTACATCAGTACATCATGCTCAATATATACAGACAAACATAATTATAATCAATTATCAAACATCGAACACATGTATATATACTTGGAATTACTGACTCTGCTCTCCTGCCATCAAATTCCCTTGTGGCACACATTAAACATTCCCATCTTTTTGCATCACCCACCAAGTGCACCCAGGTCCCTGGGCAAAAACAGTCCCACAAAGAGGTTTGCCCATCCCAGAAGCTGGAAGGACCCAAACTGCTTTTCCCAACATGTTCTTTACATGTACTATGGGGACTTTATCTCCTGTTACAGTATGTAGGGAGCTGGCAGGACCATCGCGACTGATAGATCCTCAAGTATTGACCAACCAGGTGGCCTCTGCCAAATCCTTCTCCCAGTGCTTAAATGTTCCATCACCAATTGCTTTCGGCATAGTATTTAACAAGCCATTGTATTGTTCAATTTTACCAGAAGCTGGTGCATGATACGGAATATGATAAATCCATTCAATGCCATGATCTTTGGCCCAAGTATTTATAATAGAATCTTTGAAATGAGTCCCATTATCTGATTCGATTCTGGGGTACCATGTCGCCAAAGGACTTGTTTCTGGAGACCTAATATGGTGTTTCTGGTGGTGGCATGGGATACTGCATATGTTTCAAGCCACCCAGTGGTCACATCCACCATGGTGAGCACATAACGCTTACCACTGCAAGATCTTGGCAAGGTGATATAATCAACCTGCCATGCCTCCCCATATTTATACTTTTGCCATTGCCCTTCCTCCCAGAGAGGTTTCATCCACTTGGCTTGTTTAATTATGGCACATGTTTCACAGTCATGAATAACTTGTGCAATAGCATCCATAGTTAAGTCCACCCCTTGGTCTCTAGTACATTTATATGTTGCATCTCTTCCTTGATGACCCGAAGTTTCACGGGCCCATCAAGCTAGAAATAATTCACTTTTGTGTTGCCAGTCCAAGTTTATTTGAGCCACCTCAACTTTGGAAGCTCGATCTACATGATGGTTGTTTTGTTGTTCTTCAGTAGCCCGATTCTTGGGCACATGAACATCTACATGGCACACCTTTACAACCATATTCTTTATTTGGGCATCAATGTCTTTCCACAGTTCTGCAGACGAAACAAGTTTACCCCTCCATTGCCAGTTATTTTGCTCCCACTGCTGTAACCACCCCCATAAGGGATTCGCCACCATCCATGAGTCAGTATAAAGATAAAGCATTGGCCACCTCTCCCGTTCAGCAACATCTAAGGCCAGTTGGATAGCCTTTACCTCTGCGAACTGACTTGATTCTCCTTTACCTTCAGTGGCCTCTGCAACTTGTCGTGTGGGGCTCCACACAGCAGCTTTCCATCTGCAATGCTTCCCCACAATACAACACAATCCATCTGTGAGCAGGGCAAATTTCTTTTCATTCTCTGGTAGTTTATGGTATGGTGGGGCCTCTTTAACACTCAATATCTCTTCTCCTGGTGACGTTTCAAACTTTTTGCCTTCAGGCCAATCCATGATCACCTCTAAGATACCTGGATGGCTGTGGCTCCCCATGAGAGCCCGTTGCGTAATCAGCGCGATCCACTTGCTCCAAGTGGCATCAGTAGCATGATGGGTAGATGGAACTTTTCCCTTGAACATCCAGTTCAACACTGGCAATCGAGGTGCTAGAAGGAGCTGCGTTTCAGTACCAACTACAGAAGCAGCTCGAACCCCCTCATATGCAGCTAAGATCTCCTTTTCAGTTGGAGTGTAGTGCTCTTCAGACCCCCTGTACACCTGACTCCAGAATCCCAGGGGTTGGCCTTGGGTCTCTCCTGAGGCTCTTTGCCACAAACTCCAAGTGGGACCTTTCTCTCCAGCAGCAGTATAGCAGATGTTCTTTACATCCCATTCCGTCCATACTGGCCCCAGGGCCACGGCACGAGCTATCTCCTGCTTAATCTGCTCAAAAGCCTGCTGCTGCTCAGGACCCCACACAAAATTGTACTTCTTCCGCATCACGTGATATAAAGGGCTTACAATGAGGCTGTCATTTGGAACATGCATTCTCCAAAAGTCCACTACACCCAGAAAAGACTGTGTCTCTTTCTTATTAGTGAGTGGAGACATGGCAGTGATTTTGTCCACCACATCCCTTGGGATGTGATGACGTCCATCTTGCCACTTTATACCTAGGAACTGAATTTCCTGGGCAGGTCCTTTCACTTTCTTTGCTTAATAGTGAAACCAGCACTAAGAAGGGTCTGGATTATTTGCTCTCCCTTCTCAAAAACTTCCCTTGCTGTGTTGCCCCACACAAGAATGTCGTCAGTGTACTTTAAGTGCTCAGGAGCACCTCCCTGTTCCAGTGCAGCTTGAATCAACCCATGACAAATTGTTGGGCTGTGTTTCCACTCCTGGGGCAAATGGTTCCAGGTATACTGAACGCCCCTCCAGATGAAAGCAAACTGTGGCCTACATTCCATGGCCAATGGAATGGAGAAGAAAGCATTAGCAATGTCAATGGTGGCATACCATTTGGCTACTTTTGACTCCAGTTCATATAGGAGTTCTAACATGTCCAGCACAGCAGCACTCAGTGGGGGTGTGACTTCATTCAGGTCGCGGTAGTCTACCGTCAGCCTCCATTCTCCACTGGCTTTACGCACTGGCCATATGGGGCTGTTAAAAGGTGAGTGAGTTTTGCTGATCACTCCCTGAATCTCTAGTTGACGAATCAACTTATGAATGGGGAGCTAGGAGTCCCTGTTAGTGCGGTACTGCCGTCTCTGCACCGTTTTTGTAGCAATCAGTATCTGTTGCTCTTTTACTCGTAGCAGTCCCACAACAGATGGATCTTCCAACAGGCCAGGCAACACAGACAACTGTTTAACACCTTCTGTGTCTACAGCAGCTATTCCAAAGGCCCATCGATACCCTTTGGGATCCTTAAAATATCCCCTTCTGAGGTAATCAATACCAAGTATATATGGAGCCCCTGGACCAGTCACAATAGGATGCTTTTGCCAGTCTTTGCCAGTGAGACTTATTTCAGCCTCCAACATAGTCAACTCTTGGGAACCCCCAGTCACCCCATGAATATAAATTGATTTTGTCCCTTAGTGACTCGAGGGCATTAGGGTACACTGCACCAGTGTCCACTAGTTCCTTATATTTCTGTGGTTCTGACATGCCAGGCTATCTAATCCGCACAGTCCAATACACTCTATTATCCCTTTCCCCCTCCTGGCTGGGGGCAGGACCCCTCTATTTGTTACCTCCGTTGTCCTCCTGACTATTGCCGTGTCCTGCAATAACTGGAACAACCACCTTTTTGGAGAAGTTCACCTTGGTGGTTGATCTATCTTCTAATTCTTTTACCCGTGCTTGAAGTGCAGAAGTGGGTTTCTTATGCCATTTCTTCATATCTTCTCCATGGTCACGTGGGTAATGCCACAAGGCAAAGCGCAACCTAGTCTTACTGTTGTCACTTGCTTGAACAGGAGGACGTCTCCTGTTGATAGCCACTCTAATAGCCGAGACGTTGGATGATGCAGGTTGGTGTAGAGGGATTAAATGTAACTCGAAGTCTTGGAGTTTATTAATAAGTTCATTTATAAAAGGTCTTTCTCCCCCTGTCATACATTGCTGCAAATATACTGGCATACTACTCTGGTGCAGTCTTTGTGAATATACGCCACATATGTGGTGTACATCTGACGTTCTCAGGATCATGCTCTTCGTCAGGCTCGTCAGGAATGAAAGTGGGGCTATGTAACATTTCCACCACAGCGTGTTCTCTCACATAACAGATGCCTTTTTCCATATCAGTCCATTTCCTTTTCTCAGGCATCAGGTCATCTTTGAAGGGGTATCTTTCTTTCACAGCTAACAGCATCTGCTTCCAGAGGGTGAAGGCCTGGTTCTGGCATGTGCTAATACCTCTGTCAATGGCTGAGTCCCTAGCAATGCCACCAAGCTGACGAGCCTCTCTACTATCTAGCAACACACTGTTGGCCCCACTGTCCCAACATCGAAGTAACCAGGTGACAATAGGCTCATTTGGGTGGCGTGTGAAGTCTTTTCTCAGACCATGAATTTTGTTCATTTTCAAAGACCTATCAGTAATGGTAATGATGTCTCGTTCACCTCCTGATCTTTCAGGACTTCTTGTTACTCTCCTGGGCATTGGTGACCATGATCTTATTGAGAGCCCCTCCCCTGGACTCAGGGGTGGTTCCCCTAGAACTTGGAGCTGCTCCTCTGGACCTCTTTCCTCCTCTTTCTTCTGTTCTGAGTCAAGATTTGTTTTGTTTTCTCTCCTCTTACAGGGGCAACTGACATCGATTTTGGTGCCTCTTGTGGTTGATCAGGTTGGTCAGTCCCGATGCTCTTACTCTCCAACTCAGCTCGGAGTCTGTCTTGTTCAACTATGGGGGTATTTAGTTCAGATTGGAGGGTGTCTCTTTAGGACTGGAGGGTGTCTCGCTCAGACTGAAGATTCTTTCTTTGGATTTGAAGACTCCATTTCTCAACTAGGAGACTCTCTTCCTGGACCTGAAGATTCTCCCTCGCAGCTTGGACTCTCTCCTGGAAACTCTCCTTTTTGGCTTGACAACTCTCTTTCTCATCTAATACTGTCTCCTGGAGACTTTCTCTTTCAGCACGGAGATTCTCCCTCTCAATTTCAGAAACTCTCTCCCTCTCTGGAATAGTATTAAATAAGGCTCAATAAGCATTAGCCAGGCCCCAAATCATTTGTGCCTCCTCAGATCTGCCTAAGCCACAACATCCCTGTCTCAAATATCTGTTTAGGCTCTCAGGATCTTTTAGGTGTTCAGGAGTAAAGTTCCATGACACCGAACATGTCCATTTCTCAAAAGTCTCTCCCAGGCCTCTCCACACTCCCTTGCCACTCAGTATTCTCTGGCTTTGGGGAAGGCTTCTTCTTCATAATATGATAAATACAGATACTGAGTGAAATAATTACAATGACAAACAGTGCATTCAGGGAGATTAACAATGTGATCAGATGAGCATTCAAACAATCCATAAAGGATTTGAAAGAGAGACTGGGAACCTGCTTCAAAATCACAAGTTCTGTGAAATTAGCAGCTCTCTCTACAAACTGATTTAAAACAGAAAGCAGAATCATTTTTTTTTCCTTCCTCTTTATGAAAGTAAGATAGCAGTGCTCAAAGTTTACAAAATATCTCAAAAATATTGGCAGTCCACCTGGACTTTCAAGGTCAAATTCCCAGTAAGCATCTGCAGAAGAGATAAACTCTCCTAACAAGACTAAAGAAGCTCCGAGAGCAGAGAGAGAGATTCGTTCTAAAAGCTAAAAAAAAAAAAACAGCTTATGTCCGCATCCTCCACCAAATAACTGAAAGGATAAATTGAAAGGAAAGGAAAAAGTCCATGAAATGTGGAAAAAAAGCCTGTCCACCTGGGAAGAATATAGGAATGTTGTCAGGGCCTGTAGGGATGCAACGAAGAAGGCTAAAGTTCTCTTGGAATTAAAACCCTGCAAAGGAAGTCAAGAATAACAAGAAAGGTATGTCAACAGTAAAAGGAAGAGTAGGGAAAATGTGTATCCCCTACTAAATGAGGTGTGTGACTTGGTAACGGGACGCTGAGAAGGCAGATTGTAAATGCCTTCTTTGCATGTCTGTAATGCTAAGACTAGCCTTCAGGAATCCCAGGCCCTGGAGTTAAGTGGGAGAGTGAGGAGAAAGGAAGACTTTCTGTTGATTGAGGTGGATCTTTTCAGAGAGCATCTAGCCAAAATCAACACACACAAATCCATGAGCCATGATGAGATGCACCCATGTGTGCTGAGAGAACTGGTAGAGATGATTGCTGAACTACTCCCTAGCATCTTTGAAAGATCCTGGCAAACTGGAGAAGTTCTCTATTGCAGGGTACCTGCTTTAGCAGAGGGGTTGGACTCAATGATCTCTCGAGGTCCCTTCTAGCCCCTGCAGTTGTGTGATTCTGTGGTTCTGAGACTTCTGTGAAATTGAGATTCATCATTATTTAAGTGTGTCTGTATTCTTGATGCAGAGGTACCTGAGGAGGATTTAGATTACCAGATAGAATTTTATCAGCTTAGGCAAATTAGAGATACTAATTATCATAAGAACCTATTGAACTTGATTCAAGTATATTAGGTATGATTTTTTTTTTTAATAAAATATAGTTTCATAGTTTAAAAAAAAAAAAAGGCAGATCTGATATCTGAATTTTAATTATCACCAATTCAGCAAATTTTAATCATGTCTAGAGCAAATTGCAGATGATCCAGAGTGGCCAATTTCCAGTACTGGAAATTAGATGTCCCTACAGCTCCTCAGAGCATTGAAATTCATCTTTCAATTTTCACTGAAATAGCTATTTAAGATATGTAAATCAGGGCTGAACATTTCTTAAACAAACTGGGGATGTGATACCACTGGGGCAAATATAGGAAATTAGCACTATACTTTTCCAGACTATGGTATAATGGTAGAAGTCACAGGAATTATTCAAATTTTTAAGAAATTAGAACATTATTTATCTCATTGAAATACCACTTACATAACAAAATATTTTTTAAAGCTAGCAGTTAACAAAAATACTTCATATTCTCCATGATTGTTCTTGTAGAAAAATAAGTGGGAGCTGTGCTACTCATTTCCAAAATTTGTTTTTTTCCCTCAGCCTCTGCAAAAAAGCAACAGGAGTCATATTTTAAGATCTTTTTCTAACACTCACATTATAAAACCTGCACATCTAAAAATACCCATTCATTCAATGTTACAGCCACAGCCACTAATGCAGTGGGCAGAGTTTCACAACTGAGTGGCTTCTATGCTAGCAGATGAAATTTCTGATGCTTTGTCACTTCTCCAGCCACTTGCTCCTGTTCACACACTCACAGATGCCTTTCTGACCTGTTACTACCTTTGCTCAAGGACCAGGCCAACAGTCTGATTCCAAGGGAAAGTAAAGCTAAACAGGCAGTCTAAAAGATCTCATTCTAACAGTTTGTATTGCTCATAGTAATACTCAACTACTTAACTAAAAAGAGACCCCAGAGTTTAGAAAATATGTTTTGTTTTTTTTTTAAGAAATGGTAATAAATGTATTCTTGACTTAACATTCCAAAACTACAGCTCTGTAATATCATAATGAGTAAAGTTAAAAATATATGCATTAAAAGTTTTTCATATACTTTCTGATAGTTCTGTTACCATAAAAATCTCAAGTTTTAGAATTGTTCTTCTATTACCGTAATGAGTTACAATTATCATGCTAAATTACTTTTCAGTGCATGTAAACTTTATACAAACCTGTGATTGTTTCTTCCCTACTTGGCTCTTATTCAAAGTGAGCTTCATGACATCAAAAGTACCAATGATCCTAACCTGAGATTATAAATCTGTCACAGCAAACAAAAAAAATTACAACCGGATTCATGTCTGTAACATCTACATCCTAAATTATTACTAGGAACTATTCATCTACAGAGGGGCAAACATATTTTCCCCTTTTTTGTGATAACATCAAAAGTAAAGCTATACTACTATTTTCCTCTTATTTTTCAATACTACACTTCAAGTTTTACAGGTATCAAATTTAATTTATAAGTAAGTGAACTCTGAATGTTTATAAAAAAACTACAAAAATGAAGAATGTCAAATTTTGGATACTGCAGATGCCATTGCTTTGTGCCTTTGCAATCATTTTGATGCCAATTCCAAGTTCAATTTTGACAAAACAAAATCAAGTGTTTTTTTTCTAACACTATTAAAAAAAATCCAAACATAATTATTTTGTATATCTAATCATAGCAGTGACCAATACTAAATATTCCTCTTGGCTCTCATGCACAATATTGAGTTTTCACAAAAATGAGTTTACACCCCCATACCTGCTAAACACACTTTGGTCAATATAAAACACAATGCAAGTTCCTAGTTATCTTAGTTTCCATTTCACGCAGAGGGAATAAAAAAAAATATAACTGGTGTTTCCAATACATTGTTTCTGCTGGCTCAAATCAAGAAACTGAATCCTCACTTACTAATTTTTGATGCAGAACTTTTCATTTCAAGGAGATAAATGAATGATAAATGAAAATATGGTGGGCATAGGTTGTTCTCACCAGCTGCAAGGTCTTTGCTTGATAAGGCTTCTTCTTATCATTATTATTTGGCACCTACTGCATCAGACATAAAACCATAATAATTTTTAACACCTAATTAAACACTGTTTAATCAGGTGATATTAGTCATAGTCATATTCATTAAAAATAAAAAGACAGCAAGAGATTTATGATAATAGCGTTCCAATTAAGCCTCAGCCACTGCTATTCACTGAACTAAGACAGCAGATATCCCTGGGAGACATCACAGTTAAGCAGCTAGTGTAATTAAATGGAATATGGTATATATTGAATTATATGATAATGAGAAGATTAAATATTGGCTATCTGCATACCAACTTTTCTGATGGATAGTGATTCACTGAGGTCATGTTCCCTGAGGTCATGTTAGGACCAGTCACTATTTCAGACTCATTGTAATGGGAAACAGCACAGACGTTTTTCTCCCATGTGAATTCTGACACTTTTACCTAAAAATGAGCATAAGTGCGTGATGCATGAATGACATGCAATCAATGTCAGGCAGAGCTGGCTGAAGTTAGACAAAGTATAAGCAACAATGTGGTAAAATAAAAACAAAAAGAAAAAGAAGAAAAACAAAAAGGAATATCCAGAGATTGAAACCAGAATTTACTTTCAGTCAACTAGTGAAAGGGTTTCAATGAAAGAAAAATCACTTGAAGAATCACTGGAAATTTATAAACAAAGACATGTGATGAACAATAAAGAAAATTTATAAAAATAAGGAAAATATTTTAGATCTTTGATATGGAGGAGATGTGGAGGCTATATGACCAGTGGATGATGACACTAAGTTAAGACATTGTAATGATCTTAAAACATATTTTACTTTTTTTTTTTTTTATATAAAATATATCATTTAAAAACAACTATTTTGTGGTTACTGATGATAGATGATAAAAATGCATAGAGTTATAATAAGCCCACTACCTACAGAAGGTGTTATTAGTTCAAGACTTTCCAGTGCATTCTTAAAAGTATAACCCTTGATGCATGTTTACAAATTAAAGAAAAAATAGTATAAGTTCCACTGTAAATAGTAACAGAAGTGCAGTTCTTAGAAATTATTGTGCTTTTTTTATTACAAGATCAGAAATATAATACTGGTAAAAAAATGAGATTGAATGAAATAATTCATGAAGACCACATTCACACACACACACACAAACAAACAAACAAACAAACAAAAAAAGAGAGAGAGAGAAAGAGAGAGGGAAAACAAAAAGATAAAACCACCAAACCAACCAACTAATCAAACCAATCTGGTTGTGTTGTTTAGGAAAATATGATTTCTTGAAGTCAATGATCTCCAGTGGAAGAAAATAAATTTTCAGTTGAAAGATTTTTTGCATGAAAAAATCTTCTAAGTTTTCATATTAATTTATCTATGCACCAACAATGAAAGTAGATATCTGATAAATTAAAAGAGCACTGCTGTGCATTTTTAGTAATGCCTTATTAGAACATGTTAGTGGATCAGTTTCTGGATTATTAAAGTAAATTCATGGTCTCTTCATAATATATATCTTAAGGAAAGGAAAGAATTCATACACAGAGCCTGCTCCATAGGTGAGAAAAAGAATATAACATTCTTGATTCTCTGCTGACATGGAAATATCTGCACTACATATGTTCCCTTCCCTTTTTCTTTTTCTTTTTCCTTTTCCTTTTCCTTTTCCTTTTCCTTTTCCTTTTCCTTTTCTTTTTCTTTTTCTTTTTCTTTTTCTTTTTCTTTTTCTTTTTCTTTTTCTTTTCTTTTTCTTTTTCTTTTTCTTTTTCTTTTCCTTTTCCTTTTTCTTTTCCTTTTCCTTTTCCTTTTCCTTTTCCTTTTCCTTTTCCTTTTCCTTTTCCTTTTTCTTTTTCTTTTTCTTTTTCTTTTTCTTTTTCTTTTTCTTTTTCTTTTTCTTTTTCTTTTTCTTTTTCTTTTTCTTTTTCTTTTTCTTTTTCTTTTTCTTCTCCTTTTCCTTTTTTCTTTTTCCTTTTCTTTTTCTTTTTCTTTTTCTTTTTCTTTTTCTTTTTCTTTTTCTTTTTCTTTTTCTTTTCTTTTTCTTTTTCTTTTTCTTTTTCTTTTCCTTTTCCTTTTCCTTTTTCCTTTTCTTTTTCTTTTTCTTTTTCTTTTTCTTTTTCTTTTCCCTTTTTCAGCCTATGAACACACCCCTTCATTGTCTCAATAATACACCTTCCAAAGAGTCTAGCTCTGCTTCACCCATAAGGCAGGTGGCTGTTAGATCCCAACATCTCTGTCTCCTCCCCAGGCTGTACTCATACAGCTATGCTTGAAGGGCTTCATCCACAGCCAGCCACGTGACCCTGGCCCAACCTTACTCCATTCTGTCAATGTCTTTCTTGTAATTGTGGATGAAAGGGAAAGGATTGTCTAATTCGTTTCAAGTAAAGTGGAATAATCACTTCGCTCAATCTGCAGTCCAAATATTTGGTGCAACATGAGATGCTGCCAGTCTTCATCACTGCATTATTGATTCCTGCTCAGCTGACCATCCACTGTGATCCTCAGTACATTTGCCACAAAACTGCTCCTCACCTGATCAAGAACCAGACTATTATCACCTCCAAAAGTTCAAAAAGTTGGATTTTACATCTGTCCTTTCTGAATTGCACAGGGTTCCTGCAGACCTTTTTCTCCAGCCTAACCAGGTCCTCACAATAGAAGGGAGCACAGCCCTGCCCTCTAACCTTTGATATTATTGATTCAAACAGCTTATCCACTTTTCTCAGCTCTGTTGTCCCATCTTAACCCACCTATTAATTTTAGCCATAACACAATTTCACCAAATTAATTATATAACATTTGTATTAATAAATTTTAGACTACAGGATTACAGAAAATCTCAGATGAAGGAAGTAATACCTACAATTAAGATTTTATGTTTGTTTTCTTTTTTCTTTTTCTTTTTTTTTTTCTTTGTAGCAAGTCTCATGTTTTTATGTTGACATTTGTAGCTGAATATACACTTTAGAAAATCAGACCATTTTTGGAGTTATTTGAGTTTGGGATATGCAATGGTGAAAAATGAGATTTTTTGTCATGTCTAGGACTCCAATGGTGACCATTCTCTTAGCTGAGAACTGCATAGCTGACATTCCTGTGTGACCTTTGCTCACAGCCATATGTAAGATGTTCAAATGAGAAAATTATGTTCCCTTTTAAGGATAACAGTGAATCGTGCCTGGTGCTAAACATTTTCTCAATTTGCTTATTATAAAGCATGAAGATGAAGCTCACAAGAACACTTAAAGGCTATGGACAGGTAACTATTGTATTGTTTATGGAGAATAACCATTAACAAATGCAAAATACTTGATTATCATCATAAAAGAAGTTTGGTTTACAGAGGAAATAAAAAAGTTAATAGTGCTAAAACTTCTTAAATCTAATAAAAGTTATTCTACTCTGTACCTTGTGGAAGAATACAGTCTAGCTAAGCAACTCTTCATGCATTCAATAAGGACTGATATCTTATTCAACCTTACTTCTGTTTTATTTCATATATTTTTTTTTAAAGATAGAGAAGTTAAACTCTTCCTGAAGGCAAATCTTTTGAGTTCAATTCAGAATTGAAAATCAATCTCACATTATATTATAAAAGTGACTAGTACAAAATGAATTAAAAAATCAAAAAGTAGTTTTAATTTAATTGTACATAAATTATAATATATATATAAATGTTCATAACAGTGTGCATTCTTCAAAAATTGAAAATTGAAAGCTGAGATAAATTCAAATATCACTATGTCACAGTTTTATGTTCAAATTTATCATCACATTCAAATATCATATCATCGTTATCATAGAAGATCAATGTTGGATCTATTTAGTTTTTTATTTCTTATGCTCATCTGAAGAATAGTCTCTGAGTCTGATTAAGCTATAGTAAATGCCATGTGCATAGTATGATACAACCTTAATAATAAACTGTAAATGTGGGATGTTAAATCACAATATCTCAAGGACAAGGTACATATTACATTTTAAAAAAAAAGAGTCAGGTATCTTAGTGGTTGAAAAACATCAACCATAAAATGAAGAACACATCTAGAAGAAGCTGTTTTGGAACAGGTCTAAATGTTTTTTCATGAATTTTTATGATAACACACCCAAGATTAATCTCTCCATGCTTTGAAAGCCTGATGTATGTCACTTTGAATACACTTAGTTAGTTGATATTAACTGTTATTTGGAATACATGTTTTTGTGTATTCAGTTTCCAAACACTGTATTAAATAAAAAAGACCACCTGGAATAGTGTTCCAGCTGTAATTCAATGCATCTCCTTAAAAAGTATTGAAACTGGTATGCAACCTAAAGAGAAATAGGTGATTTACTAAAAAGATATGTATTTATTAATTAGTAATTAATGAAAGACTAAAGATAAGAAAATGAATTCTAAGACATAGTCACTTCTCTTTAAATCACCTAAGATAACATTGCATTCCTATGAGAATAGTCTTCACAATACAGATACCAAATTTAACCAGCAAGATAGGCTATCAGTTAATACTGTATTGAGTACTAAACCTACATCAAGGCATATAAATAAAATCTATTTGTCATTTAGAATTTAGCTATTTTCATCTAGCAAGATTTAGGATAGAGCTATATATAACTCTTTGTGTAATGAGGTTAGTCTGATATACATTTTATTATGAATTTGAATGAACATAGAGGAAAGGATGTTACGCATGCACAAAAATACAGCTAATCTCTTTTTTATTAGAAGTGAAACAGAAGAGTTTTATGCAGAAGAAACAGAAATAACTTTTTGTAAAATTGCTGTAGAAAGTTTTGTATTTCATACAAGTATTCTTTGTAGAACTAACAGTATTATTGGTCGCTGAATTATGAGTTGCTGGAACTTGCAGCTTTTGAAATATGTGAAATAAACAGGGCAATTTATTTATTTTTTTTCATTCTTTATTTCCAGCTACAAAATGTTAGTACACTCAGCAGCTTTCTTGATATCTTAAAGAAATACAATTATGAGGACTGTTCCAAAGGCAGTGATTCCTGTTTTATTATATTAGCCTATGATGTCAAAGGTGGATGTTGGTGGTATAGCAGTAGAGGTTGAACCTTCCCACAAGTATTCTGTTACATTCATTGACAGGTAACAGTAGACAAAATAGTGTCTGACATGGAAATATGTGTGAAGCAAAGGAGTTTCATTTAATTTTTCCACTGTTGAAAAACAGCGTTTTGTAGCTACAAATTTGCTTGATCAGTGTTATTTTTCTTTTTGTAGGTATTGTAGTTTGTATGGAAATAAATAGGAGACATTACTTTCAGAGCAACCTACATACAACTTGAACTATTCTGAATTACAACTTAAACTTCACTTAAGTTACAACTTAAATAAACACTGATTTCTCATAAAACCTCTAGTGGAGTTTCATTTATCTCCAGTTTAGAATAGCAATACACTAGCTGTACGAGGAGTGGCTGAAGGAGCTGGGATTGTTCAGTCTGGAGAAGAGGAGGCTCGGGGGAGACCTTATTGCTCTCTATAACTACCTGAAAGGAGGTTGTAGTGAGCTGGGGATCGGCCTCTTCTTGCGTGTAACTACTGATAAGATTAGAGGGAATGGCTTCAAGCTATGCCAGGGAAGGTTCAGGCTGGACGTTAGGAAATATTACTTCTCTGAAAGAGTGGTCAGGCACTGGAATGGGCTGCCCAGGGAAGTGGTGCAGTCACCGACCCCGGAGGTGTTTAAGGAACATTTGGACGTTGTGTTGAGGGACATGGTTTAATGAGAACTATTGGTGATGGGTGGATGGTTGGACTGGGTGATCCTGTGGATCTTTTCCAGCCTTGGTGATTCTATGATTCTATGATTCTATGCAGCACCAACAAGAGTTTGGCTCCATACAGGAAGAGTGAATACCGGTATGTGTAAATATATAATTTCAGGAAAAAAAAAAGATATTCTTGCTTACTAAATAAATGCTAATTCATACCATAGACATGATTCAAAGTCACTTTCAAAAATGGAACATATCACATACTGATTATACAGCTTGGTTGTCAAAACATGGTATCTGAGCTCTTGAATCTGAGCTCAGATCTGAGCATCAAAAGACAAAAGATGTAATGATTTACTAAAGGAGGACTAAAAGAGGACTGATTTACTAAAGCATCTATCTGATAGATGAAGATCAATTTAGAATAAATCCAACTTCCAGTTCTAGAAGATATCAATGCATAGGCTTTGAGATGAGAGAGGAAAGAAAAGCACTGAAGAAACATGAGGACCAATCATACTTAGTTGATGATATATTTGACTTTTGTTCTTCTGTAAATCATGTATATAAATAATACTAAAAAGCTTAAGGTACAGGCAAGATAAAAAAAAAGGGGGGGAACTGTTCTATTCAAAATATTTATGTCATTGACGCTAATTCTCTTAGACTGCTATAAAATACTCTTTATATATTTTAATGTTTTCAAAAAATATATATAACAAATGGTTAGACACTTACCATATATTCTTGAAGTAAAGATAACATAAATTTTACTTAGAGATTGATCTGCAGTAAGCTTAAGTTGTTTTTTATTTTTTAATTTACTTATTTTTTCTCAGATGTGCATAAATTCAGAGAGTTCTAATTCAAGAATTCCATTTTTAATTCACCGATGTATAAGGCAGGCTAAAATTACAGTACTCATTGGCAAATTTTAGACTTTTATACAAAAGTGTACTGATTCTAATATTTGCCGTCTACATACTGACTTCACAGCTTTAAAACTTAATCTGTAATTCTAAACCTAGGATTTCATTTTGACATTTTTCCAGTTACTGACTGAAGAAGTGAGATGAATTATCTATTTGGCACTATCTACACTTCTGCAGGTCCACTGAAAAAAATTATTTCAGGACTTTAGAAAGAACACTTAAATCTTCTCAATTTCAAGCTTAATTCTTAGGTCTTATAATTATCTCTCTTCAAAATATGGCAACATTACACATGTTTAAAAGGAGTCGCTGTTTCCATGAGAGATTCATTAGAATTTTTTTTGATAATAATATGGTACCTAAAAGTGTAGAACTGACATAAAAGTGCACAAAAAGTCCTTGTAGATACTATATCAAGACTGAAAAAATGTTGTCTGTGCAGTCTGGGTGAGAAGACTGTCTGGCTGGGAAAGATAACTTCTCACAATAGCTGATGCAAGGGGTTTCTGCTTAACCAAGATACTTGAGAATTTTCTGAAATACCAAAAGGCTGAGTGAATAGATCTAGCTGCAAATAAAGCCGGCAAATATCATACAAATTTCCACTGACTGACTTCAATTTTGTTATCCTTTCAGCTTTTAATAAAATCAGACTTGACAATCTCAACCACTTATTTTCAAGAGAGTCTTAGGACAACATAATGAAAAGCATGGCCAAGGAAATAATGCTTAGATTTGGATATGAAGTGAATTTATGGCATATTTCAAAGTTTGAATCATACTAGGGCCATGTATATTCATGTGGAGGCATCAAAATACTGAGTAATGTTTCATAAATGTGTCAATATTTCTGGCAGCAAAATTCCACTTAATAGCTGTTCCCATCCATTTCCTGAGGAATGAAAACCATGCAAGAAACTTATACCAAAGAGTTAAATAGATTGGATGTTCTCAGATTGAACTCTTTTAAGAATTTCCACTGTTCTAATAGACAGTTAAATTGTGTTAAAAATAAATAATATAAAAGAACCCACATTTAAAATAAGTGCTTCAAAGTATAGAAAATAAGCAAATAATTTGTGGATTTGAAAGCCAAAAACATAGTAGAATTACTTAGAGTGAAGAAAGAGCAAAAAGAGTATTGCCATGCAACTGCATTTACTGCCAGTAAGATAGAACAAAGGGGGTTTTCTTTTTCATAGTTCTTATTTACTAATACACTGTCAAAGGCTTGAGAGTATTTGGTCTTGCTCAAAATGAAAATGCATGTTCGTAACGACCTCACACTTGCTATTTAATGGGGTTTTATAAGAAAATAAGTTTATTTGTACATCCAGGATCTCTCTGATTCTATCACAACTGCTATTTTTTGATATGGAGGGAAGAAAATGAAGCTGATGTAATAATACTTTATGATTTTTACTAGATTTTATAAAACAAAATCTTTTATTCTGAATGAAGACAAAATCCATAGATAGAATGAAAATTATTTGTTTAACAAAACAATCCATCTCCTTGTTAGAACTGAGCTCTTTATTTATAGGAACAGGATTATTTTGAAAATTAAAAAAAGAAAAAAAAAAAAAGTGATCATAGTGACATTTTTTATGACAGTTCAATATTAATCTTTAAGATGTCCCTATCTGGAATTCAATACAGCATTCCCAAGCACACTGTATTTTTAACATTCCGAAATAATCTGTTATAAGTCAGTCATTATCGCATGGTTTGTGATAATAGCAAAGTGATTTGGGTACCAAGACAATGGATTTGATACCAACCTGACTCTTTTGAAAAAGTGTACACTTTACTACCATGATAAGTGAGCATAGTTTGAGCAAAAATTCAAGGGTGCCATAAGTAGCTTGATTACAAATTTTGAAAACTTAAAACACTTTAAGTTGGCGTAATTATCAAAAAGCTTGCAACTAGTTCTGTTAAACTGTGGCAATCAATCTAGCACCATTTAATGGTCTCATCAATGTGAGACAGATTGAAGAAATGGATTTTACAAATTGATATGGAAAAAGTTTACAACAAGATTTAGAGTAACCTGCAAAGCATAAGTGCCTGACAGAATAAAATTCAGTTATCGAAGTCAAATTTATGTGCTATTATTCATGTAATATTCTATGAATGTTTGAGAAATAATGATGAAAAATACTGGAAACCAGTTCAGAAGAACTTAATAGTGAAAAGAACATTTCTGAATCATTGCAAGATCGTAGTAAAAAATAGCTTCTCCTGTCTGGTGTCAGGTGAAAGCAAGAGTTAATTTCCAGAAGCTAACAGATGATAATCCTGTTAGATATTTTAAATATTTGAATTAGACCATAATTAGTTTGAGCTTGCAAAACACAAATTGTTAAAAATAGACCTCTTTTACACCATTTTCCCCAGGCAAATCAATACCTGCAATGAGAGTAGCTTAAGTTATGCTGCATATTTCTCTCTCTCTCTCTCTCTTTTTTTTTCCTGACTTTCTGTGCTATAGAAATGTGGTCAGTAGGATTACAGTAAAAATTTAAGAATGTAGACATAAGATTTTTAAGAGCTTGAATCTAAATTAATGAGATTAATAGTCTATTCATTAGGTAGTAACTGACTGAAGAAAAGATACAAGACATATTCATTTACCATTTAGCCTGCCATTGGAAAAATTGCTTTGTGTCTGGAACAATTCTATTTCAGTCATTTTTTTCAGATGAAGTAGCTCATTTGAGATGAAGAAGTAGCTCATTTGGATGGAGGTTGCACAGAAAACAAGAAAATATCTCTATCTTAATTTTAGAGTTGAATTCTGCGTACAAAACCAAAATAAAAATATTTATGAATATGAATCTATTATCCCTATAAACTCATTAAGATTATCTTAAAAGACAAAGTATGAAAAAATAATTAAATTATCTGCTATTTATGTACCTCAAAATACAATTTCTACAGAGCTCTGTGCAATCCATCAAAATATTACATAATAATTTCTGAATATGTAAACTTTCTTTTGAGTAACTAATGTGTCTGTTTTTTTCCTTTTGTAATGTGAACACATCAATAAAAAAAAGTAAGTTAAGGTATGCTGTAAAAGTTGATTGGCTTGCTACTGCTGCTCCCGACTGCACGCAAGGCTTCAGTACTAGCGTAAGGCCTTTGGCTCTCGAACGATCTTTCTCTCAATTATTTTTCATTTATATTGTATTATAGTGTTATCTTACATTCCGATACTATATTTAGTAAATTAGTTTGTTTCTCCTCAGATCGTTGCCGCTGTTTTTAATTATTTTGGGGTCCCCTGTTTCCCTTCCTGGAGGTGTGGATTTTGCAAAATCCCTCTGCCCCACTAGTCACGGAACCGGGCCAGACCAGCCCTTAAACCGTTCACAGTAATACTCTTATGACATCTCTAAAGCTGTAAATTGTCTCATGTGCAGGAAGCATTTGGGAAAATGCTCATTTTGGACTTACAACCCTAGGTTATAAAAAAAAACAGTGATTCTGACAAGCATATCATTCTTTGTTGCCTGATCATGGCAGGCAGGCACTGAGACTTTACATTAACCTCTACAATAACACTGGAAGGTCTTTTAGACTTGCCTGCAATGGACACTTATTACAATCCATCCTCTTTGGTTTCAGCTTTTTTTTTGTTTGTTTTTTGTTTGTTTGTTTGTTCGTTTTTTAATCAGAGTATTACTTCTCATCCAGATCCATATTCCACTGTGAAATTTCACTTTCTCCCAATTGATGATTTGCTACTATGCCTTTCTATAACTTGCACATCTTAAGGCCAATTTCTGCTGCAATGTTCTAAATGCTCATTTCCTCCTATCTTACGTTTTCTCACTCTTAAGGGTTCTCAGGTACTGAGGTACATCTTAGCCAGGAAAAGTGTGATACATCATTTCATTCATGACAGCCATATACCTGATGTATGTATTCATTTATTTATTTTAAATTCTGTTTTTGTCTATAAGGTGTTTTCAGAGCTTTTGTACATGAAGTCCCTGTGTAGATATGTAGGCTGACCTGTGTGTCCAGGCATTTGAAGGCTGCATACATGCATTCCAGATCTTGATGTCTGAAGTGCAGCACGGACTGTATTTGTGGTTTAATTGTTGTATATGTTGTTGGAACTGTGAGCTGCAAAAAAAAACCCACAAACATTATAATAACAGTGAAATCTATAGATGCTATACTAAAAACCATACCAAACCTGGACTTTGCATAGATATCACTAGCAGATAAAATAATTTTCATAATTTAGCATTCTTCCTAATATAGTTTAATACAATCTAAAGCATCATGTTTAAAGAATAGTTTACTATGGAAAGTGTGGTTATTGAGATCTATGTATGCTGTTTTAATGAAATTGTTACAGAGTTTGAAAAAGCCCTCTTCATATAGCAAGGGGAGTGGTCATCCTATCCTACTTGTTATTACCAGAGAAATTTGTTAAGTTCCAGCTAATTAAAAAGAAGGCTGAAGGAATATGTGAGAACTCCTATATTTATATAATTAAATATAAATAATATAAATAATATATTTATATATATTAAATATAAACCATAAAAACTCAGACACAGGTGAAAATAAACAGGTGAAGTCAAGAGACTACATTGGCACAACCACGAATGTCAGTAAGACTGCTGTCAAATCATTAAAGAAGAAATTAGTGAGGACATCCATTCTATGTACAAAAGATTTAAGTCAAATTTGTTAAGCCATGTTGTTACACTGAAACTTACAATTACATGTCACAGCTTTCCTTACAACAAATGCCTCAAAATCAGTTCTCCATAAACATGAAGAGGTAAAACAACTGCCAGGAAAAAAAAAAAAAAAAACAGAAAAACAAATATTATGGAAAGCATCATCACCTGGAAGAACTTTTTAATTTTTAATTGTAGCATTCTCCTGAGGATAAAGAAATCCAAATAAATTTTTAATGCAAATTCATAGTAATTTAAGTAAACTGTATTTGATATTTTTTTATCATTTTTTGTTATGTACAACTAATCTAAAAACTTTATTTCCCCTTTGACTTTAAAGAGCCCACTGGTGTGAAATTACAATTTACATGTTAATAGAGGTCTGCTTCAAGCAATGTGTGACCTAGAACAACCAGTCATAAACATAGCAAGCAAATAATGACTATATTTCAAAACATTCCAGCAAATATTTAATGAAAAAAAATATTAATGCCTTCAGAGGTTAAAAAAAAAAAAAAAGGGCATGCAAGAGGAAAGAGAATAAAAAAGCAAACAACTCTATTTGTGTAGTCCTACATTCTGTTTTAGAAATACAGATGGCAAACAGTGGGAAAGTAACATTTGTAAAAGAAAAGAGCAACTGATTATCAGTCTGTACTTGTAAGCAATTCAGCAGTTCGTGTAAGCAATTTATCAGAGAAAATGCAGATGAGAAAATTTTCCACTGATGACCTACTTAAATAATACGACTTTAATGGGTACAGTAGATAGAGCACCTTCCAGTGATGAGGGTAAAGACATTCATAAGGACAGTTTTTTTAAGATGGAAACATCCTCGATTTTAAGACGATTCTAGTTGAGTATAGGCATCAAAGTTTTGGCATCAGGGAGCTGTGGGACTGCGGTGTCAGGCGATGACAAAGGCTGCCCTGTTAGAGCCCAGCAGATGCTCTGCAGTGCCTGGGGGCAGCTTGGAGAAGCAAGAGCACACAGCACACAGCAAGGAGGAGTGAGGGGAGCAGGGTGTGGAGTGGCCCTGCATCAGCCAGGGGGGAACAGGAGGGAGTAGGAGGGGCTTCAGGCACCTGAACAGAGAGGCCCTTGCAGCCCTTGGAGAGACCAGGGTGGAGCAGGTACCTTCTAGCAGCCCATAGACAGGATTGCAGTGGACCAGGTAGATATGTCCTGAAGGAAATACAGCCTGTGGAGGGGTTTATGGAGCATCTGCAGTGCACAGAGATCCCATGCTGGAGGAGGCAAACCTGAAGGACTGCAGCCTGTGCAGAGGCCCCATGTGATGCAAGAAAAAGTGTGAGAAGGAAGGGGTATCAGAGAGATGAAGGTTAAAAGCGGGAGAGAGGAGAGAGAGCTGGGGGTGGTGGTGGTGGTGAAATGTGTTGTTTTATTCTCTCTTTGCTTTTCACAATTCAAATTCATTTTGACTGGCAATAAATTACTCTTCCCAAGTCAAGTCTGGTTTTACTGTAATGGTACGTTATGAGGGATATTCTGAATGTAATGCTTTCTATTTAATTACTTTGTTATGTTGGCCCATGATGACATCAGAGACAGATTTTAGTCATATGGCAGTAGAGGCCAAACCATTCCACCAACATTCTGTTACATTTTGTTGCTGTGCAACAGATGGCAGTAGAGGGGCAGTCTGACTAAATGACATGGAAGTAATTATAAAGCAAAGGGATGTCATTGAATTACTGTGTGGAAAAAAAATTGCCATTTGACATTCATTAATTCTTGCTGAACGTTTATGGAGACCAAATAATGGATGTAAGCACAGTGAGGTGGTGTGTGATACATTTCATCAGTGGAAACAGCAACTTGAAAGACATGCCTCATTCCAAATGGCCATGCACAGCTGTCACACTACAAAATGGAGATTGTCTTGATGAACTAATCTATGCTAGTACTGGTGAATATGTTGCAGAACAGTGCTTTGTAGCTGAGAATTTGGACTATCAGTGTTGATGTGATCTTTGTATCTGTTGTCATTTCCCTGGAATTAAATATGACACTACTTTCAGAGCAATCTGCATATCTTATCTTGACTTATGAATTTTCCCATCTTATTTTTTCCCTCTATTCTGTTGAGGAGGGGGTGTGAGAGTTGCTGAGTGGGCATGTAGTTGCCATCCAACATCAACCCACACAGTGACGAACTCTCTCACTCAAACCATAGCCATACACCAATCTGAGCTTTCTCATTTGTGGTTTTGTGCTACATTCCTGATTATTCTTTTTTTCATTAATCTTTATTTTTCATTAATGTTTTGCATTTTGTTTTTGAGTTATAAAAACAATCACACATGATCTTGTATAAATGCTGCTCTGTCAAAAAGAAGTCAGAAGAAAGTTTTGTACTCTTTAAAAATCTGTATAAACAGTACTGTTAAAGTTGAATAAAAATGGTATAATCATTGTTTATTCTCTTCAAAACTAATGGAAATAAATATCTTTCTGTCCCTTCTTCTTAATACCACTAGCCAATAAGCTTTATGAATGTTTCGAATACAAGATAACCAAAAAGGGGTAGACATTATAATTGATTTCTATCAGAGAAAGGTTAAAAGTGTCAAAAGAGAACAGTGATGCGAGATTAAACTTTACAAATCTAGGTCACTAGCTTCTGTCAAGCTAGCATTCTATCAACCCCCCATAGGAAGGGGTCAAAAGTAATTACCATGTAATGGCAGGTCAGTGACTTGCATAAATGTATTGGTGGACCAGAAGCAGTTGTAAGCAGAGCAGCTGCCTGTAAATTAATTTACCTATTCAGCTCTACTGAGATGAGGCATTATAGTTTGTATGGTGGAAAAAGAGGAGGATGGAGAATGAAGCCAGGTTCTGTTTCAGGCACACCATGTTTGAAGATCTGAAGAACAGCACAGGAATGGCATCAGGAACTTACCACAGACATTGGCTGTTATGGTCAACTCGGTAGATCAATAAAGGACTACTTCTGCAAAGTTTTGAATCTAGATTTTACATCTGAAAATCTTCAGATACAAAACGTTCAATTTTCTTTATCAGTGGAAGCAGTGCTTAGCTGATGAAAAACAGCTCTTTATGTTCTATGATTTATATTGTGGCTGTCCCAAGAGAGACATAAGGTCTTACTTCTCACTGAGATTTGACAAGCACTGTCATTTTCAGCAATATGTAGTCAGTGCTCAGTAGTTTTCAAGTCATAAACGGTAAATTGCATGTGATATCAGATAATAACTTATGCAGAACAAGTATTCTTTTTATTGTTAATGCATTAGGAGTGCACTACATATAAATAAACTATTTCAAATTGTCTTAATTTGTTCAGCAATGGTCCATTGGTTTTTGACATAAGAGAATCAAGTAGATTTAAGAACCATACATTTGCACAGATTTGCTTTACCTGCTGTGTAGAAAAAACAGCTGTGTTTTGAATTTCAACTAAAAAGTGCTCTTCTCATCTACTCTGTGCTTTCACATAATGTTAACCTTATTTGTAGTCTGAATAAAGTTGTCAATCATTTAATGTTGTATATCATATTTATAAAACTAAGTGCATTTATTTTGCAAATTCAGAGTCACCAAGAGTCATAGCAAATTCTGACAAAATTCATCCTCAAAGTCACCCAAAACTAGTCGAAAAAGAGTATCAATGTAATAATAAAGCTATTGGCACTGTCTTCTCTAAAACAGAAATATTTTTGCTCTCACACAGATCAGATGAGTTCAGGATGAGATTTTCTGAAATTTTTAGCTGTATTTTTAAACAACTATTGGAAGTTTAGCACACCTCAAAATCTTAACATACACAAAAATAAAGACTCCAAGAAGCAAAGTAAACCTATATGTACAAATGTTCATATAAACATTTATTATTTGGCAATAGCCATGTAATTTGTTTCATCAAAAAAAAAAAAAAAAAAAAGGGGGGGGGGGGGGAAATCCTCTTCCTTTGGTGCAGGAAAAGAAAACTTCTAAACTTTCCTTCAGTGTGTTCAGGATGAAGAGCTAATTTTTAATAGTAAGAGAAATCCTTACAAGTGAGTTACCAAGGGCAGTATTATTTTTTCTTGGCACTGTCTTTCGGCTTTAATGGTATATGAAGAGATGAGAAAACTTTGAACAGTATTTCACAAATTCGGCTGTTATTGCTACAAAGAGTTTCAAGCAGGTGGTAGAAGAAGTTGCAGGGAAATCTGTTTCACTTTCTTAGATATCAATTATAACTCATTCTCTTTCAAACAATCTTTCAAACAATTTATCAAAGAGAAATAAATTTACAAGAGTCTATAAGCCTGCCTTTTTTGTTTGAAAAAGTGGATGGCTTATACTAGGCTGATCTTTTTTTCTTTTATTTCCCTTTTACATTCATGAACATTAGACAGAAGTGGGAATATTAATCCTCTAATAAAGGAAAAATACATCTGTCAGCTCTTAGTTCATGTAGTCTATGACAGCAAAAGTGTAATTTAAAAAACGAACACGTCAAACACTTTAGGAGTAATAAGTATACATGACTGTCAATATCCAGAAAAACTGTATATGGAAATATGCGCCATTATATTTTGTTTTAAAATACTCAGTCTTTAAGATTTTACTTTTCCAGAAGGTTTACTTGTAGATATTACCAAGGGTTCCTCTATCAATTCAGTGCATCCAAATGAAAACAAAACCTTTCATGAGAGCATAAGCTTTATCATTACAGGAATATCATAAATTTTAACTTCAGGAAAGCTATACATGAAAACCACAGAAATGAGAATATTTTAGAGCACCATCGTGTCAGTTTACCACTTACATGACTTTATTTGCTGACTTTTTCATACAAATAAAAATAATATTTTCACATTCAAAGATTTCTTTTGATTATATGAAAAATATTATTTAGCTAGGAATTTGAAAAATTCATTTCTTTTGGAGCAAATTAGATCAATGACACAAGCATCAATGAATTGTACCTTCTTTTAAAATATTGAATAAAAAGACAAATGCAAAATTAATCTATAGAACTGGGCTAATATTGAATTAACTTTTTTTTTTTTTGTATTATTTTTACCTAAATATTAACAGTCATTTACTGCTAAAACTGTACCAATTATCCTTGTTTTGAATGCTGACATCTAATTAGAATTAATATGTGAATATATATATATATATAATAAATGTATTCATATTGAAACATTTCTTACAACCACAACAAAAATGATCCTTATAATAAATCAGCTTTTGACACATTTTATCTGAGATATTGGTTTCATGCCTTATTCTACATAGCATGGCCCAAGCTCATTACACTTTTCCTCACTAGAATGTCAACTCTGCTCAGAAAAAAAAACGTAGTGATTGTATTCAACTTATCCTTTTGTCCAGGAAAAAAAAAGGAGAAGCAGAATTGGTGCATGTTGACAGACTTGTTTTATCACTGCCCAGACACATTTTACATTCTGCATACAAAACCAAAATAAGAATATCTACTTTTACACAATATAATTTAATGTTTCATAAATAAAACCATTATGGAGCCCAAGAGAGAAAATAAAACCCTTTACTTCTTCCTGAGTAGTATGCAAGGTCTAAATCAAAATCCTTGACTTGAGTTAGTTTGTAATATCAAATATGATGGATAAAAATTGATCACTCTTTAGAATCGATATTAAAAAAAATTCCAACTTTACTTGACGTGAAAGATCAAATTATAAAAAAAATAGTTAAGAAGCTTGTGAAAAACGAGTATAAAAGGGATTACTAAAATTTAATCCTGTAAAGTGACAAGGAGAGCACAGTTAGCAAAGCACAGAATATAAAGAAGTCAATATGATTAAGTAGCATAGTATGAGAAAGTATAATAAATATGAAGCATAATCCTGAAAGAGGAAATTGCCTCCAGATAAAAAAAAAAGAGAATCAAACTCTGAGTTGGTAAATTGAATGAAAAAAATATATATTGATGGAGAGTGTATTTAAATCCACCTGTAATAATAATAATATTAAAAAAGACAGAGCCAGCAGATTACTAGTGTATGAAAGGAACCTTTGAAGTACTAAGACCATTGCAGAAAAAAAAAAAAAATTACTATAGCCTTCAGATAAATCAGTATAGGCTGTTTGTTTTTTTTTTTTTTTTGAAAGTTCCTGACTTACAATCTCTTGAAACTCTTTGCAGTGTTCAAAAGCCTAATATTCTTATATTTCAAAAAGTTTTTCACCAAAAGCCCTTATTAAAAGATTTAAGAAATCAAGAAATTGTGAGATGAAAAACAGATTGTGATATAGACAAATAATTGGTTTTAAACAATTGGAAAACTAATAGCAGTTATTATATTTTAAAAAAATAATGTAGTGCTAATAATGAGATTAAAAAACTTTCTAATCATATCAAGTTACCGATGATAATAAATATAAGAAAATTATAAATTCTAAAAGGAAGTTATGATACTAAGTGACAATACATCAGTTAATAAAATTAATCATGGACAAACATATGAATGAAAGAAAAGAAAATCTCTTCCAAAAATAACAGTATTCTGCTGCGCAAGTCTGTGGTTCACTTATATTCAGAGTTTTCCCAGTTTGAAATGATAAAAATAAGCTGTAAAAAATAAAGAGATCAATTGCTTAAAAATGAATAAAAACAGCTTGGCATGATATAAGAGAGGTCTGCAAAATTCAGGACGGAGGAATCCAGACTGTTTTTCACATCTGCCAACACAGGCACTATGAGCCTACTAGTAAAAAAATGAAAGTAACAAGTGCGAAGCTGAAAATACTTAAGACAGCTTTTCACACAGCAATTAGGAGATCTTTATATGTCTTTGCCGAGGATAGTACAGTTACTGACAGTTTACATGGATTTGGTAGAAGACTAGACAATCATTCAATGATAAGTCATTAATGTTTCTAACTAGACAAAGCACAGCACATTTGGGAAACCTCCAAAGATGAAAGTAGTTAGAATTAAGCTGAACAGGCAGAAAAGAGGAGGCAGGAGGAGTGTTATTCAACCTTACAAATATCACTTAATTTATTTTTGCTTTTTCTCATTTGCGTACATGTATTCATTGAAGGAAGCAGGTTGCTGTGTCACATGGGACCTTGCTCTGAGCCAGTGCATCTGTTCCTGAGAACTATCAGAGAAGGAGCTATGAGATTAAATCACTCATAAATGACATTTGTCTAAGCTAGGAATTAAATGACATAGACTAGTAGAAAGGGGAGTTTGAAAGGAGAGAGAAAGGTACTCTTGTGTTTTTACTTTACACTTTCAGAAACTCTTTTTGTTTAAAAAGTTCACTAGTATTGGTGAGAAAGAGAGGGGAGAATATCATTTTTAGTCTTTTGAAATGTTCTACTGGTATTGCCTTACTTTAGCAATTGTTTCATAAGTGTGGTCACCTGAGGGACCAATTATACAAAAGTTTCTGGAGCAAAATCCAGCTGCAGCTTTATTCTGTGGCACATCATTCCCAGAATTTCAACATAGACCAGACAGACTTCATGTTTTTGAAATTCTATAGGACAGTAAAAATATATATATTAAATAATATATGATATAAAGAACTTCTGAGTTACCTCTATGCTATAAGGCAGGGAGGGAGACAAAAAGAGGGGAGAAAAAAAAAAAAAAAAGAGAGAGAGAGAGAGAATGAGAAAAAGAAGTAAAGCAAGCAAGAAAGTAAGTAAGAATATCTAAAAACTCATCCTTATATCTTTTCTGCTGTAACCTACTATACATACATACATATATATATATATAAATATTATTTTCCAACTGTTCTTCATATATGATCTCTTGCCATAATTTAGCCCAAGTGTTAGGAAAAAATACCTATTTACTCCTGAACACTTTTCTTCTGTTTCAGCCGTGGAACACTAAAATGTAGTTGAACAGGAAAGAAAGATAGACTGGATGATTATCATCATTATACCAAAATAACTCAGTTTTAGTTTACTGTAGACTTAATTTTTCAGTAAGCAGAGAAAAAAAAAAAAATATCTTCAGGAATTATTCTTTCTAGATTTCACATACATACATACAATTGAACATCATGAAATTGTAATTTTGGAATTAAAATGAATTAAATATTATTTCTTAGTTTTCACATCACTAACAGAAAGTAGTTCATTACTACCAAGCAAAAGTAATTACTATTCAACAGCTTTTACAAAAAAGAACTAACCAATCTTGTTAGATTAATATATGGTAATCTAAACTGCCACATGCAAAACTACATTCCCTTGACGTCAAAAATCATCAGCATATTTTGTCATCTGCATGGCACTAAAATGCTAATCATGCTGAATATTTAAAATGCACTGAAGTTTCTCACTTCTGACTGTCACCTCTTTCTCTCATCAAGCTAACAGTAACAGTTGTGTGGCAAAGGGACTATCAAGGTTAATAATGCAAACTCACTTACCATGCACATTCCAGTTCCCCATACCTTAATTAACTAAGAGGAACCGAGTCTCATAGTTTGAGCCAATTTTTAACACTCTTCATTCTCTTTTATTTTTTATTTTTATTGGGTTTACTACTGGCATAAACTTAGAGCACATAAAGGAATCTTATTATTTTAAATATTCTACAAATGCAGTATGACATTTGAATAGTTGACTCATCTTCCTATGGTAGTTTTCCTCTTTTTATAGTAGGACCCAGTCCTGAAATTATATATGACACTCTAAATTGCTTTGGACCAGCAAATTCTCTCTGGTTCCCTGCTCTACTTTTTGATAATTGTATCAAGGAAGCTAATGTGAATATTAATGGTAGTACTTCATTAATTGTATACCTTAATATAGTATACCTTACAAAACAAATACAGTAGCATTAAAGTCTGACAGTAAATTGGGATTCATAGACAGTGTTCAGAGAGAACTATAGGCCACAGACTGCTACATCTGTGAGGAAAGTTAAGTGCATATGTTGGTCAGTCACCAGCTCTTCCAGGACAAAGCTGGATGAGTCTGGGTGAGTAGAATACAAAGAATTTATTTCATAACAGCAATAAACTTCAAACTTTAGACTAACATGGGTCTTCAAACTTTATATAAAACTGAGGTTAATGTTAGGTATTAAGTCAAGGAGCAATGCCTTATGCAGTTTTTATGTCAAATGAGCCTTATAGTTTTTGTTCATAGGAAGACAAAATTACTGAAAGGTGGCCAAAGGAATTGAGAGTGAGCAAATGAAATCTTTAATGATTTATACTTAAGTTCAAATCTTTGGCTAGTATGTGAGGACATGGTTAAGGTTAGTATTAGACTGGTTTTGCAGAAGAAATACAGTGTGAATAGAATACCTAAGAGGCACCAATAAAATAAAATGAAATAAAAGGTTACTGATGAACATTTTCAATGAATTATAAAAGAAATTTTACAGGTCAGGATCAGGGTAAAAGTTGAGATAATGAGGAAGAAAATAGGTACAGTAAAAAGAGATTTCATAAGAAGTATCCAAAGTAAAGCAAAGTGGAGTTATGAATTCTATGAATGTTATTTGGATTTGGATACAGCAGGTTACCTGATTGTCAAACTAAACCAAGGGCTAATGACAACAATTTCTGATGCTTCACAGAATACATTAAGACTGATAAAGGTTTTTGGCCTTTATGTCAAACTGAAGGTAGGGTTAAGGTATAGTTTAGAAGAAAGCTAAATGGTAGAATGAGATCAAACCTTTGAATAGACTGCATATATCACAGGTTGATGTGAAATGTCAACAATACATTGCAGAGAAGTTTTCATTTCATAGGAGTTTCTGGCATTCAGTCTGGCACTCAGAGACTGAGAAGGTCTGTACAAGACAAGCCCTCTCCTGTACAGTAAATGAGAAGAATGCTTCTGGTTATCTCTACCTGGCAGATTTTTCCCAGCAGCAATTGATGAGAAATTTGTCAGGAAGCAGATGGATGCAGGAGACTAGGCCTGCACCAGAGGACATGTGCAGCAATGTCCACATGAAGCAGCACTCCCTCTCCTACTGCAGAGCACAGACATTTATCCCACTGGAAGAAGGATCCAGCTAAGTAGGTGACGAGTGCTCTGAACATGAACTTGAGGGTTTGTTCCTCAGCAAACCTACAAGTACTAAACCTGGGCAGATGATGCCATTCATAGGTCATACCTCCAGCAGTGCAACACACCTTTCTGGAGCCCTCATCTCCACTCCCAGACCACTGAATTACCTACTAATCTATCTACTATCTTTGAAGTTTATCAAGAGCAGTGGCATCTGAGAATGGCTCTGAACTTGGTTACAGCTCTAATTAAAGTACCTTTCAAACTAGGATGTACAGTCCCAACATTAGTGCTAAGATCTGACAGATTGACAGTACTATAAGGAAGCCCTCCATTTCTTTTCCTTTTCATTTTCCTTTTCCTTTGCCTTTGCCTTTGCCTTTGCCTTTGCCCTTCCTTTTCTTTCCCTTTCCCTTTCCACCCCCTTTCCCTTTCCCTCTTCCTTTCTTCTTCCTTCCTTTTCCTTCCCAAATTGTATCTTGTTTCCACCTCACTCTTTCTTATATTCCTATTTTACTACTGCTGTTACAGCAGCTCCTCTGGACACCATTCTAGCTTATTCTAAGTTATTCACTCTTCCTAACACTTAAAATTGACCCAGTAATGTTTTTCATTCATATTAAGTGTGTCACATGAAGCCTTTTTTCTATTAAGTTAAAAATTGTATAGCCTCCAAAAGATGTCTACTTACAGCTTCACAACAAATTTGAGGAAACACTGATCTTCTAAAGGCAAATTCTTATTTTGACTTACATTAGCAAATCAAAAGTTTATTATGCTATTTTAACAAAATTAAAAATCCACTCTTTCTTTTAACGAAAATAGAAATTCATGGTGTCTTTTAACTGATCAAATAAACAAACAAAATAGCTACACACTGCACTGCAACATTTTCCAGTTTAGCAGCTCTATTAATGTTTCATTGTCAGCAGGTGAAAAGTAGGGAGATGGAATTATTTTTCTTTTTTCCAAAAGGGAACAAAATATTTAGCTAGTTTTCTAATCCTTCATTTTGTTTTTCACAGTTTGAGAGTCATAATTCTTCTAGATACACGAAAGTAAGATTACTTTCAAACCTTTCAGTCTTGACAGGACTGATATTTTCTATAACTGTTTACCTTGTTCTTTGTTTTTCATCTTATACAGAAATTGAAGCAAGTTGGGATAAGAATTTGGCATCCACTTACGGTACATAATTTGTAGGCAGGCTGCAGCTCATGAAGGACCCTAGGAAAACTACTGCAATATGGAGTTATCCTCAGTGGTAAATGGCACTAATATTTGTCTCAGACCACATCAGCAAGAATTCTTAGTCACTTTGCATTTATTTCTCTGAAGGATATATCCACCTAGAAGTGTAAAACATTTGAATATGTTGGGAGTTGTTGACTGAATACACAGCTGTCTCCCAGCAATAACTGTTTAAGTAAATAAGTAGCATTTCAAATAGCTTTTCCATTGCACTAGTAATATATTCATATGCATGCTGTGGTAGAGCTTGATTATTGGCACTGCCAGTTCATTTCTGCTTGCAGATACTCTGGGAAGCTGTGACACGTAGCCCCTCACTAAGCTTCATACTTAACACTTTTCTGTATAACGATGGAATAGCAATACTTTCAAAAGAGTTATCATCAGAAAAAGAAATAGGTTTAGCCAAGAACAGATGGCTCCTCTCTGTTTAATATTTCTGATAAACTTGACAACAAATCATTCACATCATTTATTTTTAATGATGGCAACATGGAAGGATCCACGTAAGACTATGGTCAGCATCTATTCAGATTTAAGAATTTAAGCACTTGTCTTGTTAATTACCTTTATGTGACAGCTTTGTGAACAAAATCACATGATAACTACCTAGCTGAGTGACTAAACATAGAGATCAAAAGAAAATGATGATTGGAAGGTGTTTAATGGTTACAGTACAAGATATTATTTAAGAAAGAGTGGTAAGGTCAGGGTGACTAACACAGAAGGATGAGGAGAACTAAGCACAGGTAGTGAGTTAAACAATGTCCATTCAACACAGTCTGAGATAATAACACTGAGAAGAAAGAAACTGAAACAGAAGTGTACAAGTGTTACCAGTAATAATAATTTTAAAATGAATATTATAAAAAAAATTCAACAAACGTTAAAGTTGGCCAACAGTAAGAGTTATTAAACCACAGAACAATTTTTCTCAAGAAACTAGAACAGTTGCTGTTAGAGAAAAAAAAATGTGGTACAGTATATGACAGAGAAAAATTGACTATCTTCACCAGTGTATTTTTTCATTTTTAGTACTGATAACTGATATATAAGTAATTCTATCCATAATTCTGTTGCATACAAAATGTCTTTTTCAAAAGCAGCAGGAACAGAGGATCTTTAGTTTGATTGAATGAGATCTGTGTGTGGAGACTGAGTAAACAGATTCAAATAGTTTCACCCTTCACTATGCTTTTGCCTTTCCTCACTTGTGGTTAAGATCTCATGTCAAAGTGTTGTAAAATTTCACTTCTGAGTTTTCCATTGTTAATGGGAAGGGGATATTCTTTCAGTTTTCTCTGAAGCATTATGTGCTACAGCAGTTAGAAATCAAACACACTTGTGTAGTAATGGCATTGAAGTCTTTCAGCTAATTAGAATCATAGAATCATAGAATGGCTTTTATTTATTTTATTTACTTGGACCTCATTATGAAAAGTTTTGTGTATTTCATAAGTAGCATGTAAGAATTTGATTTTCTTTTTGATTCTAGCAAACAGTGGCGGTTCCTTGATTTTTTCCATTCTCAGCTAGTAGCACACTGAAGTTGTGGTTTTTATATTTTAATCTTTGTCTACCAATCTAGAATACTGACTATTTTAATGTAAGCCTCAGAGAACAGCATAGAGACTCTTCTGAGAACATGTTTCAATTTGCTTCAAGATTGCTAGTAAATACAGAGGACCACTACCACAGTTCTCTCCAGTCTTCTCTTCAAGTCTCCTTAAAGTAATCAGTGAAATGCAATAACACTAGACTGGCTTAGCAAAGTTTCCCAAGCAGATTGTTCTAGTTTTCTGCTTATTCTTTTTTATCCCAGAAGAGTGAAATGGCTAGGAAGTGAAAAGTTATGTTCACAAGGAATTAACATAACATATAGTATGCTGAATTGCTTTACAGTTCAACATTTTTGGAGTTTGCATTAATTTGTTTTATAGCACTTGTTACATGAAAAATTTGCATCTGAATTCTCAGTAGGATAAGCATGCAGATATGTTTCTCTACATCCCATTTCTTTTCCTATGACAGTGTTCAAACACAGATGATCTAGATATAGAACTGCAAGACCTTAAAAAAAAAACTATACAAAAAAACTGTATATCCAGTGATTTGGGAGAATGCACAAATTATTCACCTCAAAGCAGGGTACCGCATTAAGGAAGATTCTAAACAAGAGAGATGTACTGTATATACTATTCCCATGTTCACAGGAGAATAGCACATTGTGGCTTTCCCTATGCTATTGCTATAATATAAATTTTTTGTCAGCTGATCTACTCTATAAAGACAAAAGTAAAAGTATATTATCATAGTATTAAATTATAGTTTTATGGTATTAATGATAATGTCACCAAGTTTGGTAATGTAAATACTTCTGCTTTAGAATGGATTAACAGACATTCTAGCTTTTTAGGAGGAATCCAGTTTCATTTTTGTCCTGCACTTCTGAACCATGGTTACTTTGAGTGTCAAAGACGGAACACAGAAAATTCTGAGAATTAGAGAATCTTAGTTTGCAAGTCTGCTAAACTGTATTTGGCAGAAGATATGTTCATAACATGAAACAGAAGTCATCCAATCTTCTTCCAAACTGGTCACAACAGACTAAGAAAATAATAAAGATCTTTCTTTCAATGAAGACATGCTACATTTAAAGTAAATGGGGCTCTTAGAACTTCTACTGATTGATCTGAATTTTTCAGTTATGTAGTGCTTGATATAAAACCCACTGGAGTTGCTGGACACTAATTTGAGTGGATTTTAAATTTGGTTCTTACTGATATTAATCAAAATATAGCTAGTCTGACTAGTAGGTACTTACTAAAAGAGCATAGGCTCTTAACAAAATACTCAAAAACAGCTCTTGTAAAAGAAACAAAGGAAAAAAGTATCAAGACTGCTGGTATAAGTTTAAGACTGAGAATGTATATTTCTCCAAAAGTTATTAGTTTAAACCCCAATTAACTTACATCCTTGACTAAGAAATTTTTAACACCAGAAATTTACAACATTTAGCATTTAAAAATATGTGGGAGATTTACAAGTACAAAGTTGGAATATGCTACGTTGACTGGAAACATAACACCTTGAATGAGGGAAAGGAAGTCTTAGAACTCAAATGGATTTAAGAATTTAGCGTTTGATCAATGATCAAAAGCAATAAATGTTTTTAGGGTCATGGAAACTGACAGCCATTTGTGAAGGCTGGATGTGGTTCCAGGTAGCCTTGTCTAGTGGTTGGCAACCCTGCCCACAGCAGTGGGGTTGAAACCTGATGATCTCTGAGGTCCTTTTCCCAGGCCATTCAATGATTCTATGATTCTATGAGTAGTTATAACACTTCGTGAATATACCACTGGAGAAACAACATTCCATTTGATTCATTTTTTCATGTCTCACAGCTCCTTCCTCTACTCATACCTATGGTGATATTTTTCATGTACTTATAGGAAAATAACTTGATGTACCATTCCTTATCATATTTCATTGAGCTGCTGATGGTAAAACTTATGCAACTTACTGGAGAGCGAAAATAAAAACGACATAGAATGTCACATAAGTAAGGCCTTTGCTCATACACGAAAATGAAATGAGTTGGAGTTATATGTAATTTCCAAGCAAATGTAATAGCTTTATTTGGCTGCAGTTCTCATTTGTGCAGTACTGTTTTTCATAAGAACATTCTGTCCATTTTTATGTTTATTATTTTACAAAGGAGGAGTTCGATGTGTTTGAAAATACTTATTAACATATATTTTCCCCTCCTCCTCACGTTTCTTTTAGAAAGAAACAAACCCTCAGCTTTTTGGATTAGTTTACCTTGTAAATATTAGTAAGAAGCATAGAAAAAGAGCTCATCAATAAAATACAAAGTAGACGTGAAATGACATGTGGTGGCCCATTGGATGATGTACTTAATTACACTTAGGTTAACAGAGTCTCAATTTCAGATATGCACATATTATCAGGGTATGCATCAGAGGAACTGGGATTTGTGAAAATCAAAGTATATGTAAAGAGCTGAGACACAAGCCTGGGAAATGAAGGTATGTAAGGACAGGAAGGAGACATGCCCTCTCTCATGCGTGTATGTGCAAATATTTGTACTTGGGGCTTTGCTTGAGGAATCACCTCTGGGCTCCCCCAGTTCAATGCTGATGCTCTAATGAATACAGTAACGTTTGCCCATGACTGAGATGGGTACAAGGTATTGAAGACTAGGTCTTATAGAAGTACAAGGAATAACAGAATATGTTTCATTCCTTCTTCAGCTCTGCTACACTCAGAGCCCATGTACTGCTCCTCCAGGGTCCCTGGCTTGTTCTTTTAGAAGTGCACTTTAGCCTATGGACAATCTATGTGCAATTTTCACAGGGGCAGTGGTATGTGAACTTTTTGCTCTTCATTCCCAAGGCTTGTGTAGGAAAAAATGATCCAACAGCATCTCTTTTTCCCTGGTTGTTATTGTCAAGGGGTAGATGTGTATGACATTAGTGACACATCACCTAGACCTGTGATATATGTCACCTTATTTCTTTCTTCTTGCAATAGCTTTGAGTAACTGACAGCTATAGTACTATGCTTAAAACAGAAAAGCATATTAAAAAGAATGGCAGAATCGACTGCCATTCTGCAGTAGCATTTTAACTTAGATGTTGCTTCTGATCTGAAGAACAACAAACTCAGAACAGTTAATATAAATCAATGTTCAGTGACTCGCTCAAGTAAAATATTTGAAGAAAAACTTCAATAATTTTGTGGATTCTGATACTTTTTTTTTTAATAGATCATTATTATCCATGCTTCTTCCTACATTTGTGCTGTACCAGGTAGTATATTAGCTTACTTAGCTACTATTTCTTTGATATTAATTTCTTCATTGTAAGCAGTGACCTGTTCCTTTGACTTAAACATTTTCACATCCAAAAGAAAGATCACACATCAGTGACATAGGGAAGTGATTTCTGTGGACTGTAAAGTGTTTTTTAACACTGTTTTTACTGTTCAAATACTTGAGCCAAAATTTCAGAGGTGAGTGGCCACTTTTAGAACTCAAAGAGGCTTTGAAGAATTAGGCATTTTTAATTGCTTTACACAACAAACCTGGAAATAAATCAAGTTCTTTAAACTAAGAGAAAAAGGAATATATATGTTTACCATCATGGATTTTTTTTTTTCCTAAAAGATGGTTAGTGACACAGTATTGCTGTGGACTGCATTTTTTCTACTAGCATTGTCCAGTGCAAAGAGTATACTCCAAGCCTTCACAGCCATTGCTGCAGCAGTCATCACCCACCCATGGCTGTGTCCAGTTCTAAGACTCTGAAAGGGTGTTCCTCCACATGTGCTGGATGGAGCTTGAGCTGACCACCCCTCCTCTATTAATGGCTCTCCATCAGCATCCATCACTGCAGCCTTTGCAAGAGAGCCAGAGTCGCTTTAACCACAAGGTCTGTCTTGCAAGGAAGACAGCCACAGATTATTCAAAATGTGGATCACTATGTTTTGATTCCACATAGATACTACCTTTCTTCTGCAGCCCTCCCTCCTGATTTTTTTTCCTATTGGGTTATTAAGTTGCCTATTGCATCTCTTTTCCTCCACCCATGCCCCAACACTTCATGAGTTTATTATATTCCTTTTGCATTTATTTTCAGTTCTTAAGGATACTCTTGAAAATGCATATCTCCTTTCTACTCACTTTCCCTTCTATTGCTTTTTTTTTCATTACTTTGTACAGTTCTATGCATATTACTTTTTTCAGAACCTTTTGTGCTGCTGACCAAAGAGCATAGTTTCCAGTGACTTGGATTGTTGAGTTACTAAAACCATTTTCTGGCAAGCAGTGCGTCAGGTCACACAAAAATAATGAAGTTTTTGTTTATACAACATCATGCCAAGAAATCCTTAGGCAATATGAGAGAGAAATTGAAGTATAATTTGAGATGAAAAGGAAATCAGAAGTAGAAAAACTAATTAATTTCCAAAATTGAATTAATGAATTAAAATGTTTGAAAAGCAGTAATAAAAGAGAACAGTAATTTTAAATGTTATAAATATTTAATAATATTGAGAAATGTTTAAGAAAAAAACTTATTGGTTTATTACTGTCATATAATTGATTAAAATTGTTTAGTTAAATTGAAAAAGAAAATAATAATAAAAAATTGTTTTTCATGTCCATTTGTGAAAACGGTTGTTCTATTCAAAACAATTTCAGGTTGTGTTTTCACTCTGATGATAGATACCTTTTATCCACATCTTCTGCTTTTCATTTGATATATTTATTTTTCAGAAGAGTATCCTCATTTGGTTATACATTTCTTTGAATAGTTGTACTGCTTTTTTCTACGTATCATTAAAAAAAAAAAATTGTTTGAAAACTTACTGCTCCCCCCAACTCTGACCTGTTCTACTGATCGTTTTGTCTCTTCCTTACTGATCATTTCTATTCTATTTCTAAACCATTCTTAGCAACTCCTTTGAAATCTCCATTTGTTCCTCCATTTTTCTATTCCACTACATTCTCAGTTCACTGGAGAATTTTTGCAATATGCCTGAATTATGACTGTCAAGAACAGATGGATAAGGACAAACTTTCGGATAATGAAACTAGATTTATTTAGATTGATTACTCTGTAATCTTTATTACCTTATTTTTTAAAATGGAGAATTCCATCAATATCTTATTCTGGGGAAAAAAAAAGGGGGGGGGGAACCCTTCAGTATAAACAATCATCCTGAACTGATTGTATGATAATGTCCAGGAAGAGCTGGGCTAAGAAAAAATATCTAGTTGATTTCCATTTCTAGTAACATTAGTCCTAAAAAAAGAATATAAAAATGTTTATTGTTACATTCTTAAATTTTAAGAGCTCCCCCCTTTCAGTTACATAAGCCTGCGTACAAATTCAAAAGGGCTAAGAGATTAGAATGCTAACTATAAAATGCCATGAAATATTACTGAAACAAGTAATTTTCTGACCTACCATTAAAATGATGTAACAAAAAGTAAGTTAAAGAGGAGAGGCTACAGCTTCTATCTAGCCATTCTGTTGTATAGCTCTGGTTATGGAACTGTAGTGACACTCAAGAAGCAATAAATCACAGCATCTCCCCATGACAGTTTCAAATGAACATATTTATTGGGATAGACAAGTACATTACTAAGAGTGTTATTTACTTCGGGTGCTGACACACAATGCCAGCTGTTGGATTTAAACACTGATTCTGTCATTGCAGCTGAAAGCTATGTGAATTTTTCAAGTCATACACCAGTGTAAGCAAAAACATGGCCATCATATCATAACACAAGTAATAGAGATTTATTTTTCAACACTGTAGAAACCATGACTTTAGATAAATAATAACAGAAACAGCCAACAATTTCCCTCTAATCTCTAATAACAGAACAGAGATATCCACTGTGGAAGAAAATAGCTGCTTCAAGAGGGCATTAGTAGCCTCATGGGAAGAAGTATATATTGTACTCAGTAATCCTTCTAGGTCCCTTCTAATTTAGGGTATACTATGATTTTATGATTCTTTGATATATCTGTATTTATACATAAATTCCTATCACCATATTGATAAACATTGTTTGAAACGGCTCTGATGGCAGGGTAAGAACAGGAGCCAGTACTGTTAGTACTTGAGCACTTCTGTTTCCAATCAATTTAGAAAAAATAAATAGCACAAAGAAATCAATACCATAAGATTTATCTGCCAGCTTGGCTGTGTTTAACACTGGCACTCCATCAGAGTTGGAGGAAGACCTACTGTGACTTCTTTAACTGCTGTGGAACAGGGAAGGCATCACGGAAGGCCAGTGGAACATGAAGGATCAGGTTAGTTACCAGAGCATAGATCTCAGCAGCAGGGGAGTTCCTATTAGGATAAAGCAAGCTAACTTTGTGAACAAAGCTCTCCCTCTATGCAAAGAAAAGGAAGTGACAGCCACTTCCAAATATGAGAACTTTTCAGTATCTTCATTCATCTCCACAGTACTTCAAGGTACTTCAAGAGTGGTTCTGAGATGCAAAGAAAAACAATGACTATTAAGACCGATTGGAAAAGACTATATGTCTTAACACTGAGAGGACTTTAACTACCTTTCCAACATCAAAAATGAAGAACAAGATAGTTAAAGATCCTCATCTGAGGGAAAAAATCCTATCTGACAAACAGTCCAAGAAAAATGAACTATAACTGGAACCAAATCAAAAATATTGGAGATATATTACTGCTGCCTTTTGGCCATGCCTCATTCAATCCTCAGTGTGAGAAGCTTTACTAATTACTGTGGGCACCGATACATCTTAGTTGTAGAAGAATGATGTGCTGACAGTCCTCTACTAGTTGTAAGTGAAGGAGATGACGATACAGATGGTATTAGTCCTTCATCTCGAGCTTAGATCTTTTGGTGCTGATTTACAAATACTGCAAAATTCACATGTAACTCTATTAATCTTTGATATGAAAACTTAAGTTAAAACTATGAAAAGTTTAGGTTTTATATCACACGTGACATTTCATGAGCAAAATGACTGGCAAGAGATGAAGTTTCATCTAAAAGAATACAAAGGAGACTGGATAAGGACCCGAGCAATCTGATCTAGCTGTGGTATCCCTGTTCATTGCAGGGGAGTTGAACTAGATGGCCTTTAGAGGTCCATTCCAACTCTAAGGATTCTATGATGCTATGATTCAATGAAATAAAAATATAAAGTTGTTCTAGCCTATACTTAGTGAAAAGAAATTCAACAGATTTGGAAGAATTTCACTAGAAAGTAAATACTATTTATCTTAGACCAGGTAGCAATCCAGAGAGAGGATATGTGGAAAGAAAACTAGAAGGGAAAATTATAGTACAGAAACTGGAAAAGCAAGTGAAATCTCTCTCTCAGTCTCTCTCTCTCTCTCTTTTTGTTTTGTTTTGTTTTTGTTTTTGTTTTTGTTTTTTCCTGAGGAGGAGAAGTATACAAAGGGCTGCAATTAGGTGGAAAAATAGAAAAAAAGCAATTTAGACTTCAGTAAACCCAGTGTCTTCTAGAAGCCATATAAATTCTTGAAATGCACTGGGACATAATATCTTATTCAAATTATCTTCCTCGTTTAAAATCTCAAGTAGTGCTTTACACTACTCAAGATCATATATAGAATAATAGCTCACTGATAACTTCCTTGTTTTGGTTTTGTTTTTTAAATTGATAGAGAGGAAAACAATTTGAAAGGAAGTAATCATACAACTGTATTCTTCATTATTCTAGGGTAAATGACAAACCATGGCAGCAGAATAAAGAAAGCAACTTTCAGAAAGCCAGATGTTAATTTGAAGAGTGGGTAGGACAGCAATCTATAAATATGTTTTATATATCATAAAGTATATTTTGTGTCTGTTAGGCTATTCTGCAAGAGAACTGAGAGTTCCTGAAAATGACAGTACAAAAAGGACAGCAAAAAGACTATTATAATTCTCAGGAAAGATATGTAATTCAGTAAACAACCGATATAATCAGAAATGCATCAATGTTGAGAGTGAAAAAAAGAAAATAAAAGGAATGGAAAAAGAAAATGCAAACTGACATAAATATCATTGCCAAAGGATAAGTACAAAGGAATTACAAAAACAAAACAAAACAAACAAAAAAAACAAACAAACAACAACAACAACAAAAACAAACATGAAAATAATCAGAAAGGCTACTTATAACCTACAAACACCATAGAAAATGAAATCAAAAGGAAGCAAGTTCATATTCAATAGAAACAGAGAACAAAAATTAGATTACGCACAATAGACTAAATTAAATGCTTTCTTTGATTTTTTTTTTAATTAGAAAAAATAGGGGAAGAAAAAGATAGTTCTGACCAGATAATTCATACGATTTGCTTTGTCACAAAGAGGGAAAATTTGAAAAGAATGGGTAAAAGGCTATTTAGATAAATGAGTTGATTTTGTGTCAGAATAACTTAATAAATGTATTTTTAAATGCTTAGAAAAAAATCTAACCGAAGAGACTTATAGAACATAGTCATTATCTTCAGTAGATTATAAAAGACAGACAGTTTGAGACAGGAGAAGGATAGGAAATTCTGTATCAGCTGTTAGGAAAGGAGAAGAAGGGTGGGGAAAGTAATGTATAACATATAAATCAATATATAGTGAGAGAGATTAATGTGATTAAGACAACCGCTATAGATTTCTCATTGATCAGATAGTGCCGTAACAGATTGTGTCGTATTTTCTTCAAGATGGAATAATTGGCTGGAACCAGGTTATTGCAGGATATGTAACTGACCTCGGTAAGGTTTTATCACATTGCCTTAGAGGACTTTTTCGTAAATAATGATAATTTTTTTTTTTTTTAATCTAAATTAAAAACTGAGTATTTGCTATTTGATAAACTACACTCCAAGCAGTTTTCAGTGTTTCCTGTTGTAATGAGAAGGTAATAGTGGTAGCAAGATAAAATGTCATGTCTTTGGGAAATATCTCATGGAGGAACAGCAAAACAACTCCATGGGAAAAAGACAGAGTGAAAATGAAGGAAGAAAAAATGACTTTAAATGTAAGGATAATCCCTACTCTAAACAACTAATGGGAGAGTCTGAATGTGACTAGTTAGTCTGATGTCCTGCTCAACATATAGTGAAAGCTGTGTGGTTCTCAGATGTTTATTCTCTTATATCTAACAGTTTAATTTTGGTGAGGGAACAGTGTAGCGCAGGTTTCACATGTGGTCAGTTAACAGTGGTACATATTCTGGTTTTCATCCCTGTTCAGTTTCAGGTGGAAGCACACAGCTTAAAAGCACAGTGATATGAAGTGTTTCCCAACAACTACTGCCTCACTTCAAGTGACCTTCAAATTACATTCAACATTTGTCTTGGACAGTACTATAAGGCTGCTCATTGTTGTAGACAGGAAGATTCATCTGATACTGTTAAGCTGATCAGTAGTGAGATAGAAAATTAACTGAACTTACATTTTTGTTACCCCAGGAGGAAGTGAAGAAACATGTTAGTTGGTTTAACAAAATGAAAATAGACAATCTGTTACCAAGCTTATGAGTGACAGTAAGCCCTATATTTCACATGTAACAATAAACTACTCACATTGTATTGATTAAGGACAATCTTACTTTTGTTTTCTTTTCCTTCACAAGTTCCTCTGCTTTGTTCCTTAGGAAAAAAAAAAAAAATTCCAAACAAATGAGACATCACGGGTCAAAAGCGTACAAATTATTATGTAATTCAGGAAAAAAAAAAAAAAAAAAAGGTGTTATATAGTGGGGAGGTTCATTCTATTGAGTTTAATTCTCTAAGCCTATGTGTCTCTTAGTAAACAGAAGTAGATCAGTAGTCTAAAATGGATGGTGCTGAAGTTCCTGAGCCTTATTTCTGTTCTTCCTTATGCAATTATCAATTACAAATTGATGCCTACTATTTCACCTTCCCTTTTAATCTGAGCTAATAATGCCCTCTGTGCATAGTTTTCTCCAGTGATGATGTGGTCAACTCAATACAGTGGTTAAGCAGCTTTTTTGGAATAACACAATAGCGAGCTGACTGCCTCTTGCTGCTTCTCCTTTTCTCTCAGACACACAGATTCTTTCAGACTTCTAGGAGTCATTACATAGGAGTTGCTTTCCCTGTGGTCGACCGTGGATGTTCAAGAACAAGAGATGCACAGTGTTCCTTTAGGAAACAGAGGTTACTTTGCCTTCAATACTCTTTTTTACTTCTGATAAATATCAGCTTGTAGCTGATATTGACTGTTGTCATCACAACCCTCTGAAAATGGCATAGGCTTAATTTGGAACAAACCTCAGGATAGAGCATGAAAGCGCTGCAGCATGAAGTTTGAAAGAAATGTTTGGAGAGTGCTGGTAAGACAAAGCATTATTTTCTGCTTCACAATACAGCAGGAGATAAACAGGAAAGGAGGTTGCTTTGCTGTTAATAAGAATCACAGGATCATGGAATCACAAAATTGTAGGGGCTGGAAAGGACCTCTAGAGATCATCGAATCCAACCCCCCCCCCCCCCCCCCCCCCCCGCCCTCCGCAAAGCAGGCTCCCTACAGCAGGCTGCACAGGTATGCATCCAAGCAGGTCTTGAATATATCCAGAGAAGCAGAATCCACAACCTCTCTGGGCAGCCTGTTCCAGTGCTCCATCACCCTTACAATAAAAAGTTCCTTCTCATATTGGTGCAGAACTTCCTATGCTCCACTTTATGGCCATTTCCCCTTGTCCTGACCCCACAGACCACTGAAAAGAGATTGGTGATGTCCCTTTGTCTCCCACACTTAAGACATGTATAAACATTAATAAGACCCCCTCTCATTCTTCTTTTCTCAAGGCTGAACAGACCCAGGTCACCCAGCCCTTCCTCGTAGGGAAGGTGCTCCAGGCCCTGTATAATTTTCATGGCCCTCTGTTGGACTCTTTCCAAGAAATACCTGCCTTTTTTGTACTGGGGAGCTCAGAACCAAATACAATACTCCAGGTGAGGCCTGACCAGGGCAGAGGAGAAGGGGAGGATCACCTCCCTTGACCTGCTGAAGGAGAAAAAACATGCTCACTGCTCTCAAGGTACATACAATATTCTCTGCTAATCACTAATAGAACATGTAAAAAATCACTCTCCGTCCTTCTTATAAGATCCTTTCAACTGAACCCTGGTGGCAAGGAGATCTCCATTGATCATGCTCTTCTCCTGGCTGTGCAAGTCTAACTCCCTTGATCATTCTTTATAGGAAAGGTATTCTAGCCCTCTGATCATCTTCATGGCTTTCATCTGGACCCACTCTAACATCTCCGAATCCTCCCTTTGCTGGGGGACCTAGTACAGGACCCAGACTCTAGATGGGGCCTCAGGAGGTCAGAGTGGAGGAGGGCAATCTCTTCCTTCTCCCTGTTGGCCACCTCTCTTTTGATGCAGCCCAGGATACTGGTGGTTTTCCAGGCTGCAAGAACAAACTGCTGGTTCATGTCCAGCTTTTTGTCCATTAGGAACCTCATGTCCCTCTCCACAGGGCTGATCTCAAAAGATTTTCTCCCAGTCTGTACTCATATCTGGGATTGCCCCAAACCAAGTACACCTTGTACTCAGTCTTGTGAAATCTTGTTAAGTTCACATGGGCTCACTTTTCAAGTCTGTCTAGATCTCTCTGGATGGTATCCCTTCCTTCTACAGTGTCAACTGCCCTACTCAGCTTAGTAAACTTGTAAGTAAACTTGCTGAGATGCACTTGATCCCATCATCTCTGTGACTGATAAAGGTCTTAAAGAGATGGACTTCTGGGAATACCACTGACGACATCATTTTCACTTCCTTTGTTCACTCCATCACTCCATCATAGACGGCCACCAGATTTGTCAGGCATGATCTGCCCTTGGTAAAGCCATGGTAGCTGTCTTGGATCACCACATCTCACCAGTCTGTAATTCCCTGCATCTTCCTTTCTCCCTTTCTTAAAAATAGGAGTGATGTTTCCTTTTTTCCAGTCACTAGGGGCCTCGTCTGGTAGCCACTTTCAAGGCATATGTCCTTACTACACAACACAGTCTTCCAGGATAGAAATGCCCCAGCATGGGTACTCCTACATGGTAAAAGATTTTTATTTATTTATGTATTTATTTTGCCATGGAGCATGTCCTCCTCCATCTCCTCCTCTGACCTCCTCGTTATTCCAAGAACTATCAAATCAGGTGAATTTCTCCCTCAAGCAATTGTTGAAGTATGTGCTACACAAGCACTGTTTAAGTGTGAATATAACAAATCTGATGTCAACTTCAGAAAAAAAAATAATTAAGCACATTAAGTTTGTCACTAGAAAAAAATAATTGTGACAGTTTGGGGACAAAATATTTCCCACTGATTTCAAACTGAAATGTAAACTGACAATAGAAATAGTGAGGCACTGTTGTTTTGGATATGTAATGTTCTATGTTCAAAGAAAGAATTTTGAGCTATTGTACCTGGCCTAGCTACAGGTAATTTTCTTTATAGCAGTCTCTGTGCTTTGGTTGTTACTGAACAGTGCTTGCTCAGTGTCAAGACTTTCTATTTTTTCCAACTCCAATCCATCTCAGTGAGTAGTCTGAGGGTGGGCCAGAAGCTGTGAGGGAACAGAGCCAGATAGCCAATATGAACTGACCAAAGGGATATCCCATGCTATATGACGTTATTCTCAGCAATAAAAGGTCTGAGAAAGGAGGAGGAATGGGCAATGTCTGAGGTTGCAGCATTTGTTTTTCCTAGAAATTGTTAAACATTTTGAGGCCTTTCTTTCCAGCAAGTAGATGGACATCTGCCTGCCAATAGGAAGTAGTGAATAAATATTTCTTTTTGTTTAGCTCATGTGCACAGCTCTTCTTTGCTTGTTAAACTGGCTTTATTTCAAATCATGAGTGCTATTTTAGCTTGTGGCCTTTCAGTTGTGTCCCCCACCTTACTGGATGAGGAGTGGGGTACGGATCAAATGGTGCCTAGCTGCTGGCTGGGGTAAGCCTACCACAGTCACAGTCTTCTCTGGTCTGACACTGTAAGTTGGAGCCTTCAACTCTGTCATTACAATGTAGCAGTCACTGCTGGTGGTTTGTCTAGGTTCCATGAAATCCAGCAGAATTACTCCTTTCATATCCCAAAAGACGGTGAACATCCCACTGAGGGCTGCATCTTGAACTTTTTCTTAATTAGGGAATTTGCCTGTCACCACTCCATGGACAGTGCTTTTGGCATAGTTGCAGATTTTTACAAAGATGTCATGCAGGCTCTTGCTCATTGCTGACAGAAATGCATAGCTGATGGTGGTGGCAATGTTGAAAAATAGTCTTTGTAGCTGAGAATTTGCTCTATCAAATACTGTTACTGTGTTTTTATTTCTCTTGTACTTTGCATGGAAATAAATAGGAAACATTACTTTTGGAGCAACCTACATGCAATATTCTGGTATCTAGCTATCAGAATGCACAAATAATCCTTACCAAAATAAAATGTGATTTGGAAAATAATCAAATGAAAATTCAAATACAAAAACCGCTATTTATTGCTGCTAATACAGAAAGTATGCAACTGAACTGGATAATGTAATTAAATAATAAAATCTTCAATAAAGATTCAGTAATGATGACACTGATGGCACTACCCACATTTTCCTAAGCTTTCTGAATCATAGATTATTTTGACTGGTTCCACAGTCATCAAGAAAGTCAGTCTCTTTTTCTGGAATCCCTCTAATTGTTTATGGAAAGACTGTGCAGAGAAACACTAGCCTCACCACAGAAATAGAGAAGTAGTAAAATTTACTTTCAATTGAATGTTACATGTGGCTGAAAAAGAATAGAATGCCTTAATGAGTCATTTTCAATGATGTACATTTGCTATCATGTAATGTATTCTAATTAAAACTTGTAAGCATTCCTAGAGTTGAGTTACTTTTGGTAAAGTTTGGGTGATAAGCAAAATCTGCAATCTGTTACATATTTGTACACAGTTTCATTAGATTTTTTCTTTGAGTCTTCCTCTTTAGTGCAAGACTAAGGGTTTAATCAATTCTGCAGAAGAACACATGAAATTAAATCAGCTTATATGAAGGGAATATCTTATAGGAACTGAATCTAATGCAGAGTGAAAAATGAGGTTGGGGCAATTTTTTTGATAATACATTAAAAATAGCTTAGAAATATGATCACCTAAAAGAATAAAACATTTCTCTCACGAATATTTAAAATGTATGGTGTAAAATACGATTTCCAGAAGGAGGCTTACAAAACTGCAGTACATATGAATAATTTTTGCTTGGATTTTTATTTTTTAAATTCTTACTTTTTCTTTTTGTAGCACTCCATTAAACATCCCATGGTTTGTGAATATCTTTCCATGGCTAAGGTGTCTAGAACTTTATTTGATATTCCATTTATGCTTTCACTAAAGCCAGGGAGAACTAGATGATTAGTTTTTTTTCCTGTATGAATAATCCTGCACATATCAAAGTTGTTACGGTGTTTTATAAGCTATACTATACTGCGAAGACCTTCAATGTGGGCCCTGCTGTCTTCCTTCAATCCATTTAAACATTATTGCTTTGTCATCTTGTGTCTTCCCATATTAAATATTTTGACCATTTTCTGTCTCTATTCAAGTCTGTCTTTCTGCCCTTTTACTTCCACTTTCTGCAGCCTATTCAGCATAGTTTGCCAAGTTTAGAATTGTTTGAAGGCACTGGTAATATTAACACTACTTTCTCTTACAGATTATTAAAAACAAAACAAACAAACAAAAAAACCCAGAACAAACAAAAATCAGCCAGTCCTTTTAGGTTCTTTTCTTTATATTGTTATGATGTTATTTATCATAATCTTCTTTCATAATCTTCTTTGTTAGCAGACAGTTTGCCCTTCAAAGCAGGCAAGGATTTGGATATATCTGATTCCTTCCCACCCACTGTTGTCTCCCATCTCTACTTAATGCAAAAAAGCTATTCTACTAAAAGGCTTTTCTCCCTTGCTGAAGTCCTGTTTGACATGAGTAGCATGTGCTTTTTACTTAAACAGGTCCTGAATCAGTAGGAATCTCCGTACATACTTTTGAAAAAGATTGCTAGCTGGCACCTTTCCCTAGGCTAGCTAATTGCTTAACTAGATCAATATAAACTTGAGTTAGGAGAACTAGAATCAGAAGATGAAAGCACACCATGCTGAGCTGAGACTGCTAACATCCTGCCAAGCGGCAAAAACTTCCTCCAGCTTGAGAGTCAGCGTGTGCCAATGGAAGGCAACATCACAGGCCAAAATCTGAAAAAGAACAGGGAAGAGCTGCTTGGCCATCCAGAGTCAGAATAAATACTTCAAGAAAGAGCTTTTAGCTCACACTTTACAAAACGGTGAGGAATGTGTCTTGGAGTGAATGGATGTGTTGCAATCTCAGTGACTACAGAGAGCTACTTTATTCTGAGTCAGGAGTTCGGTAGTATCATTTGTTTTCTGAAATACTATCTGCTTAAGAAGCTCAATTTTTGTAAATGTCATATTCAAAGAGGACTAACTGCCTTAACTATAACCTGAACAACCTTATCCACTAGATAGTTTACAGGTGTTTTCTTAAGGATAACACAGTAATTACATTCCAAAAGAACTGTTACCAATTTAAACAATTTGTTCTTCTAAAAGAACACTGGACATGAAAGAAGAAAACATGATTTTAGAGAGAAAAGTGACATATCATACACTATCTCTGACTTTAAATGAAGTGTTTAACTGTTTGGAAATTTAGTCATATTGTTTTTAAAATGGGACATCCTCCACTAGGTCAGGTTGCTCAAAACCCCATCCAATCTGGCCTTGAATGCCTCTGCAAATGGGGCATCCACACCTTCTCTTGGCAGCCTGTGCCAGTGCCTCACCACTCTCACAGCCTCATTGTGGCAGACTTCATAGAATCATAGAATCACCAAGGTTGGAAAAGACCTCCAAGATCATCCAGTCCAACCATCCATCTATTACTAATAGTTCTCACTAAACCATGTCCCTCAACACGTTCTTTGAACACCTCCAGGGTTGTTGACTCCACCACCTCTCTGGGCAGCCCATTCCAGTGCCTGACCAGACTCTCAGAAAAGCATTATTTCCTAACATCCAGCCTGAATCTCCTCTGATGCAACCTGGGGCCATTCCCTCTAATCCTATCAGTAGTTACACGCAAGAAGAGGCCAGCCCCCAGATCACTACAACTTCCTTTCAGATATTTGCAGAGAGCAATAACGTCTCCCCTGAGCCTCCTCCTCTCCAGACTGAACAATCCCAGCTCTCTCAGCCTCTCCTCATAAGGCCTGTGCTCTAGTGCCTCACCAGATTCATTGCCCTTCTCTGGACGCACTTCAGGGCCTCGATGTCTTTTTTGCAGTGAGGGGCTCAAAACTGAACACAATACTTGAGGTGTGGCCTCACCAGTGCTCAGTACAAAGGGACAATTACTTCTCTGATCCTGCTAGCAACACTATTTCTGATACAAACCAGGATGAATTGGCCTTCTTGGCCATCTGGGCATACTACTGGCACATGTTTAGCTGAGCATCAACCAATACCCCAATGTCCATTTCCTTTGCACAGTCTTCCATCCACTCTGCCCCAAGTCTATAGCATTGCCCAGGGTTGTGGCCAAAGTACAGGACCCAGCAGCTGGTCTTTTTGAAGCTCATCCCATTGACTTCAGCCCATCAACTCAGCCTGTCCAGATTCCTCTGTAGGGCCTCACTATACCCAGGCAGATGACACTTCCAGCCAACTTGGTGTCATCTGCAAACTTACTGAGAATGCACTCAATGTCCTCATCCAGGTCATAAACAAAAATATTGAAGGGGGCAGGCAAGATATTGAAGAGGATAGGCATACATACATTTCATGTATAGACAAGCCAGAGAAATTAGGAAAGATGTGGGAATTAAAAAATTATCCAGAAAATCTGGCTTTTCACTAGATTCAATTATCTATGGTTGTTCAGAAGTTTACTTCAGTGATTGCCAATGGTCTAGAAGGAATATATTAGTCATTGAATTCTACTCTTGAAAGATGGAAAAATTAATAACAAAGAGTAAAACAGTTTCTCTCAGCTATCAAAGGCGTTTTTAGGTCATTGTGGTAAATAAAAATATATCTTCAAGTAGTATCCAGACATGAGACTAATAAACACTGTATGTATGAAATTTATAAACATTTCAATTGTTTTCTGATCTTGTTCATTCTTTTTTTTTTTTTTCTTTTTCATCCTCATACTGTTACACTGTTTTTTTTCTCCGTGTAAAGTGCCCTTTCCTTTTCTTCCAAACTGCTTTTCACACTTCCTGCTCAGATAACTCCTCCTCCTTGTAGGAATCTACAAGTCTCTCCAATGTTCTCAGCATAACTGCTGAGAAACTTGGAAACCAGGACAAAGAAGTCTGGTGTTACCAAATGCAGTAAGTGTAAGAATACCATTTAGAGTGGAGCAGTCAAATTAAATATAAAACAGAAAGAATTTTGTTGACATGAAGTTTGAAAACAGAAATCATTAGGTCTGTGTGTATCATAGAATAATAGATCAGATGAGATAGCTATGATTCTATACAGCAGCAGTGTTAAATACTGAACTTAATCTAGTTTAAACAATATGATCAAATCTCAACATACACAAATAACGACACAAAATCTGAGATTTTTATATTAAGTGGATCAAACTGTCATTCTGTTTAATCTAACCTTTTTTGTTTTAGTGTATCAGGAACTGCCCCCCCCCCCCCTTTTTTTGTTTTGTTTTGTTTTGTTTTGTTTGTTTGTTTGTTTAGTGGTTTTTTTTTTTTTTTGAACATATCTGAAAGAGATTTTGAGAAAAGGAGACTGAAAACATTTATAGGATTGACACAGATGGAAAACCCTTCTATTTGTTCTCTGAGTTGATCAGAGAGAGAAACAGGAAAAGAACATACTTCCAAGAAATGTATTTTTAATTCTATTTCTAACCTTCCATAACTCAAAGTTTTAAACTATATAGCTTGACAAACATGCAGATTGTTTCTTTGGTAAGTGGCTCAGCTCAGAATGCCATTTTTAAAAATGCAAGATTTGAAGAAAAGAACGCAGTGTTTCTTTCTCCTCCCCAGTCAAACTCATTTTTCCATGGTAAATATTATACATCTTCAATTAGCAAGCTCACCTTAAGCAAAAGTAGAAAGTTACATGGAACCCACCTCTCAATTTATTCATGCTCACCTGTACGATGGATCTTTTAATGGAATACATCATCATCAGAGGCACATTTATCTCATTTGACTGTTTCTTACATGAGACCTGCCTATATCTGAATATTCAGTTTCACTGAATCACAGGATAAGGTGAGAATGATGCTCAGGAGATCAAGTAATCCAAACTCTTGCCATGAGCAGAGTCAGCTATAAGATTACGCCAGTTTTCCAAGTGCTTTCACCAGTTAGATCTAAAAAACATCAGAGTGGAAATTGCAACCACAGAAACTTTTCCTTATAATTTCTCTCTGTATTTTGTTCCAACTTCTATCTCTAGTTATCCTGCTCTGTACCCCTGAAGCTGGTTCCAGCATCTCGAAGACCCATCCTGCTGGTATGGGCAAGCAGCCTCTCTTCACAGCTGTCTGTTCTCCGAACTGAATACACCTCAGATCCTCAGCCCCAACCATTTCTGTTCCCTCCTGTGGTTCAGTATGTTTCTTCTATAGGAGAATCTAAACTGGACTCCGTGTCCAGATATGGTTAAAGGAGCATCTTTTCCATTATTCTGCTGCTTGTGCTCCTTTTGATACATCTCAAGACACTTCTGGCTGTCTGCTGTCAGATCAGGCTGCTGGCCCTTGCTTGGTTCAGTGTCAATACAAGCGTCTTACCTTCTCTGAAAAGCTGATCTCCAATCTACTCATTCATCAAGGACACTTCCTGTACAGGGGCAGGGGTTGAAACCCATCGTTGATGAATTTTATGAGGTTAATGACAGCCAGTCTCTCATGCTTGTCTAGAACTCCCTGAATGACAGATCCATCTTCCAGTACGTTGTCTGGTTCTCACATTTCACTGTCATCTGCAAATCTGATGAGCATGCTCACCTTTGCAGGCTTGGTTTACAATAAGAGATTTTTGCTTTACCTTCCAGCATAATTTAAAATATGTAAGTAGGCTGGAGAATTACTGCATGTGTAGCCTCCTCAGCTGGTACGGATCAGCTGCATAAACAGTGTCAGGGTCACCTTTCGCACAGTTGTAGGCAGACTGGATCAGAAAGAAAGGCTACAGAGGAATGAGGTACGGAAGCAATGAGCAACACAAAATAGTAGATATAGCTTATGCCAGGTGAGATTTCAGTTGTCTCAGAATGAAAAAGATTAGGTTGACTCCCAAAGACCACTAAGATATTTTAGATCTATCAAGCCTTGAAGCTGGATAATGCAAACCCTTTTTTCAGTTTAATAGACACAGAGTGCAAATCTTCTTCTGTACTTGGCAAGGCAGTTTGATCTCATTGCATTATAGCTGTATTGTTGCCTGAGAATCTAACTTGCAATATGAACTCTCCTGGTGCAACATACATATGTATATTTAATTTGGGAAGTGCTTTTGGAATAAGTTTCTTGCCCTTTACCATCTATTGCATTTTGGTTTACTTTGCAGAACAGGCTCCAAGATTGCTAATGGTATTCTTTTCAGATGATACCCAATGCAAAGGGGAACTTGAATAACTCACTAACTGCATGCTAGCTGTTTATGAATATTCATGTCACACCTGAAAGTTGAAACCCTCCAAAACTCAGCACTAGTTCTTTTGTTTGAGAAAACTGTTCCTACAGGCCCTGAGTACCAGCTAATAAGTATGTATCTATTTCCTTTAAAGCTTGGTAATTACCATTACAAGAGGGAAGGATAATCTAAAAATCAAGACCTTATCAAGTCCTTTTGGAAGCATGAAAATTCATTGATATTACAGTAACAAAATTCATGGCCTGATGAATATAGCTTTTTATTTCCATAGTGAGAAGAAAAAAAAAAAAAAAAGATAATTGCTCCTCAACACTTCTTTTTTTCTCTTCTGTAGGCAGAAACAGTCAAAGGTACTAAAGCAGTAGGAATGCTCTCCTGGTGCAACCCATAAAAAGCCTAGTTATCTGAAATATAACACTGTTAACAAACGTTGAAAGGTATAATGCAGAATGAAGTACGAAGACAAGAGATCATGTTTTACAGTTACTGTTTTAAAATGCTCCATTTCCCCCCTAAACCATCACAACTCAAGGAGAAAACAGAATTGACGTGTTACAAACTTTTTTCCTATTACTATCCCTCTTCTCTGGGGGAAGAAAGTTGTTTTCCTTAGGTCAGCTGCAGAACTCCATAGAAGAGTAAATTACCTTAACTATTTTAGTGTTTAGAAAAAGACATAAATCTCAGATTACTCTGTCTTGTACTTAAAATATAACTTATAAGTGCAGATTAAAGGAATTTCATTTATTTAGCTTATTGTGGTGACACATACAGAGGAACGTGATAACTCCACATAAAGAATTAAAGTGTAATAGTTTGAGAGAAAGGAAGAGCTAGTCACATTGGACGTTAGTCATAAAACAAGGAGTAATAGGCTGAGTTAGAAGGATAAATTTATGTTGGTGATTACAAGAACTTCCTAGCAATGAAGACAATCTGTGTATAGAAAGACTTATCTTTGGAAATTGTTATTACACAATCTTTGGAAACATTAGAGATAAGATTTAAAAAGCTATCTGTAAAATATAATGAGTTTTCAGAGTCCTAACTGGATGATCAATAACATCCTTTCAAATATACTCTTTAGAAATACTATGTAAAAAGAAAAAAAAAAAAAAACAAGGAAAAAAGGAAAAAAAAAGTTAGATGAGGTGGAGAAGCAGAAAACAATCAAACAAAAACAATCAACCAATCAAACAAGAAAAAAAAAACAAAAAAAAAAAAAACAGTAATCAAGCTGCTCCAGAGTGACTGACAGACAGACAAGGCTAATTACAATTAAATGTATGGTAAACATAATTTACTAATTCTTACATTATAGGTTAGAGCTAAGATGTACTAACTATAGTCAGATGACTAATGCTGTAGCAGAACTTTATCACACTCTATCTCATGGTTTCAAGGACTATTTTCTTTATTTTCCTCTCCATTTTTTCCCTGTACACCTATTTCCCTGTAGTGTCAAATGTTTTCTCTTTTCTTTAGAGCACAAGGTGCATCTAACTGAATTGTAAAATTTACTCAGCTGGAGTAAGGTGAGTACAAACAATATTTCTCCTAAAGTAATGTTTCACTATATTAACTAAAGTTCCATTTTATATAATTCAGTAAGACCATCAATTTTCTACCATCAACAAATACTGCCAGGGTCGCTACTATGTGACAAATTCAGCAAGATGTACTGACACTTCACATATATGTTATTAGATTTTTATTGCCATTTCTATTTCATTGTGAGGATCAAAAAACCTCATAGCATATGTCAGCTTCTAATTCCCTCTTTTGCTTCAAATTATCTTCTTAAGTGTACTGATAAAATGAATACATATATACACCATGGAAATAAAAGTATTTTTGATCTAAGGATAAGGAATCTTAGTCCCAAGAGGTAGATTAGTATCAGAATCATAAAATGATTTCAGTTGAAAGGGACCTTAAAGATTACTCAGTTCTATCCCCCTATCATTGGCAGGGTCACCTCCCACTAAGTTGCTTAAAATCCCATCCAACTTGAACTTGAACATCTCCATGGGGCATCTACTTTTTTTTTTTTTTTTTTTTTTTTTTTAATCATTACCCTTTGAATTTGCCACAATCCCCAATAAAGAGTTTCACCTCATCCCTCATTTAGGCTCCCTTAAGAATTGGAAGACTGTTATAAGGTCTACTTGAAGCCTTCTCTTCCCTAGGATGAACAACTCTCAATCTCTCAGACTTTCTGGGCTGCAAGTGCATATTGCTGGCTTGCATTCAGTTTTTTCATCCACTCAGAAAAAGGATGCCCGAGCCCACAGCTAAAAGAGAAAGAAGGAAGGAGAGCATGAATGTAAGTGAATCAATGGTTAAAGTTTGAAAGGTGTCAGTAAAGAGTATCAGGATTCCAATCTGTTCTTGAAAGTTCTTTTATGTAGTTTATTCATTACATATTATTACATATCATTGAAGAATTGGTAATGTTTTTTAAAAATTTGCATTTTTAAATGTCAGAGCAGTGCCCTCCTGTCTGTGACGGTCTCAAATCAACATAAGACATCAACATCATTTCATGGACAATTTTACATTTGAAAGCATTTCTTTGGAGTTGTTTGCCTTCTGAAGGGAGTTCTAAGCAGTGTTAATTAGCTGAAAATTTGGCCTGTAAGCAAATAACTCCAGCTTGATACAAGAGACTGGGAGATGGTAACATTGTAATATTGTATTTTAAGACAGGATAAAAGCTGGCATCTCCTTGCTTCCTCTTACCTGCTGGCTTAAATTTGCAAGGCCGGGAGGACGGGAACAAAGGAGTTCCTGCTGAGATCCCAAAGCCAGAAGCTGTCACTACAAAAAAAAGCTGACTACCACCACTTTGGGCTATAAATAAGAGTTTGTACTGTAGTTGTTAGTTTTCATCAACTGAACAACACAGCTTCCAATGACCCATCACTACTGAAGTTCAACAACTGACACCGTGGATGGACCCAGGAGTGCTGAACCACTTTGTTTTGCTGTATTTATGTACCTGTCTGTTTCTCTTTCCCTGTTTATCTATATTTTCTCTTTATCTTCTTTTATTCTTTTACTCTTCATAGTAGCTGTTGCCTAAAATTGTCTTAATTATAATGCTTGTTAATAGTTATTAACCAATTAGCCAATTTTACCCAAGTAGTTGTTGTTAGTTGTTAAGAAAGCTTTCAACAAATGGATGTGTATTAGTCCTCTGAGTCTTTGATGCCTCCATAGTGGTAGCAACCCCACACTGAGTAGGGGGGGTGCCAATCAGGAGATATAAAGACTCACCTCGCTCCAAACTTCCAAAGTGAGACGAGACATTTCCTCAACTAAGGGGATGTCCAAGGGTTGTTCTCACCACCTGGCATGAAGAAACATATATATACATATATATACATATATATTTAATTTCTTCCATAAGGAACACAAAAAAATACCATATTCTTGATTTTCCCACAGCCTAGTAGTATTCTGCAGACTGAAGAGGGCATGTAACCCTCATCTTACATATCCTATCTATGATACCTCTAACTACTGAGTATGGTTGATTGGACGGATTCCTCTCCACTTTGAGCTGCTAAAATAGTCACTGATATGTTTGGCAAAAAATCATTCATTTTGGTGTGTATCAGGTTCACATTCTATCAGTACTTCTATTCATTCATAATACATATCTTTATTGTATGAGTGAAGCAGATAGCTTTTTTTTTTTTTTTTTTTTCTTCCCCTCCTAATTAAACACGTGTGGGGTTTGTGGTTCCTTGTCATTTATTTATTTATTTATTTAGAAGTAGTTAAAGCATCATATTCATCTAGTAAAGCAAGCATGATCTTTCTCTGGCACATTGTATTCATTAGTCAGAAACAACGTATTTTACCGAGTAAATCTACATTAATATTTCTTGTAACTTCATTCTGAATTATGTTGTATTGATAGCTCAGGATATGTGACATTTACAATAGCTTTCTTCTTCTTTATGAATTGTAAAACTACAATACTATTTAGTAGTATTGAACTACTAGAAGACCTGAATTCAAAAAAAGGTCAGAAAGCACTTCTTGCTTGAATTCATCTAGTGCTTAGTTCAGACAATACAGTATGTTCTACTAATAGTACTAGAAGTATTAGCACTAGAAGTACTGATATTCTAGCTTTTATTCTAAACTATCTTTTATTGGGCATTCACAAAAAATATGCCCCACAGATACAGACAATTTTTATTGTTCTTTTTTAAAAATACAGAATAGAAGGAAATCCTTATTAAGATTTAGTAAGACTACAATCAAGTGCTAGCTTAGTACTACTACAATCAAGTACTAGTACTAATTTAGTACTATCAAGATATAATCAGTATCTCAGATTACGTTATTTGTGCCACCTATATTCCAGGGACACCTACATTCTCTAACAAAAATTTTAGTTTGGCCAGAATTGCTAGGAGGAACTCACTTCCCCATCTCAATATGCCTGTGAGCCCAGATCAGTTGTAGCATCTTCAGTATGCTTCTTTCTCAACAAGATAATGGGATTACTGTCACTAACTACAATTATAAATTCTGTTTCTCATTTTATTCCATACTTTAACAGATAAAAAATGCTCACTCAAAATGCAATTTATAATTATTTTATCTGTGAATTCAAAGATCTTTAACCTTCTTGAAGTGTTCTGATTGCCATATTCAAAATTCTTTTGGGAAAATATATGCACCAGGAAGAAACCCTTCTACTTCAATCAAGTTTATTGTGGAATAGGTTATTCAAGATCATTCATTGCATTTAGAAAGCGACCAACACTTCTATTAAAAATTCTTGCTTAGAATTAGATCTTGCATTCCAAAGAAGCAAGGCAATCATGCAAACAGTCTTACTGAAGTCAGAAGGATTATTCATATTTGTAAAGCTTATATATCTGCTGAGTCGGTCTTAATAAATAGTAGTTACATTACCAGTTTTGATGCATTTTATTCATTTGTTATTTAATTGAGTTATTCATAGGAATAAAGTATAAGTAATTAGGAATTCATGGGACAGAGATGAGAGAACAAAAAATATCACAAAGTCTCCAAAAAGCAATATGAATATTTATTTAGTTGCTTTCTACATTAAATAATATGTCTTCCACCAACTACTGAGGCTGAAAATTTGATTTTTAAGTAGTATATCTTTATAATGGAGAAAGTGCAGGCAATATAAACAAGAGAAATAAGTCATATCTAACCAAGTGTTTTGTTTTTAACTATATTTTTTTCCTCTTGAAATGCAGTTACTCATAAACATCCTCTTTAAATACACACTATTTTGTTACCTCTAAATGCAAACATATTTACAGTTTTACAAATACTCTTAATAAATAAAAGCAGAAATTTATGCATTTATTACTTTTTACTTTGAACATACACCACACACAATGGCTTATTAAAAAAACAACAACAAAAAACATCATCAACAACAAAAAACCCTATCAATCACATACAGAGTTAACTTTGAGCCAAAATTTCTTCATTCTCCCAGGCAGAGCTGGTATTTCAGTTACAAGTTTACACGTGTTGCTTGATTCATGATTGCTACCAGAGTATTTAAAAAATACTTATCCTTCTTTTTGGAAGAGTTGTGAGACTTACATGGAATAAGTAAGTATTCTCTTTGCTTTTTTTATGTTGATTTCCTCAGTTTTTTGAGAGTTCATATTTCTGTTCTTAAGTTAAATTTCACCACTGCACCTGTCAAAAGAATGAACTAGAAAGTCACAGTGCAGTCACATAAACATTTTTCCCTTAAATATTAAAAGTCATATAGTCTTTAAATACTGCTATCTAACCCATACATTCTGATTATCGTATTGTGTAAATTCTGTTTTGATTTTACACCTTCTGCACTAGTAAATATGTTAGTGACAGAATAAGTTAGGATATGATTTCAAGAGTAATTTATTCATGAAGTGATTAAATTTATCTGTACCAGTATCTTCTCATCTAGGAAACATAACTTAGAATGAAATTTCTACTTCCTTCTAACTTGTGTTATTGTGTAAGAAAGTAGCTAGCATAAAGTATAATCATTACAAAAATAGTTTGCACAATTAATATTAAGCACTGATGCATGTTTACTTTGAACAGAACTAAAGTTTCAGCACATATGGTTGGCTACGACACAGGAGCTTTCAATCAATTATGAAGAAAGACTGAGGGAACAGTGCTTGTTTAGCCTGAAAAAAAGACTCATGGGAGACCTCATTGTGGCCTTCCGGTACTTGAAGGGAGTGTATAAACAGGAGGGGGAATGGCTGTTTACGAGTCTGGATAGTGATAGGACAAAGGGGAACGGTTTTAAACTGAGACAGGGGAGGTTTAGGTTAGATATTAGGAGGAATTTTTTCACACAGAAGGTGGTGATAAACTGGAACAGGTTGCCCAAGGAGATTGTGAATGCCCCTTTCCTGGAGGCATTCAAGGCCAGGCTGGATGGGGCTCTGGACAGCCTGATCTAGTGGTTGGTGCCCCTGCACATAGCAGGGGGGTTAAAATTAGATGGCCTTTGAGGACCCAGGCCATTCTATGATTCTACGATTCTATTAATCACTATTTGCTGATTTTGTCATATTTAGAAAAAGAAATAGCACAGGAACCAACTTTAAATGAAATGCATACATTTTCATGCTTTTTATCTTTTTCATAGATGGGCTTCGAAACACACAGCTGTCCTTCCAGTTCTTTTAAAGTAACATAAGCTTTCATGCAATACCTTAAAGAAACCATGAATATTCAATATGGCCAAAGGTGGAAAGTCATAAACGTAATGGATCTTTTAGTATTTGATATGAGTGGTAGATATTAATAAAAATCCTGAACTGAAGTACCAGGGAAGTAACAGAAGGCTAGATTGCTCAGATACTATGCTGTTAGAGACCAATAATTTTGACAGACTGTGTATGTCATTATAGGGTCAAAACAAAAATCAAGATCTAAATCTAAAAACTTTTTATCTCGTATTGAAATATTTGATTGTATATCAAGCAATTGAAAACCTCAAATGGCAGTAATTTGGTTTTGTTTTATTGTTTAGACTGAGAACGTGTTGTTTTATATGTTTCTCTTTTTTTTTTTCTGTGACATGAACACACAAAACAAACACAGAAATTAAATCAAAATGAGGATGTTTTATCACCTACCTATTACACTCCTATTTATTTGTTTTGTTTTCAGTTCCTTATCAAATAACTGGTAAATAATTTCCTTAGCATCTACAGTATAATATTATAAAACTCGGATGTCAGAAAGATGACTCAAGTTGCTTAGTATCTGCATGTAAAATGATTTATTTTAAGAAGTCGAGTAAGAATAAATAAAATAAGTTTAATAGTATCACAGAAATTCCACCTACACAAATTTCACCAAGGGTTCACACAAAACTTTACATATATTTTTAGAAATAGGTTATAAATACAACCCACTGATACAAACACCATTCAGTTCTCCTGCAGGATCAGTTTTTCTGTAGTCACTTTACTGACTTTACTGTTCCCTCAAGTATTATTTAATTTACTCTTATTTTACACAGATATAGGTTTTCTCATGCATTCGTAATTTAAAATATGCATACTGTAGTCTCTGTTTATGAAGATAAAACCTAGAGAATGCCACATAAGAATTTTTTTCTTATTAACATGTTTTCTAAATTGATTCTTCTTATATAGGGTATACTTAGTGATACAAAATATAACATTTCAGTTGATAGAAGAGACAGTGGACAACAAGTTATTTCTGATAACAAGCATAACATTTTACACCAATTTGTGCATAATATATACTTTTTGTGTACTCTGTGTCTTTAAACTGGTATGTTGATAAACATTTTCTAATATTTCTGAGTCAAAGTAGAAACAAACAAACAGAGCTGACAATCCTATTCTGTAATTAAAGTATATATTCCCTACATCAAGGGTGATGGATTGCCTTTCTTAATGCATTTCTTCACAAGAAAGTTGCTGATGACTTATGTAGAAATTTGAGATAGCAGATGCAGTTCATATATATAAAGTTCTACTAGGAATATTTTCAGTAGCACACTGGCCTACCAAAAGATTTTCCAAGGACACCTTTCTAATTCATGTTTCCATAGGATCCACTCCCACTTTCAACAATCATTTTTTCCTGTTTATTTTTTCTTTCAGTTTGATTTTGATGGTTGACTTTCTTTTCAGCCATGTCCTTACTTTTTTTTCTATCCTCAGTAATAACTTCAGTGTTTTAGTTAGCAGAGCCTTTTCCCTCCTTTTTCCCAATGTTAGTCAAATCATTTTCCTCCTCATTTTTGGTTTAACATATTTCCAAATTGCCTCTGCCTTGGCTTTGGTAACACTTCTAGACTTCAGGTTCTTTTCTTTCATGCAGTAATAAATGTAAGTTTTCAGCTATTTCTCATCTATTGTGGATGTCCTACCTCTGCTTAAAAACTTATGCTTAAATATCTTTTTTTCCTGCAGTCATCTTTCATCCTTTCATAACTCCCTCACAGCTCTGTGGGAGCTTTTTGTTTATCCCAAGTTAACATTATTCATCTGTGTTTTGATATTCCATACTTTATTTCAATAGACCTTACTTCTTTTTCTTCACTTAATCTGCCAGACACAAATCATTGCTTTTGTATCACAATATAACACAGTTTACTATGAGTATGGAGAGAAAAATTGTGGTTAAATGTAAGTTCTACAAGTAATTTTCACGGTCCTTTATATGAAGAATATCTACTTCCTGTAAAAGCGTCTATCCTTCCAGTATACACAGAGAGATCACTCTAAATATGTGTGACCATTCTGGGGGAAAGTTCTGAATAATCTTATATTCTTTAGACAACTGCAGATAAAAATTCAGACCATTTATTCTATTTAATTACAGAAGATTGCACAAGCTTTCCCACAGAGCAGTTAATGATTGAGAAATTGTGTTATGCTCCTGATCAGTGGTGAAACACATGAGAAACTCAGAGTTCTCTTCATAATACACTTCCAGGAAGCTCGTCTTGCAGTTTTCCTTTTGAGACTGAAATCAGTCTGGGTCTAATCTGTTAAATTATAAATTGTATTTATCACAGAGGTCCCTAAATTTCATTTAAATTTCTTTTAAAATGAGAAGATAGCAAGCTGTAGAACTTGCAAATTATAGCAGCATATTTCATCAGTGTTTGATGTTTACATAAATATGAGGGAGAAAAAGTCATTGAGAGATACTGAGTGTACAAAACACCGACTCAGGAATATCCTGAATAAGATGTAGAGGCTAGAAATATATTTCTTTATTCATACTGTTCTAGAGATGTCTGATGTTGGACACTGTGGAAGACTGGTTGCTGGTTGGTGGAACATTTTACCTTGTCCAGTACAGCTGTTACAGGTATCCCTCACAACAGAACACTACATTAGGCATTGTGTATTTACAATATATTATATTCTTCCATCACCATGCCATGGAGAAAGACTTTAGAAATATGTGTGCCTTTTATTTTTCACCTTAGTGCTGAGAATAGACATTTCAGGTCCTCCTCCATCATTGTTGTGTTTAACCTTATAGGTAATGTAATCAATGTTTATCTGATTTCTCACAGTAATTCCATCCCAAGACACACTGCTGCCTCAGCATCAAATTCAAGGCATGGGGAGAGGCATATAATCAACCTTCAGAGGAAAAAAAAAAGAATAGACTTTTACTATTCTAAGTAAATTTCACTTCCATATAATTATATTGAGGGAAGACAGACTGGTTATACTGATGTTTTTTTTTTTTTTTTTTTTTTCAATCTGTAAATTAAAAATGAAAATTAATTAATAAACAGAAGACCTACTTGCTGCTTGAAATAAAAATGCAGGCACTTATTTCTGAAGAGATTTCTTAGTTATTGGTGCACTGTGAGCAAACAAGCCTCCTTAGAGTTCAAAATTTACCACTGAACTCTGTATTTCCTCTTTTGTCTATTCATTATGCTGATCATGAGTAAGTCTTTTTGTCATCTCAGGCCTCAGAGAAAAGTAACTTTTCAGTGTTTCCTATCAATTAATTCCAGGAAAATCTTTTCTCATGGAAACAGCTCTTTTCTGGATATTAAAGAGTTGATTCCTCCAACACATCATTTGTGCTACTGAGTGCCTAATTAAGAGCCAAGGCAACAAGGATTCAGATGTGAACTTTTTTTCCTAATTTCTGTTTTGAATTTTGCTTATAACAAATACAACAGAATTCTGCTTTAGAAAAATACAGTAATACAAAATATAGATATATATAACTTAAAACTATTTAGCATTTGAAATCAGATATTTGCTATACTGCATAATACAGGGAGAAGCCTCCTTTAAAGTATCAATGAGATCAAAGTGAACCCTTTATTACATTTTCCCTGATCTGATTTATTTGATTGTTCTCATATCTGCTGCAATAAATTCTGGGGGGGCTAGGGGTATTTCAGCCAAAAGCTCTGTGTCTCTTCCGTACTCCGGTGGCTTAGGTGTGCATGGGGAAGAAACAGTGACACACCAATGAACTGGTAACAGTTTTCCTGACAGAAATAGTTTTAGAGAAGAAAGACCAGATGGTTACAGTAACTCAAATAAAAATCACTAGCTGGGTTTAGATACTGAAGGAGTCAAAGAGATTGGCTTGCATTTACATAACCAATGAAGTCACTGATGGCTTATGCCAACCATCTAATTAGGCAGATAATAGTGAACAGATAATAGCAATTAATAGGGGGAACATCCATACACAGAGTTTTAGTGTAGGAGTCTTATGGTGAAATTGTGACATGCAAGAGCTGCTCTGTCAGCTCAGATCCACATACGTCAAAGTGTTGGAACTGCCATTTTTCCTTAGCTCACAACTGGACTGTGGGGTTCTAGAGTGTGTGTTCTGCACACCATGCTTGAGAATGTCATCAGATAGAAACCTAATAACAGAAATAGTCACCACCCTGCTTTGCATATCTTTCTTAGTAAGTAAATTTTGGATTTTATGTCACCACCTGATCTGGTTCTGTCCTTGAGACTCCTCACCTCTAAATTCCTTTTTGACAGCTATAAACTCCAGATAAAGTAATATTTTTTTTTCCTGTAGTTTGCCAGTGATTATATTCTTCCAAACCTGTTTCTAAAAACGGCCAATATTTCATACAATCTTCTGTAGTCTTCCATAACTATAGCTGACATATTGTAGCATCCAGTATGATGATATACTTTATAAGTATTCTCAGAAGCTACATATTTGCTTATGAAATCCATCTCCTTTATATTCACTGTCAGTGGTGCCTTTTTACACTTGAGCTGATTTCATTAATATTCTTTGCTACAATAGTTAATTTTGGCACAAAGTACTTTAATTCCTTGATTGGATTTACTCATCTAGGATTTTTACTCTTTACTTTAGACATCAATTTCTTTGAGTCTCAGCTTTATAGTTTAATTCCTGAGTACTATAAAACTTCTCATTTAGGAGTGAGGAAGAGCAGCTTTTGTTTCTTTTTGTGTCATTTCTGTTTTCCTTTTTAATAAAGACATATCCATTTTATTAGATGTTTCCTCTAAAAGGGAGAACTACTTTCAAATTATAAAATAACATAAGTTTGTAGACATGGATGCAATCAGTTTTATAGCATGCTAATTGCTAGCATGCACTCTTGCTGTAGACCTTCTAGTTCAACTTCACTGAGCACTTAAAACATGCATTTGTTTATTAAAAATATACAAATTAGTTCATATAGTTTTATATTAGATCCATAGTAGAACTTTGATTAAAATTAAACTTGGTTTTATTGCATGATATAGCTAACAGCAAACTATTTGTTAGGAGTGAAAATTCACTTTTAATGACAAATTAAGCCAAGGTCAGTATCACAGTTTGTGAACAAACTTTGCATAGATACGTGGGTCATCTCAGTTGCTTGCATATGGACCTACAATGAGGTTTTCTTATTGTCTGCTCGAAATAAACCCCTAATAAATTCCCTCAGTGTATTAGCCTGACCTTTAGTCAAACTATTTCCCAACCATTTTTGCATAATTGTCCCATCTGGGCGTATAAATTGAATGATTGGTGTTTTGTCATGTTACCAACCATCTGATGAGCAACTGACCATTACACAGCTGGACTTCTAATAGTGGAGCCTTTCAAGCTAAGAGGTTACAATTTCTTTTTATTTGTTTCACCAGCCTTGATGATATTTTGCTGTTGAAATATGAGGCAAATTAAAACAAGAAAGTGAATAAAACTGTAGTCTGTACAATTTGTTTATTTTCAGTTTTTCCCCCAGCACTCTGCTTCTGCTTTTCTTTTATTTTTTGTAGGTAATTTACTTTTATGTTTTTATGTGTTATTGATGTGTGCACTACTTAAAAAGTCACAGATCTAAAAATTTCAACTTAAGATGTGTCAAGACCATTTTTTTTCCTTAAAAATTATGCCCCCAAATATTTTGAAACCATCAATCTATTTTTGTCTGACCAGAAACCAAAACAATGGACTTATTAAAATAAAGTGATTAATTGAAAATAAATAAAAGGGAGAGTAAATAAATCTTCCCAGTTTAGTTTCTTTTCCCCAAGCCTTCCACTGTTAGCAACATTATGATTTTCTGAGTTGAAGAAACATATTCTTTCTGCCTAAAGCCTACCTGTGTGTCTGCTCTCTTTTACCTGAGAAATTTTGTCAAGTTGGGGACCTCTTATTTGCAGGGGGCATGCCAGAAAGGCTTTTGCACAAGCTTAATTACACCTAGAGAAGAAGTTCTCCTAGGGCTGAAGGTTGCAGTTGATCCTAAGGGGAACAGCTAGAACAAAGAAAACAAGCAGAACTTTTTCCTTTTACCCAAGCACTATATCTCCTTTGAAAACTGTGAATTCACAGTTTTGTTACATGGAAAGTAAGGCTTAGAGTAAAGATGCTGGCAAGTCTTTTTTTTTTTAAAGAATGCTTGACTACTTTGGAGTGGTGCAAAAATATCTGCTAGACTAGGCTGTTCAGGAATCCTTGTTGCCATAACACCAGATACGTCAACTCAGGCATTCTGGCTCAGGCTGGATCAATTTGAGGTACTGTGAGATGTTGAGCAATAGGTACTTTAGGGCCTGCTGGGATCAACATGAAAAATTCATGCCAATTCACAAAGTATCTTGGTACAATATAAGCCCTCAACTTTCTTTATTCTGTATCCAGAATTTAAAACTGAATAACAAGAGGATGTTAAGAAAAACTGTAGTGTGAAAAATTTGCATATTCTAATGGCTATAGCAGAATAAAACTTTAATTTCAATGACTAATTTCAATTATGTCTGAGCTTTAGTTGCCTGTGTCTTTAAAATATCAGTTTCTTTTCACTGGTGCTTTTAATATCCCATGTAGACTTTATTATATATTAAATAATATTGTATGTTGTATTACATATTGAATATATTGTTCATATATTATATAATATAATTTTATATAAATGTATTATGCATATAAAATTTTCTATTATACCCTAAATAGATTAAAAAATGTGCATGTACAGATTTGTGCTAGAATACTATAAGCCCTTTTGCTAAACGTGCAACTTTCCATGGAATCCTAGGATTTTAAGAAAGATTTTGTTGATTTTTTAAAAAATATTATGGATTGTTTTTAGTGATGTTTAGTATGATTGCTGTGTATTATTGGTCAGGATCAAGTTTATCATACTGTTCTGATAAAATCTTGTGATGCACAAATGATTGCTCTACAGAATTATGTTTCTTTATAGTTTCTTGAGAAGTATGATTATTCGGGACATGAAATAATTTGTACAAATAATGTTTTAACCTCTGAGAAACTATGATAATCATGTCAGAGAAGCAAGTAATTGTGGTTGTGGTCACAACATTCAGAACAGGGAGGAAAAGATTTGTGGATTTCTTTCAAAAATGTACAGAATCATATGTAGATATGTAGTCTGCATGTTACTCAGTTGTTCTTCTTCTTTTTTTTTTTTTTTTTTTTTTTTTTTTTTCCATAAGGAACTTATCTTTTGCTGTTGCTAAGAAAAAGGAAATGCCATCATCTGAGATACTCAGATGTTTTTCTCAGTCTCTGGCTCACTGCAGTGATTAACTATCAGATTGAGCCAGCAAGTCTGGGGATGCAGCAGTGTTCTGTTGAGTAGGAAGAGAGACTCTAAATGCATCATTTCAAAATCACGTATTCCAGGACTGACAGAGCATACTGTGCTTGCTTTTTCTCTCTCTGTATGATACTATAACCAGCTTCTTTTAAATTGGAAAGTGTAAGAGTGTAGCCCCATAAGGATTATAGAGTATACATAATTAGCTCTTCGTTCTACACAGATGCCAAAGACAGATTTTGAGTCTTTAACACTGAATGACTCAAGGGACAGTGATAGACATATGAAAAGAGAAATTGCATTTGCCAATAAAGGCCATTAGCAGGGTTATTTTTACTTGAGCAGCCATAGGAAGCCACTTTAAGATATTAAGAGAAATCAGATAATGACTTCAAACAGCTTATGTATATATGGGAAAAAACCATATGACAGGCACAGCAGAAAGATATTCGGAAGAAGCAAAGGAGACTGGATCAGAGTGAAATGTGCAAAATAAATAGATTAAACATTCGCTCTTTTTCCTACTGAGTGGATATCCTCAACAGTAAAGCTTAAAACTATATCCTTACAACTCTAGCCATGTTCCTGAAAACTTTTTGAATTCGTGTAAGTTAGTAATTATCTGGCATAGAAGATTTTCCCAGTAGATACAGGCCTAGATATGACCATGTTGCTACATTTTGTAGCTATAGACTATGCAGACTTACAACATTGTGAAATGCTGTCAGACTCAGGAGTCATTTAATAAAGGCCAACATATGTTTTCAGGGGCTTTTTCATCACAATTTTATCTTCCTTGCATAATGTGAAATTTACTAATTTGAGGGCAATGCGAGAAGGAGGGTATAGTGCACAAAACCTTCTGAATAATTTTGAACATAGATTCTAATTTTGACAAACACAGAACATGAGCCAATAGATAGACCCTTAGAAACAGAAAATCTCACTAGTTAGATGAAGATCCTGTCAATAGGAAAATAATCAGTTTTGTAAGGTTTTGGAGTACATAAGCACTGATTCAAATGAGCTTAACTTCTGCTTGAATGTGACAACTCTAATCGATTACGTCACAAGCATTTTAAGGTGCCACTAAATGTAGTCTGCCCTTTGTGAAAAAATACCCAAATACCAATATCTGACTACAAAGCATTCCTCATCCCTAACAGGGCTGAACAACTCCAAATTATCACAGCCCCACACATAAACCAGAAATTGAGCTCCCTCCACTTCTATCTGCAGCTAGGTTTGTTAAAGCTAACAGTGCTAGAGCATTGAACTGCATAAAAAGAATAATAATAATTATTATTATAATTACAATTGAATTTCAAGTTCTGACTGGAAGCAAAAAAAGCATTTGTCATTTTGTTTTGTTTTATTTTAGTTAATGTGTTCACATGAGATATGAACTCTGGCTATGTGGCTGCCACATCTTTTATTTCGTGGAAGTATTTTAGTCACAAAACTACTGGTTATTCTGGTGCTACTTTCTTCAGTTTAAGTTACCAGGGTTCATATGAAGAGATGATGACACAGTCACAGTTTTGGTCACAGGAAAAGTATTTTTTACCCTTCCTACCCTAACTACTATGAATTTCATTCATTGATTAGCCAAGCTAAGAGTGAGTTCTGCCTTGAAATTTAAAGGAAAATCTCCCCCCAGACAGGACATTTCTCTACAGCTATGTATCCATTTTATTGCTAATTTGAGATCAAATTTACTTCTCCTGAATGCTACAAATGGAAGCTGACTTATCCTAGCTATAAGTTGCTATTTTCCCTTTCAGTAGCAGAAACCTGTAAGTTTTCTGTCAGTACCACTTTGTTCAAACTTCTTTTGGATTTGGAGTGAGCTGTCTTGTGAAAGTGTACAAAATTGCACCACCTTCAACCATTAGAAGGTCTGTGCTTTCGTATCTTTTTCCAAAAAAAAGCATAGTAGCCACTACTCAGTTTTTTAGAGGACTTTTAAGAGAAGTCTCTAAAATACAGAAGGCAAGTTCTGACAAGAGTAATCAGTTTTTTCTTAAAAATATGCTGAAGTGTAAACACTGAAGGATTTTTGTCATGGCCATATTGGAAATAGACTGAAAATGTTTCTTTAACTTTTTATCTGCTCAGAAGGTACATTTGAAAAAAATAAAATAGAGTAAAATAAGATAAAATAATGAAGGTCTTGTTATGTAAATCTGTGGTCCTGATTTCTGCTTTGTGTGCTGAGGACTGGTATTTGAATTCCTGCATGTGATGAAATCACTGAATTAGTCAAGCTAGTGTATTTTTTAAGGGTGAGAAGAGCCTAGGGAAAAGACTGTTTCATTTCTAGACCCTTGCAATTCTGTACTAGGAATACTTGCTGTAGAGTAATTGAGATTACTTGTTTGCATCTACCACCACTTTTAATTGGAGTATAGTTTGTACTGCAGGTATTTATGCATTCTCTTTCTTTGTTTCAAGTTTAGGAACCAGAACACTGTTCTGTATGCATCTCTCACTCATCAGAATATTGCCCTTACTAACTCTGACCAGTAGTGTTACAGTTAGTAACAACAATGGATTTAGCTTAGTATGCTTTCCTTCTAGTATACAATGCAATTTTTTTTTTGTGATTATTTAAGAAGTGATAAGTCATGCAGCTTTCAAATTAGAGTGCTGTAGCAGATATCATGTAATTTACAAGTAGTTCATTATCTAGTTTAATGAAAAATAAAGGAAATAAATAGGGCTACTCTATCCTTAAAAACATTATGATCTTTTGCCTAAAAACTTTTACTATTTGAGTTAGATGTCAAGTTTCTGAGTAGGTCTCATTCAGTACCAATATTATAATCATTATGTGCATAACTGTACCAGGGCACTGAGAACATTTCTCCCAACACTATCCTAGGAAATTGGCTGCCTGGGCTCAGCCAATGTAGAGGCACTGCAGTCAGTGGCCTTGAAAAAGTGAGCTAGAAAAAAACAGAGAAAAGGAGGTCCTTTTTCCCCTGTAGGTTTCATTAGGTTGAATCTCTTGCTGTCTACATATGTCTCTTCCCTTCCCTTTCTGAGCAGAGTATTCTTGCTGCTCTCTGGCAAGCTGTAGAGCTATCTAAGTAGATCCAGCATATCTGAGCCATGGTCAGCAAATGTCAACTCAGACAGGACACAGCAAACCAAGAAGGTGGCTGTTTCCTCTGCATGTCAGGCAAATGGACTGACAACTGTGGAAATTAATAAAAAAAAATCTCAGTATTTTCTTCTGCACAGTTGTATTCCAAACTGAACAGAGATTTTGCGGTGGCGAAGCTGTGGATTATATAATACAAGATTTATCTTCACAGTGTCTATGCAGCTTAATCACAGAAAATGAAAGATATGATCTGCCACAGAAACCTGGTCACGTGGGTGCCATCCTTCAATGCACTGTCAGATTCAGTGTGGCCTCAGTACATTGGCAGAGATGCTAGATTATCTTCTTTCTCAGATTCTCTATTAAGTAGCACAGGAGGGACTACAAAGTCACCTTTTCTTATTTAAAACTGTGAGTAGTCTTTACTCACACCATCTTTCTGTTACTTCACTAAGTCTACCAGTTTACTCTTACTAGGTGTTTCTGTTGCTGCCTTCATAGTATTCATGAAAACCTGGGACAGAACATTTATGGTTGTGGGAGTTTTTTTAATGTGGATTGTAGTTTGTGAGCAATAAAATAGATTTCTATTATTTGGCAATAAATTCTGCTTTCATAGATACATAGTTAATATTTACTTGCTGTTTTGTTTTTTTTAGTATGTTGGAAAAATCACTTAGAGCAGTATTAGCAAATAGCCCGTGGCTAAAAAAAAAAATATTCTTAATAAAATTACTGCATTAGAGACAGTATTTTTAAAAATAATGTTATCCTTAATAATCTCTTGTACCCTTGCGTAGAGCTAGCAGGTTGGTGAAGGTTCTGAACCCTCCTTAAGAATGTCTTGAAACCTTAAAAAAGATATGTTGTTAATTTGAAGTTCAGGATTACTGTTTTCAAGATAAGAGAGTAATTACAGAAAATTTATAACAGGCAGCATATTGCTGTGGAAAGATTTGCATTGCTTCCTATTAAAATTAACAACTCACATACAGCAAGTTCGATTGCTCTGTTTGTAAGACATCAGTTTCAAAATACAAACGTGTTCATAATCATTCGGTCATTTTTATGAGCGAGCTTTAACTTCTGCAGTTACATAACCACGTGGTGGCAGCATTGATTAAATTTGGATTCAGACAGCGTCGACATTCCAGAGCTCTGCATTAAGGCGGCTGCACTCCTGTATCTGTCTGCGAATCTTGCTGCTTCTTACTAGGGGATAATGAGGGGGTCTGAGTGCAAAGGCAGATGCTGATGGTTACTTCAGAAAAAGGTACAGAGATCAGAAACTCATGATAAAATAAATGCAGTCCAGACCAATTTAGCAGTCCACACTACAGCTCTGTATGAAGTACATAATGTGATGTTGATTATTTTGCCATAGAACTAGTTGTTATTATGGCAAATAGTATCACTTGCTATATTCTCTCTCTTCAAAATGTATTTTATTTAATTTTGAATGGAGATCAACAAAATTCTCTGTACAGAGAAGTACATTCATTGTCCAATATGAAAGCAAAGAAGTTAAGTCTGGTGAGGGGATTACCTTTGGTACTTTATTCATTTAGAATAGTTCAGACATTTTTACCTCTTACTATTTCCCCACTGAAATTGCTATTTAGATTTGGTATGTGTCTGGTTTATGCTTAAAGCTAGCTGTTTCAGAGTGGCTGCAAAGAAACTTAAGCACCCAGAAGACATACACAATTTTCTGAATAGTGATTGAACCTCTGAGCCTCTGAAATCATGTGTGCCTTCAGAGAGTTGGGTGAATAACAGCAATGCAGCCATCTGGCTGATAGTAGCAGCTTCAAGAGTCCCTATGGACTTACAGGACTTGTTTCTATGCCATGTAGTAATAAAAGGTGATATCAGAATCAGTTTGTATAGTCTTTCTCTTTTCAGTATATTGGTTAGATGTATATTTATTAGACAGAACATGGAAGAATTCTCATAAAACAGTAAAAGGAGACCAAGCTAGAAATTTATGTGCAAACACAGCATGGCATGACATCACCAACAGACTACTGTGCCTGCAGCCAGAAATCTTTGTTTTGAATCACTAAAAACTAAAATCCTCATGTCAGTTTGTCTTCTGTAGATCAAATGCCTCTGCAAAAGACATTCAGTATATTGCTACAGACAATACTTTTTACTTTTTTTAATTTTAAAAACATGGTTGCATATTTCAAGTGTGGTTATATAAAACCAATAATATTGCTGTGCATTCCTCTTGCTGTACTACAGTGGCCTCTGGATTTACATTTGTACATCAGACTTGCTTTTCATAAAAATGGCAATTTCAAACCACTAGCTTATGTGAGAAAGTTCTGGCAGCAGAATTAATAACAGATGAGGTTTCAACTTGATGTGGTAAGTAACATTATGTAAGATAATCTACATATTAAAAAATACAATTACTGACCGTGAATTTTATATTCTCTGTTAGTATCAGAGCTCAGGTCTTTTCACTGATCTGCTTTGTATACCTTGCTCTCATCCTGATGCCAATCGCTGGGATGCCATTTGTCTCTCTGGCATTGTTTTGTGTTTATGTTAACATAACATGAGCTCGCTTGCTCTATTTGTCATTTTAGAACAACAAACAGTTAATTTAGCAGTAGTTTAAGATGTAGAGCCCCAAACAAATTATTTTCTAGGAATTGGAAAGCCCACCCATTCTTCTATATGTCATTCTGTTCCCTTAAAGACTAACATTTTCCTGTTAATAAGTTTACTACTGTGAGAGTATTTTAGCTCTTTTAAGGAAATAAAGATACAGACAGGTATACAATGCAAATGCATTTTACATGCAGAATGAACTTGGATGTATGCCAAGTGAAATGTGATATGCAAGTCAGTTTATACCTAAACCCATTTTATTGCCTAAAACCAGAGCAGTTACTGTTTCAGTACCTAAGGTAATGCCGTTGCAGTGGATGGGATAGAGGCTGTGTCAAACCCTAGGGGCAGCTGGTTTGCCCTTGGCCTGAGCAGAGCTGAACTAAGCTTCACAGGCACCCCCTGGCCAAGTGCCCACTGCCTGGTCTGGCTGAGTTTCAGCTCTGGGAGTGCCACAGGGGGAAGGACTGATAGCCCTGGGCCATCCATGCTAAGAGACCCTAGTGATCCAATCTTACACAGAATGGCAATGTTTTCTGTAGTATAAGGTAAGGCTGATTCCCTAGGACATTCCCAAGAAAGGAAGAAAAGGAAGAGAAGAAAGAAACAATTTAGCACTGATGTTGTGAATTTCTGTCTCCAGGTTTGAATTTCTGTTTCCAAACATATGCTAATCCTTATACCTTGTGTTAAGGAGGAAAAACAAACAGAATTCATAAGGCTTAGAGACCTTTTTGCTTTCTTCTGTTTTTAAAGGCTTACAAAGTCAGTTCCAAAACTGCAAATTACGAGGGTCAATTAAAAACTAATGCTTCCTATTTTATTATGATGACCCACAACATCAGAGGTGGATGTTGATGGTGTCATAGAATAACAGAATAAAAGTAATGCTGGAGGAAGTAATGCTTTAAGGAAGAGACCCTTAAAGGTCATCTAGTCTAACTTCCCTGCAGTGCACAGGGACACCTACAACTACATCAGGTTGTTCAGAGCCCATCCATCCTGACCCTGAACGTCTCCAGGTACAGGGCATTTAATACCTCTCTTGGCAATCTTTTCAGTGTCTTACCAACCTTATTGTAAAAATAGTTTTCTTATACCCAATCTAAATCTGCTGTTTTTTAGTTTGGCACCATTTCCCCTTGTTCTCTCACCACAAATCCTGCTTGACAATCTGTCTCCTTCTTTCTTATGTCCCCCTTTTAGACATTGAAAGGCCTCTATCAGGTCTCCCTGGAGTCTTCTCTCCTCCAGGCTGAACAAGCCCCAGCTCTCTCAGCCTGTCTGCAAAGGGGAGGCATTCCATCCCTTCAACCACTTTTGTGGCTCTCCTCTAGACATGCTCCAACAGGTCCATGTCTCTCCTGTTTTAAGGACTACACATCTGCACACAGAACTCCAAGTGAGGTATCACCAGTACAGAGCAGAGGGGTGGGATCACCTTGCTTGACCTGCTGACTGCCTTGGCACACTGCTTGATTCTGTCTAGGTCTCCCTGGATGGCATCCCATTCTTCAGGCATGTTGACACCACACAGCTTGGTGTCAGTGGCAAACTTGCTGAGGGTGCACTCGATCCCACTGCCCATGTAATTGATTATGAGCATCAGTCCCAGTACTGATCCCTGAGAGACATCACTCATCACTGATCTCCATCTGAACATCTACTCGTTGACCACCACTCTGTGAGTATGGTCTCATCTATCAAATAGTCCACACCTAACACATCCATTTCTTTCCAATTCGAAGAGGCTAACAAAACGGAGTCTGACATGGAAGTGCATATAATTCCTCCATGCAGAAAAATGGTACGCACTAACATTCATCAATGCTTGCTGAATGTTTCTGGAGACCAAAAAGAGTATGTGAGTGCAGTGAGGCAGTGGGTGTTACATTTCAGCAGTGGCAACAGAGATGTAAATGATAGGCCCTGTTCTGAATGGCCTTGCACAACTGTCACACAATGAAATGCAGAATATCTCCATCAGCTAATCCACACAAACTGGCAAATTATGGACAGGGAAGTGTATATCGAACTGAGTGTTAGTTTCAATGTATTGGAAATGATGGTGGCAACGTTGGAATATCAGAAAGTTTGTGCCAGGTGGGCCTCAGAAATGCTCACACAAGAACAGAGGGAAAACCATTTGAAAGTTTGTCCCAATCTGTTGAACCAACACAGCGCTCAAGTTGACAGCTTCCTGGATCACATCATTACCAGCAACGAGTCATGGTGTCACCACTAAGAGCCAGAGTTAAAATGGAGTGGTGACATGTGGATTCCATGTTGAAAAAAAAGTTCAAGACACCCCCCTCAGTGTGTAAAGTGATATGCATTGCCTTTGGGGAGAGGAAAGGGATGATCCTTCTAGACTTCCTGGAACCTAAACAAACCACCAACTGTGACTGCTACATTGCAGTGTTCATTAAGCAGAAGGCTCCATAGTCAGGCTTTCATAGTCAGGCTAGAGAAGAAGACAAATTTTCCCTCGCAATGTGATAATACCAGGCCCTGTGTCTGCTGAAAGATGATGTGACACATTCCAGTCTTGGCTGGACTGTCCTATTGCACTCACCATACAGTACAGATTTGGCACCATCTGACTTCCAACAGTTCAGGTTGATGAAAGATGAACTAACTGCATGAGCAACATTTTCCTAGCAACAACACAATTATAGCAGCTGTGAAACAGTGTGTCACCTCCACCGGTGCAGATATTTACGAGCACAGCTTGCAGGTTCTTGTTCATCTCTGAGGAAAATGCATAGTTAATGGTGATGACACGTGGTTGTAGCTGAGAATTTGTGCTATGAAGTAATGTTATTTTGCTCTTTGCATCTGTTATAGTTTTCATGAAAATAAGTAAGAGACAATACTTTTGAAGTGAACTAGGTAATTTCTCAGTTAATTACGTATATATTTAAACTGCTGTATTTTTGTATTGATTTGTTCATTTTTTAATTGTCTAACAAGCATTCCATGAAAACACAACCTGCAAAAGCATGTTAACTCCAGCAAGCAGCTCAGCCCCACACAGACACACACTCAATGGGATAGGGAAGAGAATTCAAAAGGCAAAAGTGAGAAATCTCGTTGAATTGCAACGGAGACAGTTTATTAGGTAAGACAAAGTAAAATAAGGAATTAATTCACTACTTCTCGTTGGCAGACGATGATCAGTAATGTGTAATGCTTGATTGCTTAGAGAAGACCTTGGTACTGTGTAAGCACTGCTCAGCAATAGCTAATATACTGGTGTCAACGCTGCTTTGGTTACATATTTAAAAGAGAGTACCATAAGAGCTGCTATGAAGAAAATTAGCTCCTCTCCAGCCAAAATCAGTACATGTAATTAATCATAAAATTGAGATTATGTAATTCTTAGAAAAGTTCCAGTTTTGTATTGAAACTATTCCAGTTTCAATACATGGTGTGCAATATACAGAATAATTTAAATGAAATCCAAGCAAAGCATATTCCTTGTAACAAGCAAAACAAAACTCCTCAGAACAGTATAACAATTATCAATCTAAGAAATCAAGGAGAAAAGAAAACCAGCAGCTGTTTGATTTTATATAATTATGGTGTATAAATGACACAAAACTTATAATAGGAATTTTTAAAAGAGTTCAAGAGGACAAAATCTGTTTGATAGGGAATGACTTAAATGACAGATTAGTGGGAGAGTATAAAGCAATTTATATTTTTCAGTTTTTTTGTACGGACCACATAAAAATAGTTTATTAGACACACCCACATATTTACAGTATTAGGGGTTAACTTATAAGACATTCTGCGTTCTGTATATCCCTTGTTTTCATAGAATTTCAAGACACGGAAATTTATATTCATCATTTAGATTTGCATCCTCAAAGTATTAATAAAGCAAGCTACATATGACATCTGCACTTCTAAGTCGCATTTCATTCATTGAAAAAAAAAATAGGTCACAGAGAATGACTATTGGTAGAAGATCTAGTTCCTATTAACAAACTTGTTCTAACTGCAAAGACTTTTCTATGCAATGCTATAAAATTATGCAGAAAAAGAAATGAACAAGCTAGACAGGGTGATAAAACTGAAATATAGCCTTGACCTAGTAAGTCATAATCTAATAATACATGATAATTTATGTAGAATTGTCTGGTATGTTTAATTAATTAAAAATTGGCATAGGATACAAATCAGCAACCAGAAACTGGAAATGTCTTTCCTACTCAATGCATGAAGCCTTACAGAAGCCTATAAGAAGCTTTTTAAGGTAATCTCAAAAATTGCCTGTTTTTTATTTTATTTTATTTGGGTTTTGTTGTTGTTTTGTTTTCTAACTGTTTTGTATCTCTTGAACTTTATTTGATCAATGAGATATTTTGTGGATGCAATCAATATTCATAAGGTTATAAGAGTTTATTTCTATTTGTATATCAAAGATAACTTTATTCTATTACATACCCTGTGAAACTTTCTGCAGCTAAGCCATTGTCCCTATTGATAAAATATATGTATATAAGTAGATACTAGCTTCCATGTCCCTTAGATATGGCACAACTAGATTTTAAAGAAAGAAGTAATACTATATGGGTAAGTGTTCGTTACACTTATAGATCCTGGAAATTCACTGGTAGAAGAAAATATCCGCAGACAAAAATTTTCTGTGGAAATAATCCTGCAAGTGGCCGTCAGTCATTCAGTGGTATAGTTATCTTTATTTTGCTTCTTTAGCTAACATGCCATTGGACTCCTATCCTTACATTTTTCATTGGAAGAATATCAGAAGAGACAGGTCATTTTGTTCTTCTTGAATTCCTATCTTATTTTTATCATTTGCTGACAATATTTTCTGTAATCTGTCTCTTTTATTTATTTTCTCCTTTTGTATATACATAGAAGTGGACAGGAAAAGGAAATATTTTGTGTTCATATTCTAGTATCACTTAATTTACAATTATTTTTTAATGCACTGTTTGTATTCTTCATCAAAGCTGCAAGTCTTGAATTTTCTTATAAGTATTATATTTATATATATATATTTATTTATTCATTCATTCACTTTGGTCTCCTTTCTGTCCTCTAGCTACATTTTTATATGAAAGTCTCCCTTCTACTTTACAAATCTGAGTTTCTACACTCCTCTTTTTAGTATATCGAAAATAGCATTCATTATACAAAACACCTAGTTCAAAGATCCAAAAAGACATTCATCATAGACTCATACAATCATAGAATCATTTGAGTTGGAAGATTACTTTCAATATATTCACAAGGCGCCTATTAATGGCAGAGTTTTGCATTTTAAATAGGTGGCAGCATATTCATCTCTAAGGGAACTTTATGACATTTGTTTTCCCAATTTGTAGATAAACTATTCTTTTTTAATGGAAGATCTGTAGATGCATACCCTACTCTGCTGAAAATGATTACCCAGAGATCATTTTCCAGTACACTTCATGAAACAAACAAAAAAAATAAGCAACATCACAATCTTTTTTCAGTTATTGCAGGTGTCTCGCTCCAATTTATAGGAGGGAGAGGAGGTTCTTTGAAATATGCATGCCCGGCGTGAGATTAAGAAACAACGGTTCAAATGTTGGTCCGACCAGTTTATTACAAATGTTAATAAGGGAGATGAAGAAAGGGGAGGACGGACACTATTACGGATTGGGGTGATGGGGAAGGGAAGGCGAGCGATAGGAAAAGATAGAAAGAAGCAAGAATTGCGTAAAGCGGGGATAGTCACCACCAGGATCCGGCAGTAGTCCCGTTGCACGACGTTCCGACGGTCGGAGGCCGAAGGGCAGGAGCAGCGAGGCCGGTCTTGGGCAACGAGAGGGTGCAGGTACCGGGTGGGTCCAGGAAGAAGCCGCAGAGTAAGTCTGGGAGGAAGCAGCAGGTCTCAGGTAGCAGGCCCAGGGAAGTCCGTCAGCATACGGTCCGTAGTGAGGGATCTGATGGCACAAACCTCGAGTCCGTCGTGGTGAGGGATCTGATGGCAGAAAACCCTTCTCGTCAGTCGCGGTGAGAGATCAGATGGCAGAAAACCCCTCTCTAGTCTGTCGTGGTGAGGGATCAGATGGCAGAAAACCCCTCCATTTTCTCCTGCCTACGTGACATCCCTGGGTGCTTGAGCAAGAGTCATGTGCATACCTCCTGAGATGGCCATCTTCCTCGAGATAAGTCCACACAAAAAGACCGTTTCCCGGCCATTAGCAGCAGCTTATCTCTCTCTCGTTGCCCCTGGCCTTGTCCATCTGTGCTCCTTAGAGGATTTCAAACCCTTAGCCATCAACGTCCTCCAGACAGAAGATTTCTCTACCTTTGCCTAGGACTTGCCTGGACTTGTTCCTCAGCAAACTTTGAGTCAATCATATAAAAGAAAAATCTCTTACAGCAGGTAATAGGTATTTCAGACTCTTTCCATTCCAGAGAACAACAAATGTCACGTTTGACTGACTGTTTTAGAAGCTATGCAAAAACCTAAATAAACCTGTCAAGAGAAGGATCCACTTGCTCAGAAGTTAAAGTTTATGGGCAAGAATAAAAACCTGAATGCATCCTTTCAAGAAGCCCTTACTCATTGTATCCAAGTCATTATTTTCACCAGGCAGAAAATACCAGCACCATATCCAGTGAGTATTCTAAAGGATGCAGAGGAAGATCTCTCTGCAGTAGAATAGCTGTGAAACAATAGCAAGAAAAATTTTCCATCGAGTTTAGACAGTGAACATTTTCCTTTACTTGTAAACAATTACTTTTTCTTCATTTTTTAGTGCTCTTATCTGTAATTGATACATACTGTCTTTCACTGAATTACCATCTATGTTGACAAGATAAATATAAAGCAGAAGTGTTTAAGGAAATCACTGACCACTGTGGATAGTATTGTACAAAGTTGCCCACCCACCAAAGCTTCTTCCTTCTCTTCAGTTAATGGAAGATTTAATTTTATATTAACTCGCTAAACTCTTCTTTATAAATTCTTAAAATCATTAGTCTTGCAATCAAATGACCCTATTTTTGAGAATTTCAGCACTTGATCTTTATCAAATTATGAAGAACACTCAATTTCTAATATAACAAGCCCTTTTCTCAGTAGTCTCCTTCTGGTTAATGCAGTACCTCTATGTAAAATGCTAATCAAGTTTCAAGTGATTATACAGTCAAAATCAACAATTTATTTTTATTTCATAGCAAAGTCGTTTATTAATCCGTTTATTTATCAGCTATTCATATTTTCCAGAAATCAGAAGCATAACTGAAGCTGTGACACTACTATGCTTGCTGTCTCTGTGGCAGTCAGTTCATGCAGACCTAATAAGCTTCCAGGTAATTCTGTATTTTTGCCTTCTCTAACCTCAAGTTTGTTATTCAAGGGTTCTGTGACTGAACAACTCTAAGTTGAATTTAATGTTCAGGAACTCTGAATGTTGTGACATTGGTGTCTCATACTACTGATGAAGGAAGTAGTGTTTGGACAATTTTCTATTAGCCTACCTATTTAGTACACAGTTAATAAGTTTTAAATTGCAGCAAAACCCTGCAAAAATCTCTCATGTTTTCCAACTGGTAACATGACTAATGTTCATTTAGAAGTCATGAAAATTCCTGTATAATTCCATTTTTTTGAACGCATAAGCATCAAAGCAACAATAGGTAGTACATGCTCTTTGTCTTTAAAATATAAATGCTAGATCCCATTCCTGGAACTGAAAAATTCATACTAACTGCTTACTTTGGATAGTTAAGAGAATGTTAGTCCTCTATCCCAGACACTCTGTGTAGAGAATAGTGCAATTCCACCTTAGATACATTTTAGTTCTCTTAGAGGTAAGAAATATTTATCCTGGCAATTACCCAATTACCAGATCTAATCAAGCCATCAGATACTGCAGGAATGAATTTCCTGTGGAATTTAACTCACAATTTCAATAGACTTGCATGTATGAATATATGACTGGTGACTTATTCTGTATGGTTTTAAATTGGATTATGTTTATATTAAGTTTTTTATATTAAAGCACTGTACACCAATGTTTAAAAAATACAAGACTCTGAGGGGAAAGGGCTATAAACCCAAGATACTGTGTGGAAACAAACACTCTAGTAATGCAATTTAAGAAATAAAAGAAATCAATTATTTTAAAAGTAAAAGAGATATAGCACCAAAGTTTAGTGTGAGTTCCATTCATCATATAATCATTTTTTAAGACAGAATCTCTTAAGCCATCTATGGGGATTTGTGGTAAGGCATCAGGAATGAAATACAGTTTATTCTTTGAATATCAAAGATTTAGAGAATATAAGTATAATCTGCATCATATTTGGAGAAGAAGTTCAATTGGCTGGATAAAAATATCCACATGAGCAAAGTAGGCATGGTTATAGAAAGGTGAGACAGTAAAAAAAAAAAAAAAAGGTTGAAGTAAAAAGAAATTCTGTTTTAAAATTGTTTGCTTCATAGGACATGTGTTTGTGTATGTGTATGAGTGTGTGAGTATGTGTGTACAGATAAATATTCATATAGAAAATGCAAAAAGCATCTGTTCTTTTCAAATTAAATCATATGGAAACAGATTGCAAAATAGGTGAAGATGACAGGTCTATATTCCCAAGACAAGAACTTGGTTTGTTTTGTTGCAATGAAGAGGAATTGAAAGAAAATCCCCCCAACTAGAGCTATTTCTTATGACTACACATCCATCTATGTAATGGCTGAAATTATAAGATGGATAAGATATTACAGTTCCCTTTTACTTCTATTCAGGGGCTAAATTTAGTAATGATTGCTTAAGTCTAATTAAAGGAAATTAGGTCTGATATTACCAAATGACCCTGGTTGATCTTTATGTAATTTTCCTGTACATTAAGAAAAAACATGCAAGAGACTCTAAAAAAAAAATCTGTTAAAGTGTTATAAAAGCTAAAAGACTTATAAAAGTTAAGACACTGATAGACAGCCATTTTTGGTGTCCAGGGAACTGACAAAAGAGCATGTGTTTAGAGTTAACTCTGGCAGGCAACTAAGCCCCACACAGCCTTCACTCACTTGACCCCAGCAGGATGGATAACAGAACTGGAAAGTAAAACTGAGAAAACTTGTGGGTTGAGAAAAAAAAAAACAGATAAAGCAAAATAGGTAAAGCAAACATAGTGTATGCAGGGAATACAAAATAAACATTCATTCTTTACTTCCCATCAACAGGCATATGTTTAGCCATTTTCAGGAAAACAGGATTTCATGATGCATAGCAGTTACTTGGGAAGACAAATGCCGTAACTCTGAACACAACCCCTTACTTTCTTTCTTTCAGCTCTTATTGGTAAGCACGATGACATCTGATGTGGGACATCCCTTCAGCCTGTTTAGGTCAGATGTACTGGCTGCTTCCCCGCACAGATTCTGGTGCACTCCCAGCCTCCTTGGAGTAGGGGGCTGCATGAGAAGCAGAGAAGACCTTGATTTTGTGTAAGCACTGCTCTGCAACAGCTACAGCATCGGTGTACTATCAACAGTGTTTTGATCACAAATCTAAAACATATCTTGCTAATAAGAAATTGACGCCATCCCAGCCAAAACTAGTACAACACGCCATCAGTAGAATATCAAGAAGTTTATTTAGATTTCCAATTTATAGTCCCATTGGCTAAAGTACTGAGTGATACAGATGTTATTTGGATTTATCTCCTACTTTAGAAAGCCATATGCTACAAGAATTTCATACTGTGAACTACTTTTTAAGATGTCGTAAGAAGATACATTATGGTTCATTAAAGCATTCTCACTAAAGTAAAATCAAGTCATATGTTCTACCTATAAGAGTATCTCCAAAAAAAAAAATATATATATATATATATATACATATATATATATTTAAACAATTGGTTGAGGATAGTAAAATTAAGAAATGAGATGGTAAAGGAAGAAGATAATTGTCAAGGCCCTAAATGAGCTAGCAAGTTGTGATGCAAAGTCTCCACTGGGGCTGCCAACCACATCCATGATGCTCAGAGTAGACATTCAGTTCATGCCTGAACTACACTGGAGGAGAGGTGATTTCAGTTCCCACTACAGCCTGGCTCTGTTTCAGCCCCTAGGCATCACTATAGACCTCCCCAGCAAAGTCTGGATTGACTTCATTGGACCTGCTTCATCACTGGTTGTATTATTGATTATCCAGTACTTTACAACATCTGTATTCTTGTTGACCTTACACTGGTATATTCCCTTTTGATCGGCACTCTTGGTTGGCCCTGGCCACAGTAAACCTTCTCTTCCTTATCGTGCCACAGTTCTCTGTGGTAAAGAACAGTACCTGCTTTACCAAGTATGCCCCACATCACTCCTGGCTCCTGCCCTTTGGGAATAGTTCTGCTTTTGCTGCTTACTGTCAATAATAGTGAGGATGAGTAAGAGAAAAATTGCTAAGATATTTAATTAATCAAGTCTTTTTAAAGGAGAGCTATAGAAATTAAAAAACAAAACTCAATATTCACTGTAACAAGAAATGGAAAATAGGTCCCACGGTACTGTTTTCATATCTATATTAGATAAAAACTAACTTGCTATTTATTTTAAGGGCCCTGAGTTTTCCCTCCCCTGGGGAGTTCAGATGTTTGGGAGTTTGCATCAAGGTCTGTCTAGAGATAGGACATCTGAGAGCAGATCTTTTCCGCTACTGACTGTGGGGGTGGCTTCTGTACTGTTTTTACTGAAAGAAATATATAATAACTAAGAGAGGAACTGTCTTAATATCTGAATATGCTTTTATGGCTAGGCTATTGAATTTTGTACTTGATAAAATTATGATGTCTGATCCATATGATAGTTCTAGGTAGTTCTAATGTTAATATTATTAGCACTCTAAAGCCTTATGTGGCATATCTCTTTACTGGTCTTGTAGAATTTTTTAAAGTTTCACTCAATTTGTGAAGGGTAGTTTGACCAATTTTAGCTGAGTACTTGTTCTCCTTTTCACATTCTTTCTGAAACAGAATTATTTTTTTCTTAAACTAACCTTCTGACTTTGACATAGTGAATAGCCATTGATGCTGTCTACTGAGAACGGGGAGGCTCAGTGAGTGAGCACAGCCCACACTGCCCATAGGTGCTGAAGCTGTGGGTGTGGGAGGTGGGTCAAGTGGTGAGGACTGTAAGTATTGTCCCTCCTTGCTCAGGAGACTGGCTTTTCTCTTGGCAGTCTGAGACTGCAGGCCTAAACATGGTCTCCACCAGACAGGGCTTATCCAAGAAAACCGTTGGTGACCCAGACTGATGGCCTGTCCAGAAATGTAGCTGTTCAGGTCTCTTGCTGCAGGGAGTGCCTGAGCCTACTGCTGCCTGGGGAGGGTAGCAGGGATTCCACCTGTGTGAGGTGTGAGCAGGTGGATGAGCTGCTCAGCCTGGTGGTAGAGCACAAGAAGCAGGTGCAAAGACTAAGGACCATCAGGAAGTGTGAGTGGGAGACTGACTGGCAGAGTGACTCACTGGCGTGCCGGAGAGAAGGGTGCCAGAGAGATACCTCCAGAAGAGTGGTTGTCCCCCTGCCCTGTCACAGTCAGACAGACCTGACTGATGAGAGTTGGAAGAGTCCTAACTTGCCATCACGGGAGCTCTGCCTGCCTACCCCTCATCCCCAGCTCCTTTTAAGCAACAGGTTTGAGATGTTGGAAATTGAAAGGGAGGTGAGTGGGGAGGTGATGGAGGATTTGCTTAGGAGGGAGCCTAAGGTGAGGCGGTCACTGCCACGCCTTGAGACTACCTCTGTCAGGAGAGAAAGGAAGGTGGCTGTGGTGGGAGATTCCTTTCTCAGAAGATCGGAGGGCCTCATATGCAGACCGGACCTGAGCCGTCGGGAAGTGTGCTGCCTTCCTGGGGCCCGCGTCAGGGACATAACCAGGAAACTCCCAAAGCTGGTTAGGTCCACGGATTATTTTCCATTACTCATAGTTCAGGTGGGCAGTGATGAAATTCCTCAGAGAAGCCTACGAACTATGAAGAGAAAATTCAGGGGTTTGGGGCGCTTAGTTCAAGGAGTCGGAGCTCAAGTGATCTTTTGCTCTATATCTTCAATGGCAGTGAGGGACACAGAGCGGGCATGGAAAGCACAAGTGATAATTGGCTCAGAGGCTGGTGTTGAGCCAGAAACTTTGGGTTCTTTGATCATGGGACAGTTTACTTGGCCCCTGGCCTGTTGTCTGTGCGTGGAACCCACCTATCTCAGAGGGAACAACGAATCCTATCGCAGGAGCTAGTGGGGCTTATAGAAAGAGCTTTAAACTAGCTCTGATGGGGGAAGGGGACAGAATAGGGTTCACCAGAGATGAGCCTAGGGGTACGATGCTTGAGCTGGGGGTGAGGCAGATGACTCGACTGAAGTGCATCTACACCAATGCACACAGCATGGGCAACAAGCAGGAGGGGTTGGAAGCGATTGTGTGTCAGGCTAACTATGACCTAGTTGCTATGATTGAAACGTCGTGGGACCACTCCCATGACTGGAGTGCTGTGATGGATGGCTACAAGATCTTCAGAAGGGATAGACGAGGAAGGAAGGGTGGTGGTGTGGCCCTTGATAGTAAAGGCTGTTTTGATGTTGAAGAGCTTGGGGTTGGGGATGATAAAGTTGAGTGTCTGTGGGTAAGGATCAGGAGGAAGGCCTGTAGGGGTGACATTTTGGTGGGGGTCTGTTATAGACCGCCTAACCAGGATGAAAAGATGGACGAGGCATTCTGTGAGCAGCTTGCGAAAGTTGCATGATTGCCAGCACTTGTTCTTGTGGGAGGCTTCAACTTCCCTACTGTATGTTGGAAATATAATACAGTGCAGAGGAAGCAGCCCAAGAGGTTTCTAGAGTGCATGGAAGATAGCTTCCTTACACAGCTGGTATGAGAGTCTACCAGGGGTAGTGCCCTGCTAGACCTGCTCTTCAGTGGTGGGAAATGTGAAGGCTGGGGACTGTCTTGGGCCGAGCAACCATGAAATCTCTATTCTTGGAGATGTCAGAAGGGTGACTAGCAAAACTGCAATCTTGAACTTCCACAGGGCGGACTTTGACCTGTTCAGGATGCTTGTAGCACGGATACTTTGGGAGTCGCTCCTTAAGGGTAAAGGGGTCCAGGAAGCCTGGATGCTCCTCCAGATGGAAATCTTAAGGCTGCTCCTGAATGCTGAAAGGAGAGCCATAGGGGAAGAAGACTGGTGTGGATGAACCGTGAACTATTGTTGAGACTCCAGAAGAAGAAGAGAGTCTATGTCTACTCTGGAAGAAGGGACAGGCTACTTGGGGAGATGACAAGGAAGTTGCTAAGGTACGTGGGGAGGAAGTTAGGAAGGCAAAAGCCCCACTTGAACTCAGATTGGCCACTGCAGTAAAGGAGAGTAAGAAATCCTTTTACAAATATATCAGTGGTAAGAGAAGAACCAATGAGAATTTCCATCCTCTACTTGATGCAGTGGGGAATGTGGCCACTGAGGATAAGGAGAAGGCTGAGGTCCTCAACGCCTTCTTTACATCTGCCTTTAATAGTCAGATCTGTTATCCTCAGGGCACTTTACACCCTGATCTGGAAGTGTGGGATGCTACGCAGAATACAGCCCCGGTGATTCAGGTGGAGACAGAGAGCTTCTCCTCCCTCTGGACTGTTACAAGTCCATGGGACTGGATGGGCTCCACCCAAGGGTGCTGAGGGAGCTGGTGGGGGTGATTGCTGAGCCGCTCTCTGCCATCTATCAGTCCTCCTGGTTACCTGGAGAGGTCCCAGAGGACTGGAGGCTTGTCGATGTGACTCCCATCTACAGGAAGGGCCATAAGGAGGATCCGGGGAACTACAGGCCTGTCAGCCTGACCTCAGTACCAGGAAAAGTTATGGAGCAAATCATCTTGGGTGAGATCGCATGACGTGTGTGGCATCCAGGGGATCGGGCCCAGCCAGCACCAGTTCATGAAAGGCAGGTTGTGCTTGACCAACCTCATCTCCTTCTATGACTGGGTGACCAGACTGGTAGACGAGGGAAAGGCTGTTGATATAGTTTACCTAGACTTCAGCAAAGCCTTTGACATGATTTCTCACAGTATTCTCCTGGGGAAACTGGCTGCCTGTGGCCTGGACAAGTATACACTTCTTTGGGTAAGGAACTGGCTAGAGGGCTGTGCCTAATGGGTAGTGGTTAATGGAGTTAAGTCCAGCTGGTGACCGGTCATGAGTGGTGTTCTGGGGTCGATACTGTGGCCCATCTTGTTTAATATTTTTATTGATGACCTAGATGAAGGGATTGAGTGTACCCTCTGTAAGTTTGCAGATGACACCAAGTTGGGAGGTAGTGTTGGTAGGGAGGGGTAGGGAGGCCCTTCAGAGGGGTCTAGATAAGCTGGATCACTAGGCTGAGGTGAATGGGATGATGTTCAACAAGGCCAAGTGCCGCATCCTGCACTTTGGCCACAGTAACCTCATGCAGCGCTATAGGTTTGGGGATGAGTGGCTGGACGACTGTGAAGAGGAAAGGGGCCTGGGGGTGTTGGTTGATGCTCAGCTGAACATGAGCTGACAGTGTGCCCAGGTGGCCAAGAGGGCCAATGGAATCCTGGCCTGCATTAGAAATAGTGTGGCCAGCAGGAGCAGCGAGGTAATCATCCCCCTGTACTCAGCACTGGTGAGGCTGCACCTTGAGTATTGTGTTCAGTTTTAGGCCCCTCACTACAAGAAAGACATTGAGTCCCTGGAACATGTCCAGAGAAAGGCAACGAAACTGGTAAGGTGTCTGGAGCACAAGTCTTATGAGGAGCGGCTGAGGGAGCTGGGATTGTTCAGTCTGGAGAAGAGGAGGCTCAGAGGAGACCTCATTGTACTCTACAACTTCGTGAAGGGAGGTTGTGATGAGAAGGAGTTTGGCCTCCCAGGCAACCAACAGGACCTGAGGAAATGGCCACAAGTTGTACCAGGGGAGGTTTAGGTTAGACATAAGGAAAAACTTTTTCTCTCAGAGAGTAGTCCGGCACTGGAATGTCCTGCCCAGGGAGGTGATGGAATCAGTCCCTGGCAGTATTCAAGAGGCATCTGGATGAGGAACTACGAGATATGGTTTAGTGGCTTGTGGTAACTGTCATGGTTTTATGATTTTTGGTTATCAGTATTCCACATCACAACATCATGCAGTGTACTGGGAGTTAAGGAGCAAATGCTTTAGTTCCGGGTACCTGTCTGGAAGAGAAGAAGAACTACGTTCCCCAAGAGCCTTTTCGAGTACTGTTATCATTCCTGCTCAAGGGAACAGATATAAGGGCGCAGGTCATCTGACTTGTTTCCTCTTCTCGTCTCGCTGTTTTCCCTGTCGGATCGGCTCGCTACTGCTGCGCCCGACTGCACGCAAGGCTTCAGTATTAGCGTAAGGCCTTTGGCTCTCGGACAATCTTTCTCTCAATTATTGTTGATTTATATTGTATTATAGTGTGTTATCTTACATTCCGATACTATATTTAGTAAATTAGTTTGTTTCTCCTCAGATCGTTGCCGCTGTTTTTGATTGTTTTGGGGTCCCCTGTTTCCCTTCCTGGAGGTGCGGATTTTGTGAAATCCCTCCGCCCCACTAGTCACGGAACCGGGCCAGACCAGCCCTTAAACCGTTGACAGTAACAAGGGAGGACAGTTGGACTAGATGATCTTATAGGTTCTTTCCAACCTTGAGATTCTATGATTCTTTGGTTTAAAGTATGAACAGAATCCTATCTTTCCTGTCATTTGAAGAAGCTCTAATTCATTATTATTAAGGCAGTAGCAGTTTATGAAAACCATTTCAAGGAAATTTTAGAAAAGCCAAAGAAAATCAAACCCCTTTCAGCAGTAGTGTTATTGTTTTCTTCTTAATTCAGCAGATTTTTTTTTGAAGGATGTTTATCTAATGTGTGCTAAGTTTAGATTAAAATGAGTTCTTCAAACCTAGATATTCAAACAAGACTTGAGACTGAGGAAGAGCATGTTACAAACTTAATTTTGCTTTGATGTTACTATGAAACTTTAAGAATATAGCTTGCAATGTGTAATTGCTCTCTTCTGTATTTTGAGAAAATTAGTATGAATAGAGTTAGGAAAAATTATTTGAAATTGTTTTGAAAGGACTAATTTTTTGCTCAAAAGCAGCAACATTGGCAAAAGTTGGACTTCAGGTAATTTTTATATCACATAGTCTAGTAGAGAACATAAATACTTCATTTTACTATATTTCAATAAAGATAATGAGAAAAAAATACAACTATACAGCAGTGATTCAAAGTGATGATTTTGATTTATGCTGGTGTTTGTGCCAAATTATCATAGACCTAATGGCAGAGGTAGTTCATATGGTCAGTGAGCTTGTGCTTCTTCTCATACCAGATGCCAGTTCTAGCTGCTTAAAAGGAAGTAGCAGTTGTTGAGAACAGGATAAAGTATTTATTGTAAGCCTCTATGACCAGCAGATATTATCTACATTTATGGCCATTAGGGTGCTCTGCTAACAACATCTGCCTTTTTCCAAGACTGATATATTCTATATGCAGATAGTGCAGGGATCACAGCTGAGGTACTATTATGTGGACAAGCAGGCTGCGTTAACTGTATTCACTCATTATGTTTGGGTTCTGAATAACACCTGCCAGAGTTAGGCAGGAACTTCTGAGAAGTACTTTGCTACAGCAGAAACAGAAAAATATATTTGACTGTGTGTCAGGATGAAACTGCGACACTTTTCACTCACTTAATTTATATTAATAAAAAAAATGTAATAAATTAATTTGAAATACTATGTAGGTTGCTCCAAAAGTAATACCTCCTATTTATTTCCATTGAAACTATAGCAGATACAAAGAATACAATAACACTAGTTGATTGATAGAGCAAATTCTCAGCTACAAAACACTACTTTTTGATATAGTCACCACCATTACCTATGAATTTTCACCAGTGATGAACAAGAGCCTGCATGCTCTGCTTACAGAAATCTTCCATAGAGGAGGTGACACACTGTTGCTGTCATCACTTCTGAAATGCACAAGTCACCCCTGACTGTGCTCACATCCTCTGTTTGGACTCCAGAAATGTTCAGCAAGCATCAGTGAATGTCAGTGGATTACATTTTTTCCTCATGAAGGAATTCAGTGACATCTTTGCTTCATACACATTTTCAGGTCAGACTCCATTCTGTCAGACTACTCCTCCACTGCCAACTGTTACATGGCAACAAACTGTAATGAAATATTGGTGGGAAGTTTTAACCTCTACTGTCATGGCACCAACATCTACCTTCGACATCATGGGCCAACATAACAAAGTAGGAAGCATTACTTGCAGAGTAACCCTCTTATTTTGAGGAATTAAATTAGCTTTTGGAAGGATTTTTGCCACTTGCTCTAGCAAATAAAGTTTGACAAATAATAAATCTGTTTCTTTAGACTTTAGACATTGTCTCATACTAAATCTGCCAGAAAATTAAGTTGTCTTGTTGAGATGGTACCAGTAATATTTCAAAATACTTTCTGCAGGTTTATGCAACAACACTAGTGGTCTTTTTTTTTCCATTCCGAATAATAAAAGAAAAGTAATGTTTTCTCTTGTGTATCACTTAATAGACAGATATCTGCTCATACATAAAAGTTGGGGAAAAATTTATCCAAGGAGATAAACAGAGATGAGGATTTTGTTTTAGGAAATATAAACAATACCCTTGAAACAAATTAACTTCAATTCCAAATAATTCTCCTAAATAAGAGAGTCAAAATCTTGAGTTAATAGAGGACATAAACAAATTTAAGAGTTGAGAACAGAAAATTATGATACATTCATCCTCTTCCAAAAGGACAATAATCTTCTGTCTGATTTGTTTGTGAAAAATACAGGATGCATGTTCTTCTTCTAAAGAAATCTTATTTAATGTATCTCTCTTTTAATGACCTATATTACTTGCAGGACATATTTAACATGTTTATTATGAGTTATCTTAAAGGTAACAAAATAAACTTCTGGGGATAATTTAAAATGATGATTTCCCTCTGATTCACCCTGTTTTATTAAGGCAACAGCTTAGAACATGTCTATTTCACTAAAAAGGAAACTTCTTAAGAGAAATACTTTATTGTTTCATCTCAAATGTAGCTTTTCTTTTTGGTTTGATGAGGAAGAAACTGAAAATACATTAGCATCTCTTTTTTAAAAATATATAAATTATCTTAGCTACTTGAAATTATTTGGAGGTTTGAATGCATAAAACAAGAATGGAAATTCCACAGTGCAAATAGAACATGCTTTTCAAATGTGTACTTTCAAAATCTTTGAGACAAATGCATCCCTGGTGCAAATCACTTTCAGTAGCATTACACCAGTGAAGAATTCAGATTTTCTTTTCTGTGCCAGTGACCTGCAGGTAATATCAGTCTTTTTGCCATGTTACTTTCAATTTTGTTCTCCCTGTGTTAACAGAATTAGTTACAATTTATGATAGGAAATCATAAGACAGCTTTTTTTTTTTTTTTTTTCTTTTTTTTTTTTCAGTAGCTTCAGGAGTGGATGCAGTCTGAGTGAACCGATTGCACCATTTATTTATTATTTTTTTCTCAACGTAGATGGAACAGGTGTAGAGGAATTAATGAAGCAACCGCAAAATTGCAAGGGTCATTGGTGTGCAGAATGCTATAAATTAGCTGGTTCTTACGGGAAATTACCTTCTACCTTTAAGGTGTTACCATTTATAAATTCTTGTTTAACTTCTGAAAAATAACAGTTTGAAAGGCCAGAAAATAAAATCTTGAAATCCCATCATCTACAAAATTTTCAGGAAAAAAAAAAAAAAAAAGTAAGGCTGAAAGAACTTGTAACATAGTCATAAACATTCAATGAAAGCTATTTAACCCTAAATTTCTTTTTACATTTGAAAAGTTGTCTGAACTAGACATACTAAAATTAATTTTGGAAAAAAGTGGTTAAATCTGTAAAAACTGTGGATCAGTTTTATATCTGAAGTATGTAAGTCAACCAAATCATAGTACTTTTTGTAAGATTTCTTTTTACTTTCTTTAAAATGGTAGCTATTAAGATTTGTATCGTGTTTGTAATGCAGTTACTGTTGACAGTACAGAAGCATTACTCTTCTTCCTAGAGTTTCTGTTGAGGAAGTTTTAGCACAAATTCAGAAATCTTATTAATCTCTTTACCATGGTGCTTTGTACTACTCTCCTTTGTGTCCTTGAAGTATTTAGGTTTTTCTAGCATAACATTCAAATTCTCTGCTGTGTTCATACTCCTGACTCTTTGCCTTCAACAGATTTCATTGACAAGTTGCTTCCTTTTCCCTTGTCAATAAAATCAATTATATGCTCTAAGCCCAATCACCAGTTGACAGATTTATAAAACCCACGGTTCTATCCCATTTATTCCCATTTCCTGTTTGTGCCTAAAATATTATATATCTAAGACATACTCTTTTAGAACATTATCTAGAGCCATGAGCACTATCATGACATTTCAGGGTAGGCTGCAATAGATAGCAAATACGCTATTATTAAACAGAGCAAACAGCACATAAATATCCTACATCAACTCGAGGAAGGGGATCCAGATATTAACTGTCATTTGATGTTCCGTATTTCTGTTTAGAGCAGGGTCAATATAATAGTATCCTGAGGTGTCGAGCTATGAAGTCTGAATTTTTATATATATTTTAATCTAATACATGGAATGTACATAGCTTAATATTAACTAGCTTGCAGATGTGTATATATATGTATATATATACAAATTTATAATCCTTTTAAAGTGTACTGAATACAGCTTTATTTATTCTGTGTGAATTCTCTGATGAGTGGATACCTTTTTCAGTTTATCTTGTTCTCTCCATTCTCATATGTTCTGTTCAAAATTATAAATAAGTCAGAGTCATACTACGTATCACATAACTTTACCAATAAAGATGACATTTTCCATTATGTTAAAATGTAACTGAATGACTTACTGAGATTTTTCACTCTGACATAGCAATAAATATAGTGAAAGTAAATAACATGGTCTTCTGTGAATATTATTAAGTTAATTATGATCTCAATATGTTCAATTTAGTGAAAAGTCATCATTTTTTGCAGGAGGTTAGACACATAATCGAAGAAATGAGGTACTTACCTGAGCAATTCTTCTGGATCTGGCCTGTATTGTATTTTAGTTAATTAGATCACTGTGTTTGTGGAATGGATCAGATGATCGTATGATTTGGAATATCTTATAAATTTTCACATCCCCAGCACACTAAAAAAATCAATCTTATTTTTCCTTCATGCAGTGGAGGCTTCGAGTTGGATATTTAATCAAATATTCTGTATTTTCACCTATCATTTGATTTGCCTTGAGATATCACAGTGTAAGGATATTTCTATTTTCCAAAAATTAGCCCTTCATAATGGATGATAGAATATGAAGGTCTTCCAAAATGCAGAGCATTAATGGGCATCTATAGTGATCAGGATGACATTTTCCATATTTGGCAGTACCTCACTGTCTGCTTTAGTGGACTGGTTGTTCAGAGAAGAATCAAAGATGTTTAATTTATATATTGTATTGAAGAAAAATGTGAAGTAAAAAGTAGTAATTCTAAGTACATAACTAATATTAAGGGAAATGGTGGTTTTCAGCTGGTGTATTGAACAGATTACAGAATGGCAGAATCTTAGGGGTTTAAAGGATTCTCTGGAGATCATCTGGTCTGACTCCTCTGATAAAGCAGATTCTCTATAGTCGGTTGCATTTTACTGCCCATTTTACTGTCAGAATTCAGATTCAGAGATTCTGAACACTGAGAAATTGCAAGTAAAGCAGTTATATACTTTATGGACATTCTCTAACTTGAACCTTGAAGAATTAACATGTCATGAATTTCCACAATGCATTTCTAACAGCCTAACAAACAGGAAGCTTCTCAAATAGCACTAAGTATAGGATGTAACAGCTGCTGAATATTTCTTCTTCCTGTTCTTCTCTTTAAGAATTTAAATATACTATCTTGAATGAGGTTGCTCCCAGAGTTGAAATGTGACCTTAGCAAGCTGTACAAACATTGCAGCAAAATATTGAAGTCTTCAGAGAACAAATGCATATACATATTTATTTATTTATTTATTTATTTTTGAGAAGGGAGTTCCAAAATGACTCTGTGTGCACTTGATGTCACAGGTGTATATACCACATCTGTAGCATGCTTTTATTGGTTTGTTGTAAAGGAATGAGAAGCAATATTTGTTTTTCTTCTTTACTGTGATATGTTGTATTCTTGTTTCAGTTTCCATTCCATTTCTTCAAAGACAGTAATCTCATTATTCCTTTTCAAATATCTAGATTTTTAGTGTGGGTAGAAAATGTTTCTTATCAGAGCAAACAAGACTGAAAGATGTGTATATAATCAGTTAAAACATACTTGACTTAAAAATATGGGAGATTTTTCATAGCTTTTAATAAGAGATTTACATCTTGTTTAGAGTTGTAGTTTTACTATATCAATTTTAATGCTGATCACATTGCACTTGCAATAAAATGAAACTGTAAATATAATACCTATATAAACTGTTCTGCAGGAATGCCTTGCTAAGAAGCGATTATTTACGCTGAGACCATTCTTTCGTTCAGCAAGCAAAAACCACCAAATAAAATCTACTTACTCTGCTCGTCTTGAATTTTAAAAATGACATTTGTTGATGTACAGCAATTAATCCCTAAACAATGCCTATTTCTTCTGGATTCACTCATAATAGATACTTGATAGTAAAAGTATCACATATTCTGTTCTGTATTGCCTAGTTTAGTTGAGGGTAGTTTCCAAGAAAGAGAGTTTGATTGGCACCATTTATTCCAGTTCTGTTAGCAAAACACAGAGAAACAGATACTGTTAAGTGTCATTACAATAATCAAACTTTGCCTTTGAAGAAGGTAGTTTTTAAGTTGCATCACTTTGTCTGTAAATCTAAAGAGTTTTGAAGCTGTTTTGGGATCAGTGACTAACAGGGCAGAAAATGAAAATGCAGAGCAGGAACATATAAGCCTCATGTGTTCCTTATCTTTGAGAGATACACAGCATGTCAGTGATGCCAAGAAACTCAGCAGCTGTTAATTGTGCATGTGCTATGGATAAATTGTGAGATGTTCTCAGTAAAAAAGAATATAATCACAAGAGTATAATCAGCAATCAAAATGCCAGGAGATGTATTTGGTCTGTTTAGATAGAGCACAAATGTTAGTTCAGTTGAGAAGTTATTTTTCCTTATTGTTTTTAGTAACAAAATATGCATCTAAAATATGCAATATTTACCTGTTTCCTTAAACTCCACTACACTGTATGTTGCTGCAGATAAGTGTAACTATATTTGTCATTTTTTTTGAGAACTTACTGAAAGTAAGTTTTAACTAGAAATGATATTTAACATCAGGCAAAATAGAAAACTTCAAGTAACAACTAGACTGGTATCTAGAGGACGTTTAGAATGTGGCTACATCTATATTAGTATAGTAGTTCAGATCAAGAGGGGGCTTTTGAGCTAAATAACCTTGTCATCCATTAACTCTATTTTTGGCACAACCAATGTAATTATCTTAGAACAAGTGAAATGGATTCCTTTCAAACAGAATTGAACAGAAACGTGCACTCCAAAAGAGCACCTGGTATCCTCCTGGACATTCAGATTACAGTCCAAGAGACAGTCCAAATTCTGTCAAGATTTATAACACGTGTATTGTAGGTGTTAGTTCCTCAGGTTCAATTTCTTCTTCTGCAGAAAAAAAAAAGATCCTATTGCACTACATAGCCTAATATTGATAATGTAGCTTATTGTCTGCTTCTTGATATTGATGTAGTGTTTTAAAACTGTACAAAAGAGTGATAGGGTTCTGTGATGTTACAGAAAAGCACATTTAGTTCATACTTTTAAAATAATGGGAGAAGGGAACAGGCAATTATTTTTCAGCAATGTAACTCTTTTGGAAATAGAAACAACCAAACTTTTTTTAAGCATTTAGGAGATGAGAAGGTGAATAACAGATGTTTTAGATTCCTTAGGAAGAAGCTATATCATATCATCTTATCTGTTCACACTCATAGCAGGAAGCTATGAAAAACGTATTTTTAAGGATTTTATCTCATCACAAATTTTGATAAGGAAAATGAAAAGAACAACATTAAACTGTTATTAAGTGTCTGCATAACTACTTAGAAAGCTAACACTACAGATAATGTTATCTATGCATCTTTTGTTACCTTAAATAGTGTGGAAAACTTGGGGTAGAGAGGCCAAGATAAACCACATCTAGAGGGACAAATAAGTATCGGCTGATCATTTGAAACATTCAGAATTTAATAACGCAGCATTTGAAAATTATTTATTCCGTATCCTGGATGATGAACCTAAAAACAGACAAATTTTATTCTAGTTTCTTCAAATACATTGCTTTTCCTTAAGAGATTTAGTATACCAAGTTATTAAGGTGATATAAACATTAAGCATAATGTTTTGGTTTTACTGTCAGTTGATTTTGAGTGTGTTTTCCTTCAGCTCCCCACAACTTGAAAAAAAAGTTCAACTGAGCATTTCTTTTTCTAGTTAATAAGTATAGCACTGGTTTTAGGCTATGCATTCAGAAGCATCCATAGTCCAAACATTGAAGCTATTTAAAAATAGGGTGCACCAACTGCAGTAATAAGCCTTTCGCTGTGCCAAAAGAGAGAGTATACTCCCTAGAAGACTTAAATTAGCATCTTAATCTGGAGAGTACTCTATCAATGTCCCTGGAAGTGTTTAATGACAGGCTGGATGGGACCCTGGGCAATCTGATCTACTGCTTGATGTAGCAGTTGGCACCCCTGCCTGTGGCAGGTGATTGGAACTTAATCATTGTTAAGATCTCTTCCAATGCAAGCCGTTCTATGATTCTATGACACTGCCAAATTATATACATGGCATCTGTGAGGCTCTTTGAGAATGTCTCAGATTTTCCACTACAGTCTTATGATTCTACTTTCAGATCAATACAGATGTAGACACACTTTTCTTTAAATGTTATCATAGATATGAAAAGGAAAGACCTAGACACTGAGTACTCTTCTCCTATGCATGATGGCCAAAACTTGGTTCTACCCTTAGAGGTTTCGTGTAGCTTTCTCTTGCTTCTGAGAAAAGTTTCTGAACTTAAAAATAGTATTGCTTTTCCAGAGCCTCTGAGATGTACATAATTTAATTTCCTATATATCTTTTCTATAACTACAGATAGCCCTCTCCGTTTAGATTAAAATATTTTCCACCTACCAGCTGTGCATATTCAACTTTAAAATCTGAAAGTTAAACCAGGAGTTTGTCTGAACCCTTCTTTGTTTCTGGCTCAAAGCTTGCATTTATCACATTTCTTGTGATAAGACTTTGACTTATCTAGTAGATGAAAGCTGGGTGTTGCCGTGTGGCAGCTGTCATCACTTTGTGGACAGCTTTACACTTGAAAGCATTTCTTTGGAGCTGTTTGCCTCTGGAAGAGAGTGCTCAGGACTGTTTACCAGCGGAAGACCTGGCCTGTGACCAAATACCTCCAGCTTGGTATGGGAGATTGGAGGATGATACCATCATATCCCGTGAAAAACAGGATGCAGGTGGGCACCTCCCTGCTCCCCTTTATCTGCTGGCAAGGCCTGGAAGATGGAAACAAAGAAGTTTCTGTTGAGACACCGAAGCCCAAAGGTGCCACTCCAAAGAGAGCTGACTCAACACTTTGGATTTGAGCTGTCACTCCAAAGAGAGCTGACTCGACCACTTTTGGACTTATAAGTTTGCACAGTCATCATTGTCATCATCGTCAACTGAACAACAACCCCTGATGACCCATCACTATGGAAGATCAACATCTGCACTACAAGCAGCACTGGACTCATAGTGTTGACTGTCTCTCTTGCTTTCTACAAAGGCTCCTTGCTTTTATTTCCTATCTCATTTCAATCACCTGCCTTCCCTTCCCCATCTCCTTAAGCAACTAGGATTTGTAATAGTCTGGTCAGGCTAATATTTGACCCATTGTATCTTAATCTTGCCTGTGGGTATACATATATCAAAAGAACCTCCTCTCCCTCCTGTAAATTGGAGTGAGACAGAATTTTCTTAAACAAAATACTACCAAGATGGTAAGATTCAGTGAAAGATGTCAACAATTTACGGGCTGGTTCAGCCCAGGAGGTCAATTTATGGCCTCATTTATTCCTGTATGATAAGATTACCTTAAATTATCTACTCATAATACCTGTACCTGTTTCCTTGGTGAGATTTCATAGGAGCGCTCAATTAGAAACTTATACAAAAACTTGGTTGAGAAAGCACAAGATGTGATATGATCTAGAATTCTGCTTGTAAAGAAAGCAGATGGAAGTACGAATATATTTAAAGAGCAGTGAGTTGAATAAGCCCTCAGTTGTTCATAATATGTACTCTCTAGAATGCTGTCAGAACATTGTTCAATTTCTGAATCAAGAGCTGAAGTTCTGAATCAAGTTCAGAATCAAGTATAAATCTGCCTCATTGGAATAAATGTTCCCTTCAACTTTGGACATATTATATTTTTCTCATCTGTGATTCATCTCTGAAGTAGGTGAAGCCAAAAGCCTGAGTAAAGCTGTCAGGTCACAAATAATAATATGGATTTTGTAAATATCTATTGTAACCAAGCCAGGTTGTTTGACAGTTGTTAATTTGCTGTTTTGAAAACCTTCTTGAACATCAAGTTCAAATCCGTGCATTTAAATTAATGCTGAAATATAATGCTAAGTTTTCAAAGTAGAAAAAAATTCAATAAATCAAGTAATTAGCTGGTGCCCTATTGGATCATTACCTTAAGATAATTTTCAAGCTACAAGTGCTATTACTAATTTGCACGTAAACATTGTTATGTGAACCGAACTTGAGAATCAAAATAAATATATGGCTTAAGCATATTTTAAGAATCATTGCAATGTGCAAAACGAGTCATCAAGCAATTAACTGAGAATTAAAGAATTAAACATTACATCACTGTAGCTGTCATTACAAATTTATCAAAAATTAACTTCTAAAAATGCCTTATTCATTATTATTCATGTACTATTTCCTTTCTCAATACAATGCTTTTAATAGTATTTACCAATAAATAAATAAATAAATAAATAAATTGAAATGCCGGATCAAGAGTGTCTTATTTAGAGAATGAAACAGATAGGTGCCCATTTTTGAAGGACATTTTCACAACTGTGGTTCAATACTTCTTATTCCCTTTCTCTTTCAAAAACAAAGTAGATCTAGCAAGTAGATCATCCTCCTCAGACTGCAGACTAGAGATACATTTCACAAAACAGAATTCTAAGAGGTTCCTTAACGTTTTACAGACATTAACTATTTATGAAATTATTACAAATCCAATTCTAATAGATTCTAGACTCTAGTGCTTGAGTTGTAATAGGAGTTGAATTTATACAGTGGACAAAGAAATTTTATGAAACTGTGTATACTTAAATATGCAGTTCTGCTTCTCAACCCCTTGAATCAACTTGAAATATCCTCTGCCAATTTTTGATTCACAGGATGAGTTGTCCTCTATAAGCTATTTATATTCTCCCAGTGTTCACATAAATCAGGAGAGGAATGATCCCCTTGCTATAAAAAAAATCTTGATTCTCCAGGACAGCGAGATACAATCACTGTCACTTCAGTGCTAAAGTCTTAACTTCCATGGCAAACAATAAACTGTGCAGCTGGTGATAACAGTCATACAACACATCTTCAGTTTCATTTTTGCCCCTTTTGTTCATTTGCAAGGAGAAAAAAACTCATATTCAAGTACAAAAGTGGTTTTGATCTATTTATAATCTAGAACTTTTGTTCTTGGACTTCAAACTATGATTAAAGTTTCCTATGCTGTTATTTTTTTTTCCTTGGTTTTACAGACACTTTATCAATTTGACACTGTTATAAAGATGAAATTTACTAAAAGCTAATGCTTCAAAAAAGAAAAAAAAAGAAAACACTCACAGAATTCTATGAGGTAGGAACACAGTGGTAAATAGGCTTTCTTATTTTTTAAGAATCTTTTTTTTTTTCTTAAGCTTGTATACAACTTTGCAAAATATAGTTTCGAATATCTGTTCCTCCAAGCCACTCTTGAATATAATGATTCAGTAATATTTAGCATCAAATAAAACTTTGCTCATGCACTGAACTTAATTTCAGTTATTTCTCACTATGATCAAATATCAATATCACTGTACATGAACAGCAAAATCTAAACCAAAAAGTGTAAAGAAGCAAAGCATGTACAGTGATATTGCTCAATATAACATGGAAGTACTGGCAATTGGACTGTTTTGGAATAGGCACAATTTCCTGGTTTAAGATACAAACTGAATTAAAAATCTCTGGTCACCCTAAGTTTCCTAAGCCCCAGAGCTGCCTGTGACTGAAACACAAATATATTGCTAGTTTTATGATCACAATGATATATCTTCCCCTGCACCATTCTGAAAGTGTAACTATGGAAATACAGAATATACTCTATGGTAAAATAGAGATTTGTAGGAGAAAAGCGGTATTCTACTTGAGTGCAAAAGTCTATTTCTCTGCATTTACTTGAGATGAACTGTTTTCTCTCAGATCACAATGTCTTTGCAACAAAACTAGAAAAAAAAATGTAAGAACAAGTCAACTATTTTGATGACATTTTTGTAAAAAAAATCCCCAACAGTAATCATATTTATATGTAGGAATTCATTACTCTCTTAATTTAATCTGCAGTGTTATTTAACTCTGAGTTCCAAAACCTTGTATTTTTATTCAAAATGACTTCATTAAAATAATCTCAAGATACTTTGAATTGTGGTGTAGGAATGAGGCTTTATAAATACTAAATTAACAGAACTACTCTGTATTATAGAAAATCATATGCAAGTAATTATTACTGTTTCTCAATTTGATTTATGAAAAATGAAAGGAGTATTCTTTGGCACATTCTTTATTCTTTAGCTATTTAATACCCAGAATCTGAGCATGTTCTTACACATCTACGATATATAACACAATGAATTTACATACAAAATATCATCAGAATGCCATCAGAAAATATAATCAAAAGAATCAAAGATGAAAGGAATTTAAATATGAATTATGAGGATTAGCCAATTGGAACAAAAGAAATATCTACATAGATCACCCCAAAAGTAATGCCTCCTATTTATTTCCATGAAAACTACTGGGGATACAATGACCACAGTAATGGCAGTTGATAGAGCAAGTTCTCAGCTACAAAACATTATTTTATTTTATTTTATTTTTAGTCATTACCATTAGCAATGAATTTTCACCAGTGATGAACAAGAGCCTGCGTGCTCTGCTCATAGGAATCTTCTCCAGAGGAGGTGACCCACTGTTGCTGTTGTCACTGCTGAAACACACCAGTCACCCCTGACTGTGCTCACATCCTCTGTTTGGACTCCAGAAATGTTCAGCAAGCATCAATGAGTGCCAGTGGGTTCCATTTTTTCCGAATGGAGGAATTCAATGACACACCTTCGCTTCACATGCAGTTCCATGTCAGATGCCAACTGTGACACAGGAACAAACTTGCAATGGAATATTGGTGGGAAGGCTCAGCCTCTACTGTCATACCACCAACTTCTACCCCTTACATTGTGGGCCAACATAATAAAATAGGAGGTATTACTTTCAGAGCATAAATATGATTTGGACTACATTATAGGGGAAAATAAAAGTTAAAAGTATCTATTCGCTATGTAAGCCTACAAAGTGTATGGAAACGCCTGTGGATACTCTGTATGCATGCATTTTCTGAATGTGTTCATCAAAATCATACATAAAAAGTGTTCTCTTAGATTTAGCATGGCAGCTACCTTGCCAAGAAAGTGAAGGGATTTCACCATATTCCTGTTGTCGCTGCCTTTAACATCCCTTATTTCCAACATTGTTTTGTTTTCCGGGAGGTCAAGTTTATTTTGGCTTTCTGTTGCAGGAATCCATAATGGCTTTAGATTATGTTGCATTTAAATTTTAAGTCTCTATAGTTAGTAGTGCTTATTGCCGATGTCTATAACTTTTAATCTTCCTTCTGTTGGGTGAAATTAAAAGTGAAAGAACAGTCAATTAAGGATGTTTCCAGCTTTTGGAAATATGCATCTATACTTTTAGGGAAATGACATTCCTACTGCCTCCAGAGAAATTTTTTATCTGCTCTCTGTTTATCTGTAGAATAACAACGACATGATTTTTAGCCAAAAAAACCCACAATATATATGTATGTAGATAAATACATTTATGTATGTTCCAATACCATGGCAAAGAATATCCAGTTCAACGCCACCCTAAATTCCTAAACACAGTTTTGTTTTTCAGTACAGACATTTAAATAACATTTTCCACTTCAAACTCAGTTTTCCGTAAAATGCATGTGTTCTGATCTTTTGGCTGACTGTTCAGTGGTTTGTGTCATGTTGTGTTGTGTCAGTCAAGGCAAGGTGACTGAAGCAAAGAGATATGACTCATTAACTACTAGAGATTTCAGCAGCAAATATCAAACCCAAATCTCACTGGTTTCTTAAAAAGCCAATTGCTTTTTATTCTTGAAAATAGAGTTTTCCTACCTGTTTTTACAAAGGCAGATTGTTCTCAAATTGTCTTGGCACAGGATACGGATGGCTTTGACTTATTTTTGTTTTGAACGGCTTAACACATCTCTAATTGCATGAAAGCATTACTTAAATGTTTGAATCTGCAACTTTATTTTATTTTGGCATAAAGTACAGTAGAAGCTTTAATAGCTTGTGGTGGAGGAAAAGAAATGAAAACGTAAATGTTCCAATGTTAATAAGAAAAGCTTCTCATCTTAAACTAATTCTTTTTTTTTTTTTTTTTTTTTTTTTTTTTTTTTAACTAGGAACACTATCAGAAGAAACAGAAGAATGTAGCAAGAGGAATGAATCTTAACCATACCATCGAATCTGACTAGCACTATGGTAGTTAAAAATTCCAGAGGAAAAAATTTCTTTAAAATTATTCATTGTTCAGAAAGATGTCAGTGTTATTAGAACCCAGATATTAAAATTTTTAATATAGTGTACAAAAAGTAGTTTGGTTTTTTGATTAATGCTTCCTGAAGACTTGGGAAGAATTAATTCATCAGATTTCTTCTTTTATTATAGACCTGGTAGTATTTTTTTCCAGATAAAGCTAAAATACTTGAAGAGATTCTTTGTCTCACCTACTTTTCAGCACCTTCTGGTGGAAGGACCAGCCTTCAGATATGTACATTCCTATTTGACCCCTGTTAAAGTGATCCAATTCAACTGTCAGTACTTCTAGTGACTATATGTTCTAACATGACTTACTCTGATGGAACTGGGTTATTATGGGCCATAATTATATACACATTCTGACACCTGAGAAGTTAGCAAATTCTGGTTGTTAGACAAGATTTTGCCCCTCTTATCTGTGTTTCTTTGAGATGTTATATCAGTTTACTTTTGTTTACCAGTTAAGAATACAAGCTGCTGTGGGGACAATTCAGTTTATTTTGCAACTGAGAAGTACCTAGTAGTTGTTTGGAGTTCTTCTGCATTTCTGAGATGTGTATAGAATGAATTCATAGTAAATAAAAACAAAATGAAGAAGACCAATCTATGTGAACAACAGTTGCTTTTTTTTCTTCAGGTACTTGGTTTTTTTTTTTTTTTTTTTTTTTTTTTTTTTTTTTTTTTTAATCAGGGTCAATAATAGCTTTTCAAATTATTTCATTATATCTAAAGAGAGTAAGTATTCTCAAACAATCTGTTACTGTAACCAGAAGCTGTGCAAGTGTGTTTGAATTCTACTATTTTTTTTCACTGAAATTGGGATTTATAAGACAAGGTGATTAATTAAATGACTCTGAGTATACAATGCAGGCAAGATTTAAAGAAATTGTAAAAAAAAGTTCAAAGTATGGACAACAATTATTCTTGTTTCAGTATATATTTTTCTGTAACAGCAAAAAGAAGAAAGAACAGTCAAGTAAATAGCAAGAAATGGGTTCTTGAGGAAAAAAAATGTAGTTAGGAAGAACATGGGAGAAATTAGTTTTGGATTGCTGACATATTCAAGGCAAAAGAGGGCATCATTTTTATTTTCCTGTGTAATCAATATATGATTGTATTGAAAGGAAGTTAAATTATGCCTTTCTCAAATACCTAAGTCTTATTTCACATAACTCCAAAGATTTACTTTCCCTATGCTTTTTATTAGACTAGGAAGGAGGTGAATTTTTCTGGAGATATGCCATAGTATGCCCCCTTCAGTACCTATTTAAGATCTAGTTTAATTCAATATTCCAATTCTTTTGTTGTCATAGTTGTTCAGAAGCTTTAAATTTTAAATTCATTCTTGGCTGCTTGGCAACCAAGAGAATATAACAAGGTGGCAGATTGCATAAATCAGATCACTGCATAGTTATACCACAGGGAAATTTCTTCATTGTAGTTGTTTTAAATTAAAAACATTATGGTTTTAATTTATCAAAACACTGAAGAAACTTCCATCTTCTGAGAAGTCTTGTTGACTTCAGCTGACATCCTTATCTCACTGCCACCCTTGCCTGCAAAAGGATGCTTCTCAGTAAAAGAACTTTAAGTTATAATAGCACATAGTATGTTAGATCTTCCTAGATTAGCTTCTGGAATGCTTTGTAATAACTCTTTTGTTCCATTGAAGGCAGGCAGGTCTATCATGTAAATATGGAGTCTTAACCCTGGAACTTTATATGTGGATTGAAGGAAGATTTATGTGAAAAATAAATCTTAAAATCTGTGTTAAAGGTTAATTTGGTACTGTTGGAAAAAACATTAGGCTACTTATGCAGAATTGTGTACATTTATTGATAGTTCAGTAAACTTAGATTTTTTATTTGTTTTATTTTTCTCAGGAGGAAATGATTGTGGTTTGGGACTGAGTTCTTTCCTTTTTATAACCTGTTATTGACTTTTTCTCTAAAGTGTATCCAGAAGAAGTAAAATAGAATTCTGAACTCACTAAGTAGAGTAAGTAGATCTTCATTGGGATGTCAAATGAAGAAGGATATTGATGACATAGCCATATAAATATCCTTAAGTGCATCCTCTCTATGATAAGTAGTTATGATTCTCTATGATAAGATGTGCATATCCTATATGAGTATTTTAAAGATCAAAATACAAAATTTTGCATAATGGTAAAAAATTCAGGAACAGATCAATTTTAAAGCATGTTCTATTGTACAAAATAAGTGGTGAAAAGAACAGATTGAGAATGTAATACTGCTTTTCCATCTACTTCAGTTTTGTGTGTTGTTAAGGTTAGGATAACCCTGAACTTCAAATAAGCTTGCAGTGTTCTCATAATAAACAGCCTTTTCTGGACATAACTGCCATTCTGATTATAAATTTATGGAATCCCATACCTTCTGCATCTAAATAAGTTCACAGAATTAGTAGGATATCTGACTCTCCTGATACACTAGCACAAAGTAAATGTATGGTGATTTACTTCACTTTGACTAGATGAGTCAAAAACTCTTTCCTAGGAGTTCACTGGGAATCTCAGGCACTTTTGCATTGAAGATGAACATATCCACATATGTTCATGTGAAAATCTGCATCATTCAAATCGACTGCAATTTCTAAAGTGTTTCTTTGTCCCAAATCTTCCAGGCTCAGAAGAATGGCCATGCACTGAGAAAAGGTGCAGAAAGAGAATGTGGAAAAATGTGAGGTGTCTGAGGCGTAATTTCAGGATGGGGCAAAACAATGTAGGATTTGTATTTAAATTGATATCTGGTATTGTAAAGAGTAAGCATTTTGAAGTTACTTGAACCTGATACATGTAAGGGTTTCTACACTAGAAGCTGGCCACTAGAAAATCCATGATCATGAATAAACAGGCAAGATCTCATGGATGTCAACACCTCATGCTCTGCATACATGCACTTCTAGAAATGGGAAAGTTCCATTATTCTTCCTTGAGGCAGAGTGCCTGCACACTGCAAAGTGAGACTTATAATAAACTACAGAAGCTATTATGTGCACTTCATCCCAGGAGAAAAAGCCTGTTTCAATATAGTTGATAAAGTCGTATTAATATCATCAGATCATACATTCACACATCCCATTCCAGTTCCTCGAGGCAGAGTTTAAAAAGTTATTCTCTTCTACCTTCCTGAGTACTTTTCAGTTTTTCAAACTCCTTAGGAAAAGTTCCTTTTTTTCCTACTTCCTTTCAGATTTGTTTGTATAGACATTTTCCGTCATTTTTGTGACTTTTCCCTTCTTCACTCAGTCTCCAAGCTTCCTGGAAGTTCTCTCTTTGGTATCTCAGCTGTCTCACAAGTTCAGAAGCTTTTAAATGCCTTTTCCACAGAAAGCAAAATCTATCCTCTGTTCAGAAGGTTCCAAGACTTTGTTGTCTTTTTTTGTTTGTTTGTTTTGCCACTGATGGTCACCATAGGTGACAGGTGGTAGGCTGCCCCTCCTGTGCAGGTCCTAGGGATGTTTGGGCTGTTCTTGATCCGAGCTGGGTTTTGAAGGTGCCCTGTGGCCAAGTGCCCATCAAAATTCTCTACTATGGAGCTTTGAGGACTTTATATCCTTAAACTTGTTCATTTACCTTACAGGCAAATAAGTTGAAGTTCTTCTGAAGAAATAAATAGCATAATATTAAAACAACCCAAACTATTATTCACTACTTGTAAGTGCAAATGTTTTCATCGATCCATTGCTTGTAAACTAAAAAGTTTATCAAAACAAAGGCATTTTGAAAAATGTAATTTGTCCTAGCAAACAATGAGTAGAGAGTAAAATAATTTAGATGAATAGTTTTCTTTTCCAAGGAATGGAGAATTAAAAACTGAAAACTTACTCCTGACATCCGAAGCAAGAGCCATAACCAAGAAGATATAATGAGATATAATGCTTGAAGAAGTTTGGGGATCTTTCATAATTTACATAATTCACATCATTTTCTGACAATTACATTTTACATCTGAGTCATCCTGTAATTTTTCCTCCTTTTAGTAGATTTTTTTTCTTATTTTTTTCTCAAATCTTCTCAAAAGAAATTCTAAGCTTCAGATGTCTTCAAATATCACATTATGAAAAGGCTTTAAGAGCTATTTCATCGTTTTATTTAAGCACACAATATCTGAATTTTAATGATGTATAACAAGGCTAGTATCTTAATGAATACAAAAAATTAAATAGCTCCCTTAAGGAGGGCAGAGCTTTCCTTTCACTTAAAGCCAAAATAGAAAATTTCTGTGGATTTTTCCCAGAACAAAAAGAGAAATTTTATATCTACACTTCAACTGTGCTCCTGTAGTCTTCTTCCAAAGACAATTCCTGGACCTCATTAGAAGTCAGCTCTGGAAGATACATATCCAGAGCTAACTTCTAATGAGGTCCAGGAATTGTAGTATCTCTGTTTGTCATAGCCCAAGGGAGGGAAGAAGTTCATTCCAAAACTTTAGATTCCTACTAGTATGTTTGTTGGCACATGTCTGGGTTGGTAGACACAGTCCGTGCTAATGGATTTAAAACTGAAGGTGAATCTCAGCACTAAGGTTAATTTAGCCAATTTACACTTAGATTTTTGTACCTCTGATACTCGAGTTAATATCACCATAATTTGTACTCCAAAATATTTCTGTAGAAAATAGTTGAAGCATTTCTTGCTTTTTACTGTCTACAGTGCTTTTATCTTAAAAACCCATCAATTATGAAAATTTTGTTTTCTTGAAAAAGGTTTTCACTCAGTTCTGTGGTTGAACAAGGATGAGTGAGTGTAAAGGAATAGGAAAATAGGAAAAGACCTTTCTTTCTACTGTTTTCAAGATGTTAGAATGGTTTAATTGTTCGAGGAACATTCAGAGAAGAGGACTGATAATAAGTGCCACTAGGATTCTGTTTCCTCTAAAAATATACCCACTATTGGTTTAAAATATAATCATGACATTTAACTGTTAATTGTGGAGACACATGTTTATTCAAAAATCTTTTTGATTCAGGCCTCAAATAACACTGTCAGGAATTTAGCAAATTGTGATTGTCCCTGCTCTCTTTGTGAGAGATTATATCCCACAATAGTCAGAATGTATACAGGAGATTTAAGATTGCTTCATTTAATGCTATTTTCCAATTTCAACTTCTGTATTATTTTATTTTATTTTATTTTATTCAAGGGTGAAAAAAAAAAAAACACTCATCTATGTAGGAAGAAGATTGCTTTCTGTTTTTCATATGATGGAGAACATTTTATGTGTTTATACTGAAGTGATTGTAACAGAAACAAAATCCTGAAGGTGGAAGAATAGTAACAAGTACAATAGAAACACTAGTAAAAAATAAATAAATAAGGGGAAAATATCTTCTCTGTTCCTGTTCTGGAAACCCAGTTGATTTTAATGTAATCTACATTGTCACAGGGAAAATGTAGAAACACTTTACTAACAACGAATTGAGTAAATACTGAGTGTTAGTTTTTGTACTCACATTTTTTTCCCTTTTATCAGACACAGAAGTATTTTCTGCAGTAATAAATGAAATCCCAGAAATTAAAACCAGAAGGCTCAGCTGGCTAGAAGAATCCTTTTTGTTAGTTTTAATTTTGAAAACTACAGAATATACTAACATTTTTCATTTTTATTCCGTACTGTTTAATGATTATGTGTAGTTTCAATGTTAATACTTATTTATTATTAAAATTAACTAATTATCTGACACCAAGGAAATTCATATCTAAATGTAAAATAATGGAAAAAGTCTGCAACACTGAGGCATTTTCATAAGTTCCCAGTTTTCAAAAAATAAGCCTTCAGGGAATCTAGAGGGTAATGAGGTATTTTACCATATAAGCAACATAGGCCAAAAAAACAGCTATGAGTGAAAGAAACACTCTCCAGAGACTTGTCATTACAGCAGCAAGAAAATGAAAAACATTTCAGAACTGTGAAAGAATTTGTAATGTTGCATAAAGCTTTGTTATTCATTTCTGTAGCCTGATATGGAACATCTAAAGTAAAGGAGATCAGGATTTTTATTGCTTACAGTAACTGACAGTTCTATGAAGAGCATATCTGTCCTACGCAGAACATGTACACAGGAGCAAGTTTCTTAAACTTGTGTGTTTCATATAATGTAGAGCTACTTCACACACATGAATAACTCCTGACAGTACGCCACAACAGCAACACAAAAGATCATTTCTTTAATATAGATGAACATTCCTTGCACAAGGCAAACTGTATTTGCATCCATCAGCTACCCCTCTTTGAGTAATTATCCCATTTTCCTGGAATTCAGCAAAAACAAAACAAAACAAAAACAAACAGCAACAACAACAGTAGATATTCTAGTATCACATTTGATATAGTTAATTAGGGCCTTCTTCAATGACTCTATTTACTTGGGTAGCCCTCTTTAGGTTCAAAGCTGACTCCTGTGATTACTGTCTTTTCAAAGGTGTCAGTCATCCTTTTTTCAGTGAGATTAGCTTGCTTTCTGACATCATTCAGTGAAGTACAAAAAAATATATCCCTCCTCATGCAGAATTTTTGCACCTCTGAGAAGTTATCTCATACGTATGAATGTTTTTTAATCCCCTTATTCAATGCTTGAAAGCAGTGTCTGAAGGAGATTGCTTGAACATGGTCCCCAGAGTTCAATTAAAGTAGATGTTCTTGTCATTGGATGCTATGTCCATAAAATCCTATTATACTGGAAATTCGCTGTGTTGCAGAAATCTTGCAGATACTCTACTCTTCTTTCAACTTGCTGTCCATTGTCTTTGATGTGTGATTTCCCTTCAGATGTTTCAGGTTGTTTAGGTGTCCCTATTATGGGAGGCTAAAAGAGCATTTTGATGGATAGTCATAAATGATGTTTGCTCCCTCTTTTATTTTTGGAAAGTGTCCTGACATTATGTATGTTTATACATGATTACACACAGTTGTACACAGTAGTTAGTATATGATAAAGTGTAGTTTGTGGAGACACTATTGCAAATTTGCAGTGTTACAATTCCATTTACCTTATACCATTGCAATCACAGCTCATATATGAGACACTAATGTTCATCAGTTTGTATGAGAAAAAACACAAAACTTCTCCTTAATGTGCTTATTTATTGAGCAAAAAAAGAGAAAGTTTCTTAAATTTGAAAGTAAGAGTAAAGTAAAGAACCTTTGTTCAACTCTGAAACTCTTATATGTTTATCTAAGCTAAAACTGAAACATAAAACAATACAAATTCAGTTTCCAGTGATTTTCCTGCTCTTTCTACTCTCTGGAATTTTTTTTCAGACATTCTATTTCATTTCTATAATCTAGTGTATAGCTTTGAGTCATGTGCTTTTTAAGTCTATATCCAATTCTGAGTTCTACCAATTCCTTTTGTACAGTGTCTGGATCTCCTTTGTATGAGAACTATCAAGAGTAAGTGCAGAGGTTTTCCTCCTTACTTTTTGCTTTAACATTCTACTTAGCAGATAAAACAAGTTCTAGACTCAAATTGCTGGGTTTTGTGAGTGTGTTTTTATATGTGTTCTTGCTGTGTTAAACCTGGCTGGGCATGAGTATAATGCTTCATTTGTTAAGTTTTGGAGTTTCATCTACATGACAAAACTACATTTATTTTGCCACTGATTCATGAGTTAACAGGGTTGTACAGAAAAATGTGATTAAAATGATTACTCATATTCATGAGGAATTATGACAAGATTTCCTTAGGCTTTTGACAATGCCAATTTGCTCTGAAATAGGCTTCATTATAAACATATATTTAATGCATCTTTACTTACATTCTCTCTGGAGTGTTCATTAGCTCAGGCAGAGTACTACACAACTGCAGTTATCAAAATCAGGTCTAAAACTACCCCATGTCACATGCAGATAGAATTCACTTGTATCAGAGGTAGCTAGCTTTTAGATGTCTTACAGTACAATTCTGAAATGAATGACATTGATGTTCTCATTAGTGTTTCCCAGGGAAAATGAAGAATCTCAGCATAAGGATACAAAAACCTGCAGAGCAGGAAATACTGGGGTTATGACAGAAATCTTCTGTCTACAGAAGTGTGTAACTTCTCTCTTTCTGGATACTTAAAGAATTTTCCAGGTCATGTATCATCTTTGTCATTTGTCAATACCTTAATGATGCAAACTTAGAGTGGTTTATAGGATTGCTTTAAACAGTAAAATAGGCCCCATGCTCTCTTGAATTTGGGAATACTACTTTTTGGAGCATTTTTAACTGGTTCTGTAGCTAGATATTTTGCAACTTTGGACAATTACTATCTAAATAAGAATCATTTTTTCCCTCTTTCTAAGGGAATAAATGAAAAAAAAAAATCTCCTATAGTGTTGAATTTTGTTTCTTCATCAGCAGCATTAAAAAAAAAATCAGATATTAAGGGAAAACAATATACGTTACTTCACTTTTTCTTTATATGAGTGTCCCGCTCCAATTTATAGGAGGGAGAGGAGGTTCTTTGAAATATGTATGCCCGGCGTGAGATTAAGAAACAACGGTTCAAATGTTGGTCCGACCAGTTTATTACAAATGTTAATAAGGGAGATGAAGAAAGGGGAGGACGGACACTATTACGGATTGGGGTGATGGGGAAGGGAAGGCGAGCGATAGGAAAAGATAGAAAGAAGCAAGAATTGCGTAAAGCGGGGATAGTCACCACCAGGATCCGGCAGCAGTCCCGTTGCACGACGTTCCGACGGTCGGAGGCCGAAGGGCAGGAGCAGCGAGGCTGGTCTTGGGCAACGAGAGGGTGCAGGTACCGGGTGGGTCCAGGAAGAAGCCGCAGAGTAAGTCTGGGAGGAAGCAGCAGGTCTCAGGTAGCAGGCCCAGGGAAGTCCGTCAGCATACGGTCCGTAGTGAGGGATCTGATGGCACAAACCTCGAGTCCGTCGTGGTGAGGGATCTGATGGCAGAAAACCCTTCTCGTCAGTCGCGGTGAGAGATCAGATGGCAGAAAACCCCTCTCTAGTCTGTCGTGGTGAGGGATCAGATGGCAGAAAACCCCTCCATTTTCTCCTGCCTACGTGACATCCCTGGGTGCTTGAGCAAGAGTCATGTGCATACCTCCTGAGATGGCCATCTTCCTCGAGATAAGTCCACACAAAAAGACCGTTTCCCGGCCATTAGCAGCAGCTTGTCTCTCTCTTGTTGCCCCTGGCCTTGTCCATCTGTGCTCCTTAGAGGATTTCACAATCCTTAGCCAGGACCTGTCCATCAGTGTCCTCAAGATAAAAGATTTCTCTGCCTTTGCCCAGGACTTGCCTGGACTTGTTCCTCAGCAAACTTTGAGTCAATGATATAAAAGAATAGTCTCTTACAATGAGCCTACGCTGAATAAAGAGGAATTGCATAGTACAAAACATCAGGTCCTGGCTAAGTCGGATTTCAGTCAGATTGCTTTGTAAACAGTAGAACTTACATAGTGAATTTTCTATAGTGTACTTAGTACATCTCCTCTGTGCTCTCATGATCAAGATGCCCTCTTCATCCTTTGCCTCTGCTCTGATTTCACTTAGGAACTGAAACCATCCATTGGTAGGAAACTCTTTATTCTGTGTAAAGCTGTTTTCCTCTGGAACTATTTAAGTTGGTACTTTAGGTGTCAGAGCTGTTTAGCCCTTGTACTTTTCATAACGGGCTTTTAGCTGAAGAGGTCAGGAGAAGCACACCACTGCATGCAATTATGTTCAGCCACCTTTCATGGGCTGTTACATCAACAGCACTGCTGTTAACTGAATGAAGAGGGACAGCCTTATAAGGGAGAAGAATGCCAATGTGCTGACAGCATTAGGACATTCAATAAATATATCCGAAAACAAACAAACAAACAAAAAATTGCAATTAATATTTCAGAAGGTTTGGGGTAAACAAGAAAGCACAAAAATGTTTTAAAGAGGTGCTAAATAAGGCACTGGAATATTGATGAGAATTGCACATACCTAGTTATTCAATTCCTACTACATATCATAGATTGAATGCAATTAAAAAATCAACACAAGTACTTTTTTTTTTTTAATAAAATAACATATATTCTGTTGCTTTTAAAACATTTACAATTTGTTCAGAATACTTGTTACAGGTTTTAGACTTTTGCAGAATACTTCACTATTACTTCTATTTATACTGAATAGAATAATATGTGAACTTCAGAGTATAACTTAAATAAAAATTGTTTAATGGGATGTCTTTTTCAGATCAGATCCTGCAGTTAATTCCAGTGGGGTTAGTTTGAATGTATCAGGGGTGATATGTGATTTGGAGGAAAAGTCAAGTTCTTTGTTTTTTATAGAAATAAGACAATCCCTTTTTTATCATCAAAAAATATTTTTTATCTTAAGATCAATAATTATAATAGCAAATGTTGATAATTTTGATTACTTATGCAAAATGTTTTGCTTGGAAAATTAGATATAGTCAGATATTCAGTTTTTAAGAACATAGTTCCAGGAAGGAAAAAAAAGATGACTATACATAATGATACAGAGAAGTCATGTTATATGTTTGAATTTACTCATTAGAATTGAGATTTGAGAAGCTTTTATGCCATCCATTAAATGGGTTTTTTGAAAGCAGATTTTTACGTTAGTTATTTGGCTATGTTATGAATATATTCAATTTTTTTTTTTTAATGAGGAAGGAAATAAAACTAGAATATCAAGACAACAAAATGACATAAGACTTAGAAATCTCTCTTCACATAGAAAGACTTCAACTGCTGTTGTTTTAAGTCCTTCAAAATTAAACAATGCTTGATCATAGTCTAAAATTGCCTATAGCAGTAGGAAAACACCTATAATAGAAGGTTCTTTAATGTTTCAGACGAGCATAAAAAATTGCTGGAAGCTAAAGTGTCTAAAAGTTCAGACTATTAAAATGTATTTTACTGTTAACCATTAAAACAACTTATTTAGAACTGTGGCATTTACTTGAGATATTTCTTGGTTGCTGCCTAGAACAACATAACTCACGCCCACTTAACCTGGTCTCATAATGGTCCATGCACTTAGGCAGGAAGAATCCAGTATTTTCCAGATATTCTGTAAAAGTCTTTCAGCATGCACCATGCCACCACTTGTAAAGATTTGGTCAAAGGCAGCAGAAATAACAGTTAGACAAAGACAGCATATCATAAATATATATGTACATTTATACATATACATACATATATATGTTTATTACATAGGTTGTGAATAACCCAGATGGTAGCAGACTCAGTTCTTTTGAATGCGTAAGCAGCTGCACTGCAGTTTTAAGTAACTCACTCTCTGGAGGACACGAGGATAACTTCTATATATGATACCACTTTTGGAAGTTCCCACTTTTTATTGTTGGTTGCTTTCTTTCTTTTTCTCTCTCATGCCTCCTCACAGCACAGATAACTTCACAGAAAGCAACCAGTTAATCTGATAAAATAGCCCTAGAACTTTAGTTGGATTGAATCATTGTTTCAATATTACTGTGGGAACACAGTGCTTTTTAATTCTTCTCTTAGTTATGGAGGACTAGCAAATTACTATAGATTTGATTTATATAAAAGTAAAATTTGCTAGTCATTGCTTTGTTGTGCTTAAAAAGAAAACGGACAAACTTTTCTGAAGTGAGTTTGATCGAAATCTTTTTTTTTTTTTTTTTTTCAAAATATTTCATGATGAAAACAATGAAGGTATTCAAAGCTTTTCATATAAAGAGAGGAAAGAAAAGGACTGCAAAACTTAGACCTGCAGTTCAATATATATGCAACAGAAAAATGAGAAGATGAGAAATACATCCTTCTAATGATGCACAGAGGTCATTTTCAGAATAATTTTTCATTACCTACATATCTTAAACAAATGCCGTTGTTTCAACAAGCAATAAGCAGTTGTGTAATTACATTAGCTTGCATAACTGGTGTATAAAATAATATATATTAATAAATTTTCAAAGCTCTTGCAAGATCTTGGTGAGATAAGTATATATTGGTAGTCAAAAGAGATTTTTTAAATAAAATAAAATCATAAATATTAAAGGAATAATATAATGTATTATTATTATTTATTTACCAATATACCATGAAATAGCTAATATGTGATTTCCTTACAGCATCAACAGACATATTTAGGAGACAAAATATCTATGAATTCTGGAAAATAACTCATTTTCAACTAGAGGTCAAAATGGCAACAAATGTCTTTTAATTTTCTTTGAGAAGGCATCTTCCTAGTTGGACATCAGTAGATTTACACAGAAGTGACCTCTGACTTACAGTTGGAGCTGAGGTATGTTTAGACAATGTCTTGTTCAAGACATTCTTTTTTGACAATTTCCTTGAACAAACTGTTCTTTTTTTGTGGTGTTGTTTATTTTGCTTTGTTTGGTTTAAAGATAATATCTCTTATCATTAAATCTTTACAGTCCTTCTTTCAGATCCTGAACCATACTGGTGTGCTTAAGATGACAAAATTAGACACCATATGCTGTGGTTTAATGTGGCATGCAGCTCAGCACCCACATTCACTTGCCCCCTTCTCCCAGTGGGGTGGGGAGAGAACTGAGAGAGAACTAAGTAGAATTCATGGGTTGAGATAAAAACTGCTGAAACCAGGACAGTGATAATTTTTCAGTGAGTCAAGCCTTTTTTTTTTTTTTTTTTTGTTCTGTTAAACATCTGTTTAATGAGATACAGAGAAGAATTGGAAAAAAATTGCATTTAAAGTAAAAAGCAAGTAACAAAATCTCATTAGCTCTCTGGCATATCAAGAGACATTAATTATGTATATAGATCAGTGCACAAATTAATACTGTAAGAGATCCATAAATGTTGAGATGTTGCATGATTGTCACTATTTTTGACAATGTGGCCTTTCATATATTTACCTCAATAGCTGAAGAATCATTAAAATCTATGTTTTTTTTCTTTTCCCAGGGAGAAGAAAGAGGGAGAGATAAGAGAGAAGATTGATTTTCTGTAGGTTACACATTACATTTTTGAGAGAAAATTTTGTTCCTGAATATGCTTTTTTTTTCAATAATACCTTTTTCCGTTAATGTCATAAGCAATAAAATTTGATCTGAAAAGTTAAAAACTTCCCCTCTTCTACGTTCAGCTAATTATTTTAATTGTAATAATTCATTTATTCGGTAATAAGAGTATGGGAGTTTGGCAAAGGTTTTCTTCATTTATTCTGTGATAAGCAATCACATTCATATATCATGTGATGCTACTTCAGGTTGTTTTATGAAAAGGTTCTAAAAGTTCAGCATATAAAACAAATAATACTTAGCAGCCAATTTAATGTAATGAAGAACTGCAAATGCTTATGAGAAGCTTTACTGAAAATCTTTCTTTTGCTTGAGATACTGCCTGCTATCATGTGCTTTTGCACATGTCCTTCTGACTCATTATATTCAGGAGGCAGAAATCTCACCATTTCCAATGGTAGAAAATGCTTGGGCTCTGTCTTTTCAACCTATGATTTTTGCTTGTCTAGGAGATTTGATGACAAAATGGCTATGTTAACATCTTTCTTAACTTGATTCCTGAGGGGTTAAGGAAAACTTCATGGAATGTCATTATTCCCTTAAAGATACACGTTTTGTTGGACTGACAAAGTGGTTTGATTCCAAATTAGCACTTTTTGCTAGAAAAATTGGACATCATCATTAAAAGACAGTGTCATCTTAATGGTTTATTTTTATTTTCTTCTGATCTTTTTAACCGAAGTCAAAATAACTACTTTAAGAAATTATCTAATATTAAGACCTTGTGTAAAATTCTTTTTATTTCAGTTAACAATGTCTAACTCATAAAACTGTCTTACTCTCAGTTTTTCTTCTTTATTATGGGCCAAGCTCATTTACTCGCAGGTTTTATTTGGAGATAATCAAATAATTCCCTTAGAAAGAGACAAAACAATTTTTCATTTGCCTTCAGGTGGATACTATAGATGCATATGGATGTCTTCAGCCACAAGCATTCTTCAGCTCCTTCTTGGACAGTTTTTTTCCACTGTTGCCTTTAGGGATTGCTCTAAAAGGCAGTACTCTCCTCCTCTTTAGACAACATAATTTTTGCTTCCTTTTTGAATAATGAGCCTTTAAAATTATCAGTGTCACTATCAAGGATTTGAAACCTACATCTGTATGACTAGTTAGCTTATTGACTGTTGGCAGTTACTGCTATGGCATTCTGCTATGATATGCAAAAATGATGCTTGTTTGACTTTTTTTTTCTTTTATATCTTTAGCTTCCATTATAGTTTCCATTGCCTTTTAGCAGTACTATTCTGCTCTTTTTCACTAGTCTAAAACACCGTCATGATTACAGATGGAATTTTAGGAAAGGAAAGAATGAAAATGAGAAATATTATGTAAAATCAAGCTCTGTCTTTGTCTTGAATGCTGAGTGTAGCTTTCATTCTCTCATCTCAAAAGACTGAACCTGGAACTCTTTCAAGAGTGAGCAATAATCAGAACTTGTAATCGTTTTTGTATGAGTCATGACAAAATTAGCTTCTAAACTCAGCCTGAAAAAGAAATAACCAAAGGAAAATTAGAGAGAGATCTCAAATATTATCCCTGGCAAACAGGAAGAAAACAAGGATCAATTATTCACATTGTCATTCAGCAGAAGGAGCTAGTAGTTGGAAAAAAAAAAAAAAAAAAAAGTGCATAAAAAAGAAAGGTAGATTTTCTATTTTTTTTTTCTAATATTTTGTAGTGCAATGTGTAATTCTGCACGATGTTATCAACATTAACTTCAAAAGGAGTCATACTGATGCAGAAAATCCATTGAGGCTCATTAAATATAAAAATGACATTTCTCAGAAATAAAACCAGAAAAAACAGAATTTGTATGATGGATTCCTCAGCTTTAATTCATTCAGTTCCACAGTTTTCACTTCTTTCTTCTTTCTCTTCCTTGAAAATATACCATTCCTATGCTTTACATATGCATGGCACATAGTACTCTTCAAAATAGGTTCCTTCTTAAGATTCCTTTAGCTGAAATAACTGAAACCTGTTGTAGCAGGATTCATGCTTCTGATGTAGCAGAGGTACTTCAGAATTATTGTCACTATAAAGATTAACTTCTTGTCTACTGTTCGGTGATCTATTCATCCTACTATAACTTCCACAGTTTTCAGAGAAATTTTAGTTGCACTACTCTCCCACTTGGAGAAGATCAACCCCAGGGGGCACAAAAGCATGCTGGAGGCCACCTCACCGGAAAGCAGCTCTGCAGAAAAAGACCTGGGAGTTTTGGTACGCACAAGCTGAACATGAGTGAGCAGTATGCTCTTGCCCTCAACATTGTTAAGACTGCTACAGGAATAGTGTTCAGTTCTGAGTCCTCCAGTGCATGACTTCATAAGAAGATGAGAATCTGTAATGGAGAATGATAATTGGGTCACTGACTGACTAAAAGCTGTATAGTGTGGCAGATAAATTCTGAGAAACAGAGACATACATAATCTAGAACTATAGTTCCAGAATGACAGTTACGTAATACACTGTAGTGTTAAGAAAGTTCTAGTGTGATACTAAGAGCATAAAAATAAGTATAAAGTATTGGGAAAAAGTCAGTTGTAAACCCAGCATAGGGCTGTGGATGTCCCTGTTCATTGCAGGGGAGTTGGACTAGATGACCTTTAAAGGTTCCTTTTCAACTCTAAGGATTCTAGGATTCTAGGTTTGGGCTCCTTGCCCTTCTATGACAGGCAGAGCGAGGATACTTCTCAGGATGAGCTACAACATACAGAAAAATTCTGCAGGTCTATCCTGTTTTTTAGGGATATAATCTACAGCATGATGTACTTCTGTACATAGAGTGCATGATGACAATAGCTAAAGAAGGGATAACTGTCTTAATTCCATAGAGATGGTTTATTCCTTAAGAGATAGAAAAAGCTCCAGATATTCTTATGTAAACCACTGTTCCCCAGAGCATAATATTCCTGAGGAATATATTGATTTCTTTACATTTGCAACTCAGTAGATTTGTTCATGAAAGAATTACAGCAATGTCATTTTACCATTTTAGGAGGCAACACATTATTTTTAAAACAATACATTTTTGTGTTTTATTACTCAGAAAAATGCATGTACAGAACAGAGCCTTTTTTTTTTTTCATTTTGATAATTCTTGTGTATCCTAAAATTGCACTCAATTCACTGATATGAACAAAAGTATCAGCCCAAGACATGAACCCTGACAACACAGAGAGCTTCAGAAAATTGAAAATTTAAGCTATTCACAAAAATATTTATTTCTGAATGAAATTCTGATCAGTGAGTTAATCTTTCCTTATCAGAATTTTATCATTTCACAAGAAAACCCTGAAGAACCTGTCTGCTATGTAGCTTCAGATAATAAAAGCTCCATCTTTACTGTTTCTTTTCCAAGTCAAGAAGTTCAGAGAAATTAATCATATCTAGTCTTATATAAGTGCAATGAAAAAAGGTTTTATCTTCCGAAAGTTCTTGCTCTGTGTGAGAAGCCTTGTATTCAGCCTTTATTGATGCCATTTAGGTAGATATGATTGTGCTATTTTATCCCCAAGAAGTGAGCTCACAGTATGTTTTTCCACAGAGTGTATCAGAGTATCATCAATAGCGTAAAGTTTACCGATTTAGGCAGTTGTCATATTTCATGCTATAATATGTCTAACGTCTTATATTAAACCACTGGGAGCTGTCACTGCCTTTGGATGTCCTTCAGTTCACTTAGTTTTCTCTTGGAACAAAACAGATCAAAAAACAGTAGGCACGCATAATTTTTAACAAGCCATGTTTTGTAATGATGCTGGAGCAGAAAAGGTTCTACAAAGTGACTGAAGAATTCACAGTAAGTGATGCATATGGCATCAAACAAAAAGATAAGGACTTGGGATTACATTTTCATAGAACCTTATGTTGGTTAAAGACCTATGCTGTTTCAACAATGTTCAAAATCTAAGCACTTTTTCACTCAAGCCTGAAAGCTGCCTGAGGTATTTTGTTCTCTTAGCTGCTTCGTTTTTTGCAGACTGAAGCTTACCCCAATAACTTATCTCTCAACCTCAGTAACCTCTACTTGTCTCTTACACAGGTTACAATTTATTCCTGAATTAGTTCAGTCTAAAACTTTATGTCTTCACATACAGAAGACATTATATATATCTTACTTCTTTAAACACACACAAACATGCACTTCTCTTTAAATTTCTAATTTATTTAATTCAATCGTAAGGTTAAAAATATATTCTACATATTGCCAGGTCTTCAGTAGTAAGGTGTGATGGGTAGGAAATGAAAAGTTATTATTTTTCTCGACATCAGAGGAGTTACTCTTTTCTTAGTAACAGGGTTATCAGGAATTACGAGCATAACTAGGGGAGATACATATACACACATTAACTAGTTATGTCTTTTGTCAAATATATTATATAATTTGCATATGTTACATACTTTACTCTCTTCAACGTGCCCAGAATCAGCTCAGTTTCTATATAATGTTAAAGGCTTTTTCTTTTTACTGATCAGTAACTGACCTTTTGTAGATTGCCTTTATACTCTTTGCAGCTTTTGCTGTTATCTTCTTTTTTCAAGGACGACTGATACATAAATACTTTCAGGCTTCCCTTCCTAGAATTCAGTATATGCACTCAGCTTTATGTACAGGCACAATGTAGGCCTCGGTTTAATACATCTACCAGATGTCTCTGCCTATAAAAACTTGTATGTGCACAGCAGTCCATTTGAGCTTCAGTTCTGGGAGTGCCATGGGGAAAAGGGGCTGACACCCCTGAAGGGCAAACAGTCCCAGGGGCAAGGTGCTGCAGGGCAGCTTTCACTGTTCCCTGGGAGCAAGGAGAGGGCAACAGGTCAGGGTGGGAAAGTAGGTAAGAAGAGACACAAGCTGACTTATATACATATAAATATGTATATAACATGTATGACACATACATATATGTTTTCCTTTTATATTTAATAGGATCTTAATTGTCAAAATACAGATCCTAGGTGTATTCTTTCATAACATTTTACTTCTCTGAGGGACCTCAGAAGTCAGTGTGCATTTCACCAACTCCAACTGCCAAAATGTTTTTTAGTCAGTTTTAAGTGTTTTCAATCATGAGACATTAACAAAATGTGGAAAGAGTGAAAAGAAGTCTGTTTTGGTAACCTTACTTCTTGCAGCTCTAGTAATCCTGAGATTATATAATGAAGTAGGGAAGGAAAAGGAAAAATCTTTCCCAATTACATTTTTTTCTTTTTTTTTTCTAAATTGATTTTCTTCACCTAAATAAAATTTGATATAACTGTAACTTCCCTATATTAGTCTCTAATTGCTATATTTGTTCTGTTGTCCAAAGCACTGAAAATATGTAACTATGCCTCAGTCTGCCCAACAATGTTTATACCCACATTGGGTTTGGACACAATCTTATGTGTTTGTTCACAAGCATAATATATATATATATTTTTTTTCTCACAGGCATGATTCTTCCTTTTTTCTTGTCTTTTATTTTTCTTTCTATTTTTTTCTTCACATAGGAAAAGAATAGCCTTTTGCAACTGCTATCTTTCACACAAAATCACTTTCTAAGTATTTGATCATTTTTGATACGTGAAATAAGCTGGTTTAAAAAAATGCTTTTCTACTTTGCAGGTCAAATTCTGCCCTCCCAAAAGCAATTCCAGCAAAATAATTTAATGCTATTTTAATGTAGATTAATATAAGTAATGATAAAATAATCTAGCTGTGTAGATGTTTAATAATGTACACCTTAAGTAAACTTGACTTTACAAAAGTTTACTAAGAAAACAAGAACAATGAAAGCAATCTTATGCAGTTAAAATGCTGCCGCTTCTTCTACTTGCAGCCTACCATTTCAATAATATAGTGCATGTGCTATTTTTAAAATTATGCACAAGTACATTTCAGCTGTCCCTGATATGATACATATGGTTTTGAGAGACCAAGACACTAGAGACAAGATTAAATTTTTTGAGTAACAAAACAAAAGAAGATAAAATTGCTGAAAACTTGTACATCGTAGTTTAAATCACACTGATGCAATTGTTCTATACTTTCCAGAGAATGAACTGTATTTGCTTTGTTTTTAAACACAAGAATGCTACAATTTATGACATAGATCCTACACAGCTTCTTGTCTTAATGTTAAAAAATAGATGTGTAGATAAGGTTTTCTGATGCCATAGTACAGTTCATTCTGACAGTGACGCAGTATAGTCCATTTTTATGCTAATGAATATATATGCAATTACAGAAAAAGCACGAGATTTTTAAAATTCCACCTGCTTAAAAGCAAATGTTACTTTAAGAACTTGGTGTTATTCAGTAGAAATCACAATGTCCATCAGAAAATTTTAACATTTTATTATTACATATTATAAGATCAGTGGTTACTTACATACTCTTGAATACGTATGCACAACAAGCATCTGTTGGTAACTTCAAGACTGTCTTCTAGTTTGATACAACCTCCTTAAAAACTAATAATAATAAATTCTTTGTAGTCTGGAATTATTCAAGAGGGTTTTAGGCATAACGTGAAGAAGATTATAAAGTATGATAATTTTGTCAGGGTTACAAGCTGAAAGATATTCAGTTTTGCATGTACTACTTTTTTTTAGTCATAGAATAGGTAATATATTTTTTAAATTACTGTAAGCTCAGTTACATATAGACGTTGATGTGAATCTCCTTTTATAAATCAGTTAACCAATTTATATAGCTAAATAGATCTCTAAAGGTAAATAATTAATTTAAACAATAGTTCAGGCTCATATTTCTTCTAGTCCATGTTCTAATTATTATTAATGTATAGCACTTAGGTGCAAAAACAGTTGCATTGAGTACACAACTTGTGAACCTTGCATGTGGACATATCTGAATGCCCAGTGATCTGTGGAGTATCTGTGTGTGTGCTGTACTTGATTGTGCATGATTGCTGTCTAGAGCAACCTGTACTTATCACTAGAATAAGAGGAAGTGAATGTAAATTCTCAGAAGTTTAAGAAGAGATTATGTTCTCAGCAGTCACAATTCAGTGCACTGAGTGGATTTAAATAGTGCCAGCGGAAGAAAGCAAACCTGAAACCCACTTACCACACATATTAGGGAGCAGCAAGTGTGATCTGCTTCCTTGAGAATGGAAAGCCAGAAGCCCACAGAGAATCCCCATGTGGGGTCCAGCAGGACTTGCAGCCAGGTCCCATCCCACTGCCCCACTCTGGGGCTGAGGCTGGGCCGAGTATGTGGGGCAATGACACAGATAGCTCCAAGAGGGCAAGGACCATGGCTGGGCATGGCATGGTCACTGGGAGCTGAAGGCTCAGCTACAGCCTTGATGAGACTCAGGGCTGATGAATATGGGTCCTGGGCAGGTGATGGAGCTCCAGCAATGGATAGGGAAACTGTAGTAAAGATTTCCTTCCCGGGTTTGACTACAAGCCTGCAAATACTGATGTATTTGCTTCATTTGGATAAAAGATCTTCAAGGGCAACAGCACCATTTTTGTAAATAAATTTAAAATTTTGTGATTGGACATTTGGGTCTTAAGCTAAGATTCAAGTGCTACTTTATTTTGAAATAACATTATTAGGTCTTGATGAAATTCTATGTCTTTTTTTTTCTATGAAATCACTTATCAGGAAATAAACTGAAACTGCCCAAGTCTCACTTTGGTGAATCCTAGCAAAAAAAGCAGCAGCAACGATGATGCATAGCAGACCCATACAATTTTTTTACTTCTTTGATGAGCAGTTTGCTCTCTAATATGTCTGCTTGTATCCGTGTTGCTGCTTGTACATGATGCCACTAATAAGTTATTCAAGAACACTATTTTTACATATCAGAATTCAATATACTTTTTTTAGAGGTGTTGGGGGATATACAGAACATTAGCTGAAAGAGCCTACTTGTTACTGTACTCCAAGGAAGAAGAGCACAACAAAGTAGACAAGAGAAGGATGTATTCTGGGCCTGGGTTTAGCTGATACAAATTGGAATAGATTAATTCTATGCTCAGATGTTCCTGGTCCCTGTGGGCCACTTTGGCAGTGAACACTGATGTTGCTCCTGATATTCACTGCTAAGCATGAAGAAATAAATGTTTGGATCATAGCAGCAATGTGTTTTTGCATATATAGCTTTGGTCTTTCAGCGCTCATTTGCTGTAGGTGTGGGTTTTTTATTTTTATTTGGATTAGTGTTTTTTTGCTTGTTTTATTTTGCTTTGTTGTTGTTGTTGCATTGTAACCTGCAAAATTATCTGGCAGAAGAGTTATTATACATAGTCCTGTTTATACTCAAGGCATCTATCTCTACCTTTTGCCAACTTTATTTCTGAATATACATACACAGATGTAGGCAAGACAAAAAAAAAGCTATGTTTTTTTTAATAAAAAAGACTAAACATTGCTTTGCATGTAAATGGTTAAGTCAGTAATGATTTCAGAAAGGAACAAGATCAAAGCAAAAGAAGCAACAAACTGAGAACCAGATGTTACTGCTACAAATTTAATTTTAGAGCTGGCTGGACAACGATCATTTGTAAAAATAAAACTGGTGCTGTAAGGAAGTGCAATTTAGAAGTAGGAGGAGAGCTAACAAAATAAGATTATATACTGCAGCTACTGAAATCTCATTCACTACAAATGAAATGATTTTCTCTAACTGGGGCTACACTGCCTTTCAGGGTGACTTTGTCTAAATAGCAAAAATGTGTTTGGGGACTGATGAACATTAATGTAAAGCTTTGGGTTTTGTTATTGTACAAAATTAAATATGCTCTAACCCAAATTAATTCTCTGAGGGATCTGTTCCAAAATATTTTCATAATCATTGTTGTGGAACTTTTTATAATCTTCAATATAGTCTATTCCCTATATAATGTTTCTCAAGTAATGAGTCTTTCATTAGTTTCATTTAACAATCCCACAGTGTCAGACTGTTTGTACGATATTAGCAACACTAATTTTTATAAAAGGTGTGGCTCCCAGAATTCTAATAGAATTAATTCCATGAGGTATTCTATAGCCCTGGATATTCTTTAAATTATTTATATGGAACTGTTTCTTGATATTACTGCCACTGTCAGTAAAGTTTAAACATCAGTGATATTTCAGAAAATCAAAATAAAAAAAAAAAATTAGTTCAAAACCCTAACGAATAATGGTTAAAAAAAAAAAAAAAAGCTATAGTATGGTTGTCTAAAAGTTTATAAATTGTTATTTTTCAAAAAAATACTTTAATTTTTGTATTATCTAATTTTTGTGAGGGGAAAATATTTGTATTGGCTTTCATCATTTTTAATTCTATTTCCTTTATATATATTTCTTGTCCACAATCTTTTTTTTTTTCTTTTTAAATGTTTGCATTTTATTTTATTTTAAATTTAATATAAGTCAGTAGAACCAGTTTTGATGTGTACAGTTTTATTCCACTTAACCTGGTGAATATTGCATAATAGTGAATACTGATGTAGCTGAAGACTAAGTTGACCAGTCTATTGGACTAAATTGCAGAACATCCCTGCACAACCCAAGACAAGGTGAAAGAAACTACTTATACACACGAGTCCCATACTGCCACAAGAGGCAGTGGGATCGTGACTTGAAGGTTACAATTCCTGTTCAAATCACTTATTTTTCATAATTTTACAAGTAGCAACAATTAAAAAAAAAAAAAAAAAGAAGAGTCTTGCTTCTTTTGCAAACACACATTATTTTCAAATACGTTCTTCCATAGGCAATAAAAAACTGTGAAGTCCTACATGACATGAATCTGTCATGTGCAAGAATGAAACCTTTAGTCTAATAGCAAAATGAGATTTAGTAAATATCTTTAACTTCTGCTTTGGAAAGTTAAATAGGATAAATAACTTAAATAGGATAAATAAATCTGCAATTATCAGTATGTGACCATAATTGCATAGACCTCAAACTTAAAAAGATTCTTCTAAGGAATGAAATGAAGAGCATAGAAGGAAAGAATGAAACATTAATGATTATTCACATAACCTATATTTCCCTCTCTCTTAGCGCAAAAGTTATAAACTATTGACAGGATTATTGGTTACAAGTAGCACACTTCTTCATTGCAGATGATGTGAGGAAACAAATTAAAAGAACATTTTTATACCTGCAAATAAAGTTGTGATAGCAAAAAGAATGCTTGCAACTAAGAATTCAATAACAAAGAGTAATCAGCATCTTCAACCACCAGAGCAAACTCTATCTTGAAGTGATTATAAGTGTCTACTCTTACCATGGTTTCTGAGAGTGTATACTTAGCTTCATGTTAACCCTCCCAGGCAGATAAATACTATTATCCCCACATATAGATCTCGAGGCTTACGTTCTCAAAGGAAATAAGGTTACTAAACAAAATGTAGACTTCAGTGAAAGACCTACCTCCTTGGTCATTCATGGCCTGTGTTGTTCCAAACTGAACTATAGCTAGCTTCTTACCAAATGTTTATTGCCTGAGTCAGAACTCTTTTTTGCAATCAGTCATGATATTTGGATTACACATCTGACTTCACTGAATATAGGGTAGGATCATTACTGATTTCCCAAATGAGGAAAAAGACTCAGTAGTAATTTCTCAGTAGTAATTCTTAAGAACATGCTCAACTTAATTATAGTAGTTCTGCCTCATTGATTGCATTTCTGTACTTCGGCTATACACATGAGAAATATCAAACAGCAAGAGCTAAAATTCTTTAAAGGTATCTAAACACAAAGACACAATTAGATGTTTTGTAAGATTATCAGATATGTCTTAACAACTAACTTACTGAAATTACTTTAATGACTTTAAACTTTTGATAGAGAATCATGATTGGTTGGTATATCCTTGCAATTTGCATTTAAGGGACTGCTGGTCCTGTCTGCTATCAAGGAATTGCAGTTTCTTACAATAACAGGAGATATGGACGACAAGAGTAGGAAGTTGTATATTCAGTTAGTCATCCCTTGAACAATTTCTTCTTTGAAATAATGCTACTGTTATAAATGTATTGACAACAGGTCAGATTTCAAAAGGAAAAGAAAGCACTGTTCTCAAAACAAGCATGCTATACTATTTTTCTCTGGAGGTGTTAATAGTGACAGTATAAAGCAAGACTTTGTTTAAACTGCACAGAGTGTGGAAAGCATACTACTTAGTGGAAAAAAAATTATCAAGAGCCTTGAATGTGATTCAAATTCTTCGAAGGCAAGGAATCAGAATGATTACCTTCAATGTCACTTTTACAGTCAGAATGTCCAAATTTCAAAACACTGTGAAATTCTCCTTTCTTTGAGTTCAAAAAAGTCCACATTTCAAAAAGTTCCCAATCTCTCTTTTCAGACCCTTCTCACCATGGGAAATGTAATATTTTGGTTCTCCACAGAAATAGAAGAAAAAATCCAAAATTGAGTTCTAGCTGAGCCTATCAACAAAGACTGTCCTTCATAACTATTAAAAAAAGAAGCATAGAATATCACTATACCACTGAGTTTTTAGCAGAATGCAATTTATCTGTAGTTATCCAAGTCAGTCTAGAAAATATCATTTTAATCTTCAGAAGTTTTCAGTTGACTTTCAAACTAGAATAGCTAGGGAGGCTAATTTAATCATCTAAACATGAATAATTTGGCAAGGAAATCTTGCTGGCTGAAAACTTTATTCAGTCAGTACCTAGTGTGATTACTATGAAAAGAAAGTATGTTCAAATGATATTAGAAGATTTATCTATTGTGACAAAAAAAATATATATAATTATATGTGTATGTATATATATATATGTATGTATATATGTATATATATACACAGCATCTGCTAAAGATTAAGAAGCTTTGGTTATTTTCTTGTTGTATGCAACACAAGATTATATATTTTTTCTTTGTATATGCAAGTTACATGCAATACATACTTGGTGTCCAGTAGGACTGGGATTGATTTCACTTTGTAAGAGATGTTTCCATCTTTTTCATCTCTAGTGCTAAAACTCAGCTGAGGACTATATTTGTGATATCAGTTTTAGATAAAAAATGAAAAAGGGAGGAAGGCTATAGGTATTTTTGAACCAAGTATACAACATGTAGGGTAATATTTAGAAGACATGCTTAATCTTTATTGAAAACTGTTTCTTTGTTATTGCTATGGGCCATAAGTTTGAATAAATTTCTTTCATCATTTTACAACAACCTGACTAGCAGTGACAACCTTAAAAGCAATTTGAAAATTCTTTTGACAAACATCTTGTTTGTAACTTCTGAAGAAATTAAAGGCACCATAGGCTGTATTCTTGCCATCTCTCTCTCAGTTATATATATCTATTTTTGTCATTATTTTTTCCTTTTGAGTTTTTTGTGTGACCTGTTTAATCAAGAAGTCTAGATCCAAAGACAGTAAACTTGATATTGAAATAAGAAACTTATATTTAAACAAAACAAAAACAACAACAACAAAAAAGTATCTGTATGTTCACTCATATCATAATGGAACTGGTGGTTGTTTGCTACTTTATTTCGAATGGCAATTTATTTATTTATTTATTTATTCTTCAGTCAGAATAGAGATAAAAAGGAGATGAAATTACCAAAAACTGAGATCTACAAAAATCACAGTTAGGAAAATATCCTTATCTTCTTGATGGAACATCATCGTTTGAAGTAGGAATGGCAGCTGGGCATACGTATTGCTTTTTAAATAAAATAGCATAGTTACAACCTCAGTTCTCCTGAATTTTGAAGTCAAGATTGTTTTTAGTTCAGATTGATTAATTCATTCCTAGAAAAACATTAATCAATGGTCTCTTTCAGAGTTCTAAGTATTCATTAAACTCCAATCTTACATACTTATGTCTCCAAATATGTTTCATTGTAATTGGAATTACAGTTTTTCAAGTATTGAAAATGTGCTCTGCATGGCAAACAGGTTTGAAAGATCTCATTTGTAATTTAGATGTTAGCTCTGAGGTTACTGGAGCTGGGCTGAGTAAGCAGTTTTGCAAATGAAAAGATAGCTCTGGGGAATGCTACAACTAAAAGTGGCCAAAACAACCATTTTTTCCCTGGAAAAAAAAAATTCCCTGGAATTTTCTAGGACATGAAATCAAGTTTTGTTCTTCAGAATGAAATCATGAAAATTTTCACAGAAAAAAAAAAAAAAATGTGCGAATGAAAGACAGAAACAGTTCTAGACATTCTCTCCTGGGAGTAGCTTGCTGAGTGTGAAGAACACTCAGCATGACTGAGAAAGTGACCCAGACTCTGGCAGTGAATATCTTGGTTTCCCTTTTTTCAAATTGTATATGCTACTATTGTTGTTCTGTAGATAGAACACTCCTGGCTGAGGAAAAAAAAAAAAAAAACTTTCATAATCCAAATTGGGCAGTCTTTTATATGAAATTGTGTAGGTCAGACAATGCCTATGTATCTTACCAAATGTTGCAAAGAATTTTTTCTGATTAGAAGTATAATTGAAATATGTATTTCTATATAAAAAGAAAGTAAATTGAGAGTTCTGAAGAAAAGAAATAACAGATAAGATTTACTATACATTTTTTTAAATTAATTACTCTAAATATCTCTTAATTTACTTAATTTAACAGGAAGTTATATTCAAATTTCTAAACTGCTTTTGATAAAGGATCTTCTGTAAGGTTCATCCTAGTTAAGCTTTGAATAAACATGTTGTTGACTATGTCCTTAATGCTCTACCTTTTCCTGAAAGCAGAAATATGGTTGGGTATTATTTGTTTATTCACTTACAGGATACTTTCAGAATGTAAAGAGAATTGACTGCCAATATTCTTTAGTAGGAAAAAGAATCAATGGGGAAAATAACACTGTTAGAAGTCTTTTGACTTATCAGCTTTCAATCTTCTATTTTTGTTTGATTGCATGTTGGTTGTTTTTTCTTTTGTTTTTCCTCATCTCTTCTGTGTGTCTGGAGAATACATTAAAAAGTATCTGTTGTTTTTAAGGCAGCCTTCAGGAGTAATTAATAAATATTTTGTATATTAAAATACATAGAATGTATTTATTGATAAAACTTTATAAGTTATTCAAACAGGTACAGCTATAAATAAGTGTTTGCGATTGATCAAGTGCAAACTGCTTTTCCAGGGCACTTCTTAGTTATAAATCTACTACATCCTGGAAACTGAATTTTTTGAGAAAAGTCCCTTCTAATAAATACTTTACATTTTGGGGATGAAAATACTTTTATGTTTTTGGAAATTTATCACACTTGAGGATTATTTTAATTGAGAGATATTTCTTGAAATTATGTTTCTTTTTATATTTTTAAAAATTTTTATTTTCTGATATTTACTAGGAAAACAAGCTGACTCTTTTTGGCACTTTAGCTTTCACTAACAAAGGGAGTTTAACTTCAAAATTACATCCATCAATTGGAACCTCAGAGTTCTCTACAAAACCAGCTGATATTATAGATCCCAGAAAAATTGCTAAAACAATTCTAGTAGCAAGCCTTGCAACCTAACATTATTTCAGATAAGTGACAAAACAACTATTTATAACTCCAAGTTTTTCTTGTTTATTTGTTTGTTTTCCTCCATGAAGAACTTTTTGTGAGCAGTTACAGAAAACCAAGAAAGGAAGGGAGAAGCTATTACAAAAGTCTGCAGCTCCTCACCAATGAACCCATATGAGAGTATGGATGCAGTTTGCTTTACGTTTGTCAACAGTTACTTTTTTTTCCCCACTGTCTATAGAGGCTACAGCACTGAAGAACTGAGAGACTACATCTTCTCCAGCTTTGAAGATTTAAAATAACACTGCTCATTCTGTCTTAAAAAATAATAATAAAAAAATAATAATAAAATTAAATTAAATTAAAAAAAAAAAAAAGTGTCCAGAAGGACACCTTTCTTTTCTGAAAGGTGTTTTCTCCCTGCAGCCCTTAAGTAGGTACAGGAAGAGCTTCATTTAGAACTCTTGTTTCCAACTTTTCATCTCATGGTATTGGAACATGCTGTCTCTAGTTGGTCATCACACTGCCTGTGATCATTATAATGTTCCTGCCTCTTCTCATACGCTGTATGAGGAAATCAAATGTCAAACATATCTTGAGTACGTTATCCTCTCAAAAACCAAGTCCACACTTGCACGTTTTCATATTTACTGGTTTTAAACTGTAAATATTTCTCAAGGTATGCATTTAAAGGAAACCTGATCTTATCCCTTAATAAACCTTATTTTAACAGGAGTGATCAAAACTGTTGTCCTGTGAGATTAATACTCAGATGGAATGTCAATAATGTCTAATGACTGCATTGACCAGCTTACTGTAGCTATCTGTACTGAGATTGTGAACACAAAGAATGGTTATGTAATTATATTTCTTTTCTTTTTTAAAAAAATAAAAGAGGGAAGAATATTAGAATATTTCCTTTTTACTATCTCTGATAGATCTTCTAGTTCAAAAATCAGAATTAATTCAGATGCCTGCAATGAAGAAACTCTTATTTTTCAGATAAGAGTCACATATTTTATCTCTTCAACTCACCAGTAAGTATTCGCAAAAAAAGTAAGTGACAAAGAGGAGGAACTGGGACTGCAATTGAAATATTTGATCCAAAGGTAAAGCCTATGAAAATTCTCAAGAAGAAGATCTAGGTTATTTTCCAGTTCAAAATCAGAATGAATCACAGCCTTTTTGAATTCTTATAAAGAATATATAGAGGTGTTTCTTCTTCAGGAATAAAGAGCTGTCCTTTCATTTCAGGTAAAGGATGTTTGTCTGTTGTTGACACAGGGGTATCTATGAAGATAATGCAGTGTATTATCGTACAGAAACATCTCACTGAATTTTGGTGCTTAGTTGGAGACCATATGCAAATTGACAGAATTATAACAGCTGCATATAACTCCATACTTCTGATGAAGATACCCTTAATTCAAAGGCATTGCAGCTGTCAGAATAAAATGTTAATGGTGGTAGAAGTACCAAATTCCCATACAAAGATATTTTTAACTCAGCATTTTAGAAATATATGATTTATAGGGGAAAAACTGAAACAGGCCAAAAATAAGTTTATGTTGCTGAATATGACATTTTGTGATGTTCAAATCTGCTCAATACAGAGATGGTTTACCTTAGGGGGGGGGGGGAAAGAAAAAAAAAGAGAGAGAGAGAGAGAGAAAATATATATCTTTAAGATCAGAAATACAATGAAAAATGCTTTCTAAACTATGATAATAATATTTTTTGCTCAATCTGTTCAGATAAAAGACAAAATATTTTTTTTGTTGTTATGATCGTCATATTTTATGACCAAACCAAAAGTACAGAAAGAGAGATGTACCTTTCAGTGTGCTTTGTTGAGATTTCCTAAGGCAGGTATCAAAGGAAGGCAATGTAATATATGGCTGAGGAAAAGGCCCTTTGTGGATTGCAATTTCCCCTAGTATACAGAGGCATTACGTCTCAAAATTTTTGTTATTCTCATATATGCAAATAAAAATGATGAAATAAAATAAAGTGCTATTTCTCTTGCTGACTTTGTGTAAACCATCCTTCATCTCAGGACTTTATTTTTTCCTTAAGATCAGACAGTCCATATTGTATTTTTCAAGGTTAGGCTTTGCATTTGGAACTCTGTTTTAGCAAAACCATATTCCGTTTCTTGTGTAGTTGGTAAGCTCTCTCTTGGTAAATTATCAAATGCATTTCAAAAGAGATAAAAGACTTATGATTCTATTAGCAGGAAGTTCTTCACAGAGAGAGTTGTGAGGTGCTGAAACAGGTTGCTCAGAGAGGTTGTGGATGCTCCATCCCTGGAGGTGTTCAAGGCCAGGTTGGATGGGGTCCTGGGCAAACCGGTCTAGTACCAGATGAAGATTTTATATTGTGTTCTTTTATCTTCTTGGTCTTCTGCTTTCCTTTGAGACAGCTGTAGTCAGTTTTAGGAACTTAGCAGTTTTCAGCAGTGAATTCTCAGAGTGGAAACAAACAGCTTTCTAAGGAAGGTAGGCTCAGGATACTTGTTGACTGAAAGCTCTTTCTTAGATGATGATTCTCAAAACATGCATCTGACTTCTTACCTCTCTTTTTGGTGTCAGCTCCTAATATACACATTGTTGGATGTATATGATTAGCACAGTGTGCTTATCTATAATTCTATAAATTATCTTGCAGAATTATATTACGTAGGATATCATTATTGATATTATTCCTATGTGAACTTAATTCCTTTAACCCAGTTTGATGACTGTTACGTTTGTGGGGAATTTCTCTCAAATTCCTAAATGTCACCTCAGATGTGCATTCTAGCAACCATGACTAAATTTTTGGATCACCCTTCTTTCAGCTTTATCACTTATCATACACTTTTGATGTTTCCTCAGGGACTAATAAGTATAAACTCATTAAACTAGATTTTTGTATTACTGTATCCTCTCCCTCTTTTATGCCTTCCTATCTTTTTTTCATTTTTCTAACTTGTTCGTAGCATTCTTAGGAAATTCCTCTACTCCTTTTGCATGAGGTTCCCCATAATAATTTAATACAATTCTTGTGCATACAAGAGCTAAAAATAAATCCATCTAAAGAGTAAAGCAGACAGTCTTTAGATTTAGAAAGTTGAAGATATTTTCACATTGAAAGGAATCAGTGATACCCTGCCTCACATGTTTTTAAATTACCAGGTTTGTTCTGCTGGCAAATGTGTGTTTTAGTGGTAGGAAAAAAGGAATAGTTGCCATAGTAACTGTCATACAATCTAGTGTGGTGCTAATGTTACTGTACCTCTGAGAAAATACAAAGCTGCCTTCTTAATCCCTTTAGTGTTCCTGGTTGAATGGTGTATGCATAGTAAAGTGGCACTTGTAGGTCCCTTGGCTGTACACTGTATTTCCCATCTACTCCTCAGTAAAGTAATGGCCTCCTATAAGTAGTATGAGATAAAAAAAACAAGTCCAACATGAAAAGACAGAAACTTAGTACTCTGCTTGAAAAACACACAACTTTCCCCCAGACTATAATAGTTGTGATTTTATGAGCTTTTTTTACATCCTCCTAAAATCTTTAAACATTAACTGGTGTCAATGGAGGTACAATGAACCTTGTTCAAAACATAGGAAATACCTCGGTACAATTTAATTTCTCCTAAGACAATCTTATGTACTTAGTTTGTTGCTTGCTAGAGCCAGGGAGTGCTGGGGACAAAATCAGAGAAACATAAAATTAAGACATTGGTGATCATTTGTCATAGATTTTAGTACATTTAATACCTCTTAAATTTCACGTAACACCATTGAATGGCAGAAAGTTGTGGTCCTATTGGCATAGACAGTTTCAAACAAATGCAGTATTTTTCAGCAGATTTATCATATAATCAGAGAAGGGATTTCACTAGATTTTCTATATCAATACTATTTAATCAATGCTTTGCATATTCCCATTTGCTTTTTCACTGGAGTAGAGACTGGAATCCATATCATCAGAAAATAATCCAACAACTCATGTATAGGGAATTCTGTGGAAGAGTTTCATCAATGTTTTTATTATTGCACATTTGATAACACATTTAAATATTTATTCAGAAACTGATTAGATTGAAAAATTAATTAGGCCTAGAAATTATGACACTTGTCTGAATCATTGATCTTAAGAAACATGACATTTATTTTTGTAATGCAGTGAAACAGCATTAACTGTAAACATGTACATGTTTTAAACATTCTCATGGCATATACTAGTTCAAAACAGTTGCACCTTTTTACTGCACTTTTTATAAGGCTTCTGAAAGCAAACAAAATATCTTAAACAATAAAACAACAAACTAAACAAAAAAACAAACAACTTTGCCTATTCTTACAGAAATTTTCATTTTTCCTCTCTGGTTTGCATCATGGTTTCTCAACTGCCTTTTAATCTCATGCTTTCCTTTCTCCTGAGTTTGCTTGTATGTGTTTCTAGACAAACAAATTATCTTGAATACATTAACTTGCAGCCTGATCCTGAAAACTTTAGCTTTCCAATTGTCTAAACTCAGTTTTCTTTCCTTGCTCAACTTCCTCTGTAGTGCTAAACGTCTATACATTGTATGCAACTTGCAGATAGGTATGAAAAATGACTGCAAAGCCTATATTGTAGGGCCTCCAGAAAGCAGAGCAGCAGTAGAAATGAGGTTTTGTAGGTCTTTTTTCATAATAATACTATTAAGGTTCTATGTCCTACGAACGAAAAAGATTTTCAATTTTGAACTTATGTATTTGCATTCACAACGCAAGTTTTAAACATAAAGTGTAGCACTAGCATATCATATAAAATACCTCAAAAAGATTTCCAACAAGTATTTCCTTTATTCTTTTGAAAGCTTTCAGCTTTTATTTACATAGAAAAGAAAGCATGTGAATAAATCCATGGAAGTCAATTAGAAACCATAAATAACTTTCAAAGATAGTGGAGAAAAGCCTGTGATATACATATTGCAATTTCATGAAGATATTGAATCATGAAGATATTGAATCTTCAGTTCAATAGCATAGTTTGCATAACCACTCTTTCTCTTTATGAACTGCATGGTAGTGCCTCCCCATAGCTCAAGGCTGTCCCACTGTCCCTAGAGAGGGAATGGGGAAGGCATAGGACAACTGGGGCACCATATTGGGCTAAAATAGGGTCCTGGGCCAAAGGCAGGTGTGAGGGGTAGCACCTGGGGAAAAGAGGGACAGTCAGACCGTTTAGTGCTCTCAGAGCCTTGGTATTTATGTTCATAAGAAGTGCAGATTCAAAGAATTTTGTCCATTAAACACACCTCTTTTATCTGCCATTGTTGACAGAGTTTGTTGGTGATACAAATCCAGCATTTTAAATAACGAATTTTAATAGAATTAATTTTACATTTGAAGCATTATTTTATTTTGTTGCCTTAAACTTCTTGGAAATATAAGTGCATATATTTCTCATGAGAGATATATATTTTTCTTTTTTCCCTCCCAGTGAATCATAGTTACAATAAAACACTTATCTATGCCTGAATAAATGTAATATCTTTATTAACAGTTTGTCAATTGTTAGCATAGGACTCCATCAGAAGAATCAGTTCATCTGAAGTGAACATTCTTTAAGGTCAGCTATAATTTTTAGCACAAAGTAGTAACTGTTTTAAATGTACGGTGTTATAACATTAACTGTTCATGGCCAGAGCCTATTCATATGCGTATTTCTCCAAAGGAGAAAGCCATTTAAGAGGATAATGTATATCCTACAACCGATTCTAAAACTCTTTTATCAAAGGTCTGCTATTCAACTATATGAGTTAATAAAAGTCAAAAGAAATCTGAGCTGTTGGTTTTTTTCTTGCCGCCTCAAAGCTGGTTGGCTAGATCTGTTGACAGATCTATCCATGCAGAGACACCACTAATAAAGCTATTATAGTATACTGTTACTTAAAGAGCATTATTTGCTGCTATATTATGAAAGGACTGTAGTTTCTTCAACTATAGCAAGGTTTTTTACATGCTTAATCTTTTAAAAGCTATTACGAGCAAAAAGGTGTACAAGTCAAACAACTGGGAACTTTCCACTACCTCTGAGATGACAAATACAAGTATTAGCAGCACACAGAACACTCTAAAAGTCCCCTAGTCAGAAGATGAGTTTGCTTTATAATCTGGGGAATTCTAACGAATAATGTGAAAGTGGAATAGATTCAGTTTTAGACAAGACATCTTCATTATCACTCTTTTTCAAAAAACAAAATGCGATTTTAATGATTGTAAGTATTGGGATTTAAGTTCTAGATCTCCTTGGAAAGTACATATCTGCAAGAGATTAATGTCATTAACATCAGTTTGATTTCCATGAACACTAGAATCACAATGGAAAAGAAGTCAATTTTTCCATAACCATACCATTTACTGCAACATCTGGTGTTGCTCTATTATACGGTTGTGACCTGATCTCCCATTTTCAGGATTTTTTAAGGCTTATTAACACACTGCCATTTAAAATATAATGATTTACTCTGGTTTAGTGCATTATTGCTGAAATTTTATAACCTTGAAATAAAATTTAATTGAGTTTATATAAGGCTCATCATGGCAACTATGAATAAATTCATATGCAAGCGATCTTGAGGATTTATATTTTTTCCAACAAATCTGACTTATTAGAACAATTGTTCCTGCTTAGAAAGTAGAATATTTGAAATAAAATAGAGGAAATCTGCTCAATATTTTTTTAAAAAATGGTTTTGAATGATACCCAAATATATTGCATTTATTACTATTTAATGCCTCTTTAATCTTGTACTGTACCTTACATGAATGTTTTGGGCTTTTACTTTTAATGCTTTTTTTTTTTCATTCTGAAGGATTATTTTTGTGCTCTTGAAAACTTTCAGTTTTTGATAAAATATTTAAGGTTCTAAAATATTTCTCTGCATAATAAAGGAAAAATGCATGACATAAAATCTGACTGATTTAAATGAGACATCCAAATATTCTGCTTGATGTTTTGGTCATGAATATTCTCGTAACTGTTTGTTAATTGAGGTGCAGAGTGCAACCATCTCCTGTAGTCCCACTGGCCAGGATCACTCCTGCTCAACTGCTGGTGCAGAGCTCCGTGCCCAGGGACCTGGAGTCTCTACCCCAGCTAGTGGACACAGCTACTGCTTTCACCATCACAGATTCAACATGTAGCAAAGCTGAACACAGTATCCCAGAGAAACACATAGACAGAGACAGGACACTGACATGACTGGCCACTCCAGCACAGAACCCCTGCTCACCTAATAACCTGAACCAGACACAACACCCTTACTTCTTGCCAGCTGCTCTGACTAAAATTTTGTGAGCAAATACACTCGTCCACCCCATTCACACCAGGTTTGGGGAAGATACAGCCACACAGACCCCTCAGCAGCTGGCACCTGGACTGTAAGCCATGGCCCTGCTCCAGTCATCAGTGAGGAGACCCACATTCAACTAATTCACACTACTCCGCCTTTCCAGTAAGCGATCTGGGAGCACACTCTGCTCCTACCCCATGACCAAGGGCAGAAGACCCTCCTGGCTCCAGTAGCTGATGTTGGGACCACACTCAGTGCAACATGCATCCCACCAGTAGGCAGTGCTGAGACCCCATACTTACCCCAACAGCTAGCATCACATACCACAGGACACCTACACCTTCCCGCAGGGCTTGGAGAGACAAGGATGATGACCAGTGCTGTTTTACAGTGACCAACCTATTGATAGTCTTTTCTACATTACCCCTGCACATCACTACAGGTCTGCAATCCCCCTGGTTTACAGCCTTATCAGCCTCAAGGCTCATCCCCCCAGGAAGAGCCGCTTGTAACTTGTTAGCCCACAAATTATGAATGTGGTAATCACTTCTCAGTTTAGAAGTCCTCCATCAAACTCTGCTGGAGTAAGCTTTCTTACCTGCTCTTATTATTTAGAGCACAAGGCAATGTAGCCATCACCACCCCCTCTTCATCCAGTTGGTTCAGAGGATGCTTAGAGGTACCCTTAAAGGAGCCAGTTCTCTCCTTCTACACAGCCATGCTCTATTCACTTAAATACAACATAAATAGTGGAAAGAAACAGTACATATTTAAACATCACATATATAAAAAAGAAAGATGGATTCTCAACAGTATTTGAAACATCCTAGCAATGTTCCATTTTTTTCCTTAAGGTGTTATTTTTATAGTGTCATGTATTTCTGTTTTTTTATAAATATTACTTCTAAATATTAACATTCTGATTAGATTGTAATTTCTAGTAGCTTCTTATTTGTAATAAATTTAATTTATGAAAGTCCACATAAAAAAGTAGCATTACGCTAGCAGAAGTATAAGATGCCAATACCAAATGAGTCAACAGTAAATTCATTGAAATTAACGTAATTACATTAATGCAAAAGTTGCATGAGACAATAGCAAGTTGTTTGTTATGGCTCTTGTTGCATAAGTTAGCAATATTTCATTTGTTTTGTCTGTGTTTCATACTGTCCTCAAAATGATGCAATTGTTAGAAAATGGCATGTCTTTATATCTCCCTGGATGCAAATTTCAATTAAAATATACTAGAATTAAAATTATAATTGCTTTTGCAACAAAGGTGACAAAGGAGAAATGTAATGCAAGACACAACTGATGAATATTTTGAGTTGACTCTTTAAAGTAGATAATTTCTTAAATATTTTATATGATTACAAAACCTATATAAATGAAGGAAAAAAGCCATTTCCATCTTATTTTGTAAAAAACAAAAACAATAAAAAGGACACACAAAACATTAGAAAAAAAAGGTAGGTCTTTCAGTAAAGCCTGAATTTTTTCATGGTTTTCATCATGAATATATGTTATTTTTACTTTTTGCCAATGATATTGAATATTAAATTTACATATTTATATTCAATTAGAAAAATAATTCAGTCATTCAACACCTACTGCAATAATCATGGATGTAACTACACACAACCATTTTCTCCTATTCCTCTTAGTTAATGTCCTTAAAGAAGTGGCTGTAGATTCAGAACTTGAAGGACACTAGTAACTCTTCTACTCAAGTGTTTATATAACTAAGGAGGGATACAGAATGATATACAGTGGTATCCTTCTTACGATGGGATTCTTCTCAGATAAACATTAAGATGACTTAGCAGTAATTGCGTGTGTTTATAGTTGTCTACATATTGTGAGCAATCTCAGAAAGGTCTGAAGACAGTAAGACTTCTAATGCAGCTTGTAAATAGTGCATTGTCTAAGCTTAATATATCTTTTTAAGAAAGAGAAAACAAAGCCTGGGGCAAACTGCCATGGACTGTATGATCCTGAAAGTCAAGCATCAGTGACAGATACTCTAACAAGTCAAATATCAACACTCTTGGGATAGTCTCTATGCATTTACCTAGGTCAGTCTGGGACATGCTTATCTTACTCTTTACAATACTTTACAGATAATTGACCCACATGAGACGAAAACAGTTTTAACTCAGACAAGCAAAAGCCAGTAAATATTGTAAATGTGTAATACATTATTTTTGTTCCCAGTAAAATATAAGGAGTTATTTTGTGTTTTTAAGAGAAAGAAATGGGAAACACAATTCACAAAATAGAGTTAAAACTTTAGATAAGTAATGTGGCTATAAGGAATTGGGGAAAACTAAAACATGAGTTACTGCCATGGAAAACTGCAAAATTGGAACTAAAATAAGTTTGACCAGCTCACCTGAAGAGACATAGTTTATGTGAAAATTTGACTGTTTAAGGATCCAGATCGCAGCTTTTCTATTGAATTTTAAACTTGCATATTCTGACTTAGAAAATAATAAAAATAAATATTTTTAAAGTGGTATCTAACATAATGTGTAATAATGTATCAACATAATTGTGTGATAAAATACAATGTTTACATATTCACTGGGGTATTGGAAAATATGATGGGACTGTGAAAGATGAAAAATTATAGTTTGATAGAATGTGAAAGTTTATGGTAGTTTTTACATTTACTAATCAAGAATCTGGGTGAACTTTGTGTATCTGTTTTCTAAGAATGTATTTGTGGTATTACTATCATGTGTACAGCAGGAAGCATATTATTGAAAGAGAAATATTAGAAGAAATAATTTGTAGTGGTAAAGTTTGGGGACTTTTGTGGCCTTAAGGTATCTTTTTTATGTGAAAAACACAGGTTTAAAAAGAGATCCCACCCATATTTGTTCTTATTTATTTATTTATTTGCTTGCCATTTGTTTTGTTTGTGTATGAAAACATCAGTCAACATCTACATTTGGTTAGCTTCCCACCCAGCATGTTGGATGTCGACAGTTAAAGATTTTTCAAAATGTTTTGTATATAGCTTCAATATAATAATCTCTATTTGTTCCAAATTTTTGTTCCTATTTCTTTTGAAACAATAAACAGAAATTAAATTAAGGAGATACTACATTCTAAAATCTGTAAGTATTTAGGTATGCTTGTCATACCACTTATTGTCTCCTTTGACACTTCAGTCATGATGGTAGATGACAGAAAGCAGAAATCTCTTATATGATTTTAATTAACCTGAAGAAACTGTCTAAAGGTGTAAAAGATAAATTTAATCATAAAATGTTTCCATAACTTTACATAAAATTGTAACAAAAAATTAATGAAAATTACTTAAAGCTCTATCATATGCTGAATGCACCAGAAGGTTCTACTCAGCCTAACCAGACTGCAATCATCTCTCTGTAATTCTCTTCTGCAGACTCTTCCATCTCTGTTGGGATTTTATCTGCTAGTGTTTGATGTCAGCTCTTACACTGTCAAGCTGTAAAACCTTGGAGCAGATTTCAGTGAAAAAAGATGAATTGTGAGTGCAAGCTGTGCAAGACCTCATCTGGGTGCCCATCCATGCAATGCCAGCTGGGCCACCTCAGGAACAGCATTTGGACTTGAAAACTTTTGAAGTATGACAATTTATACTACTTAGTGAATATCTATATATACATAGTATTTAAGTTGTGTGTAGCAAAAATGGCCATGTTAGAATACTGGTATTTAAAAGCTACTACAAAATTATTTTGTCTGTTCTTATGTTGTATTAGTTTCTGTAAGATAGTGTAGAGGTAAAGTTGATGTATGGGTGATAGTATGTTAGCTGAGTAGTGCTCTATTCATTAGAAGGCTGCTATTCTTTTAGCCCTTTTCCTTTCCTTATGGTGAAGGAAATAAATAGTTTGCTATCCAGGGTATTTGTTCATAGTCTATTCACAATTTTTTTTTTTTTTTTTGCAGCACCCTGATATAGATTCCTAGTTTGGATAACCTCCCATCATTCTGCAAACACAGTTAATGTCTGTAAAACTGACTATGGCTATCTATTCCCTTTGGAGTATGAAGATCACCTTTTTTGTTCCTACCAATACTTACTTTGTCTCAAATACATCATCACGAAATATATGTGTAGCCTTTCTATCCACCCAGCTGGGTAAACTGTGCTTTTGTTCTACTGTTATTTTTCTGTGGCGGCCCAACCAACTTCACCCAGTGCCATAATAACTCGACATTATATGTTTTCAGGTTAAGTTTGGAAGCTGAGTATTCAGTATTCACAATCATAAGGATTTCTTTTACTTTTAAACTAATGCATCAGGGCTATCCCTGATGCTTGACTTTCAGGATCATATAGTCCATCGCAATTTGCCCCAGGCTTTGGTTTCTCTTTCTTAAAAAGGTATATTTATATCTCTTTCTTATAAAGCTTAAGCAGTGCACTATTTACAAGCTGTATTAGAAGTCTTACTGTCTTCAGACCCTTTTGAGATTGTTCACAAGATGTAGACAACTATAAACATGCACATAAGCAACATTAGGCAACAGATTAGTTTGATGAAATTTCATATAAATACAAGTATATTAGCATTAGGCAGCTGAATTAGAGATATATCTCACCCCCTCCTCCTCCCCCCCCCCCCCCCCAAAAAAAAAAAAAAAAAAAAGAAGTTGAAGGAATAAACTTTTCAAACCTGCAAGAATTCAGTCACTGTTAGGAGAAACTGCAGAATGCTTGTACAGTAACTTTGATAGAATCAAAATCTTTACATGCAGTTGTGAATTACACCTAGAATAAACGTACCGCATTTATAACTGATTCTAATCTCTACAGATATATGTGCTAAAATGCATTCAAATAAATGTTTGAAAACATGCTAGCTACGTTTGTACATAGGTACCTATATGTATATATATATATTCTACTTTTTATACAGATTAAAAAATAAAAATACTTTCAGGACAGTATATTCTTGAGTTGTACTCAGAAAACGAAATTCTACATATAATCATGTCACTTCATAGGTCAGTCATTATATCATAGTCATTATCAGTGCTGATGGACAGATTTGCATTTGTTATTGATGATCTATTTTAATTAAAATGCTACTTTAAGCAAGTTAAATTTTAGGAATTTAAAATAGATGAATTTATTTAATGTCACTTGCTTTGTCCTTATTTCATTTCAATAACTTTTTTTTTTTTTTTAACATAAAAAGTAACAATAACTTTTATAGACTTTCCTAGAAGGCACACAAACACACTGCATGCTTTCTTTTCTTTTCCCATTTTTTGAGTAGGGAAAAACACTGCATACACGCTTTGTTCATTCCTACAAATCATCTCGTATGAGAAACTTAGCACTATCATCTCCAAACCGCATTGGAGAATTCAGCATTTAGATGTGAAAAGCATAAGAAGGGTTATACTGATTTTGTATCATTAAAAAGTATCCCATTATTCTGTGTCTCATGAAGAACAAAAGTAGATGCACAGTTTTGGATACCTATACTACAGCAAGAGCATGATATGCATATATGATATTTTCTTTCTAACATTCTCCCAGCACCCAGCTGTTTTGAGCTATTCTCTGGGCCTTTGGAGGTAAAGTCCTTGAACCTCTCTCTTAACAGTTTATATAAATGACCTACAAAATCACATATTATTTCACAGAAGAAGTCCTTTACAAGTGAATTCTATGTGTGTACGTCTTGTTGCAAGAATAGTAATCCTTTTTGGTTTTTTTTCTGAATGTGCTTCTTGTAAGTACAGCCACATATATGGGTGCTTTCCCTGAGAGTTTAACAAACGTTTAATTGCTTCCCACAATTTGGTTTCAGGATCCAATTTTCTATCAAAGAAGAAATAGGGAATTTATGGTAAATCAAGTGATAGTAGGTAAAGGTCTGAGATGAAAAGAAAAAGCTATCTGTGAACTGCAATATATTAATTGCAGTAAAACATATGCTATTATTGAGGTACTTTCTCAATGTAAAATAGGGTCTCAGAGTTAATAACACTTATTTGAAATGATCCATGCATAGAACAACACAATTTTGAACATCTAGACCTAACATGACCCTGACAGGAACTGGGGCTTTATTAATTGTGAATGGTGTAAATGACACCTTGCCTTATGTGTGCAGTGGTGAGGCTTTGTTCATTCAAATCATTTAGCTCAGAGACCAAATGCTGTGCATACAGAGTCAGAGAGAAACCAGGATTTGGATCTGGGCTTCCAGTCAGAGCCAAATTTCACTCTCTGAGTGAAGTAGGTTGTACAGCAAAGTAACTTATCCATAGGGTTGGTGATGTGTGCATTGCTGGATGAAGCACTCCCTCTATTAGAGAGGTGCATGCAGGCCAAACCCATTTCAAAACATGTAAGAATGGCAGCATGATCAGTCAAATGTGTGCCTTTTCTCAATGAAAAAGATTTCACACTTTGGGTTTGAATGTTAATTGAACTATTACTCATTAAGCCTTATTTATTATGTCCTGACGTATACATAAGGAATATGCCATCCTCTGGAAACGTGGAGGGAATTCTAGAAAGCTGTGTTGTATTTACCCTGTGTCACACTCTACAAAGGTTGCAATCAAAGGACTGTGATGTCCCAGTAGGACAAATTACCAGTATTTACAAATTCCTTTTTACAAATTCATGCAAAGTCTATTATCTTAGAGCAGAAAGGCGAAAGTTCTCTCAATCTTGATTTTAAGGATATATAGAGATCATGAAGGAGGGGCCTTGGGATCTTTCTGACTTTGGGGGTTTATCCTTCTGCCATAATAAGAGATCTCAGGGGTAGGATTAGCTGTGTATGGCAACATCGTTCTGTTTTCTACAGTAGTATAAAAGTATGGTGTGTTGGAGTGAAGGCTGAATGTTGCACTTGGGCTGGGGCACTGGGAGCTCCCTGGGCAGCATAATTCAGCACAGTGAGTGAATTTAATCAGTGCTATCATTGAAAAGGAGTCCTGAAGCCCGCACATTGTATGGGTCTAGAAGCACACCTGGCTGAGGCCAGAACGACTGGGCTGCATGTGAGAAGACTGTGGGATCTGGAGCTTGACCCTGCTAGCTGACAGCCTGGGGGTTGTAGTGGGCAGGAAGTAGCTCCCAGATCAAGCAGGTAAGGTCAGAGGTAACAGTGCACTACAGTCCTTGTAGCACAGACCTCTCTCTGTAACCTTTTTTATCCACACAGACCTTTTGTTGCTATCTGTAGCCTGGAATAATAGGGCAGTACCTGTAAAGCAGCTCTGAAAACACAGATCTGGCTCTGCTGAGTGGGAGTGAGAGCAATCTCTCTCCTTCTTATACTCAGTAATTGTCATGAGATTTCAGCAGCTTAGGTAAGTATTTAAGAGTTTATTAACTTCTTTTTAAAATTTAGCTGTTTTTCTTGTTTTCCTGAACTTGAGCTAACCAGAAGGAAGGAATGGTCTGTTTAACATGAAGACAAAATATTCCTGTTTTGCTACTGATAAGAAAATTTCACTGACATCACTGTTTAGCATGATGTACTGCAATAGCAGCTTTAAAAAAAATAAATAAATTGCTAACTATTAGATTAGTGTCAGATCTGTGGCATTCCAAAAGACTGGCACAAAGAAGAGCTGTTCAAAAAAGCTACTGGCTAATAAATATTTATAGAAAGTTTCTTCATTCTTTTCTTCCTTGGTGAATATGTGATGGAGAAGAGAATATTATTTGCCTGTTGCTCTTGAGTTAAGCTATAGCAGTAGCTTGAACAACTTAATTAAAAAAAGACTTTTGCTACTAGGACTAATTTACATAAGGGTTAGATAGGTTGGAAAGCCAGAAATAACAGCTGCTGAAGAACAGAAGAGGTGACATATAAAAAATATACACTATTACAAAATATGCCAGTAGTGCAGTACATTCACATGAAAATGAACATATTGGTCTTTCTTAAGTAGGAACAATAGTCAGTGAAATACAATAACAGAATAAATCTGCAAAAGAAGAAATACTTTCTACAGCTGTCACCATATGGCAATACCGCACCAACAGGGATTCCTTGCTCCTCATTCTGAAGTTGATTAGTCAACTTAGAGAGTCAAGGAATGATCAGTAAAACTCACTCACCTTTTATTAGTCCCATATGGCCAGTGCATAAAGCCAGTGGAGAATGGAGGCTGACAGTAGACTACCGTGGCCTGAATGAAGTCACATCCCCACTGAGTGCTGCTGTGCTGGACATGTTAGATCCGATATGAACTGGAGTCAAAAGCAGCCAAGTGGTATGCCTCCACTGACATTGCTAATGCTTTCTTTTCCATTCCTTTGGCCACAGAATGTAGGCCACAGTTTGCTTTCATCTGGAGGGACATTCAGTATACATGGAATAATTTGCCCCAGGGGTGGAAACACACAGCCCAACAATTTGCCATGGGTTGATCCAAGCTGCACTGGAACAGAGTGGTGCTCCTGAGCATTAACAGTACATTGATGACATTCTTGTGTGGGGCAACACATCAAGGGAAGTTTTTAAGAAAGGAGAGCAAATAATCCAGATCCTTCCGTGCGCTGGTTTCGCTATTAAGCAAAGCAAAGTGAAAAGACCTGCCCAGGAAATTCAGTTCCTAAGTATAAAGTGGCAAGATGGACATTGTCACATCCTGACAGATGTCGTCAACAAAATTACTGCCATGTCTCCACCCACTAATAAAAAAGAGACACAGTCTTTTCTGAGTGTAGTGGGCTTTTGGAGAATGCATGTTCCAAATGACAGCCTCATTGTAAGCCCCTTGTATCAGGTGATGAGGAAGAAGTACAGTTTTGTGTAGGTCCTGAGCAGCAGCAGGAATTTGAGAAGATTAAGCAGGAGAAAGCCCGTGCCATGGCCCTGGGGCCAGTACAGATGGGACAGGATGTAAAGAACATCCACCACACTGTTGCTGGAGAGAAAGGTCCCACCTGGAGTTTGTGGCAAATAGCCTCGGGAGAGACCCGAGGCTGATCCCTGAGATTCCGGAGTCAAGCATACAGGGGGTCAGAAGAGTTCTACACTCCTGAGAAGGAGATCTTAGCTGCATATGAGGGGGTTTGGGCTGCTTCTGAAGTAGTTGGTACTGAAACGCAGCTCCTTCTGGCACCCTGATTACCAGTGCTGAGCTGGATGTTCAAGGGAAAGGTTCCATCTACCCATCATGCTACTGATGCTACTTGGAGCAAGTGGATTGCACTGATTACACAGCGAGCTTGGATGGGGAACCTCAGTTGTCCAGGAATCTTAGAGGTGATCGTAGACTGTCCTGAAGGTAAAACGTTTGGAAGATTGCCAGAAGAAGAGGTATTGAGTGCTAAAGAAGCCCCACCATACAATGAACTGCCGGAAAATGAAAAGAAATATGCCCTGTTCACAGGTGGATTGTGTCATATTGTGGAGAAGCATCACAGATGGAAAGCTGCTGTGTGGAACCCCACATGACAAGTTAACATTCTCGGTGGAGAATGCGGGCAAAAACATCTTTTTAGCTTCAGATGACCTATCAATAACCTTATATCTATTATAACCTATCCCCTGAGCAGAAATGATAACAGCACAGTGGATAGTCTTCAGGGAAATGTAGTTCTTCTCTTCTGGGACAGGTACCCAGAACTGGAGCATTAACTCTTTAACTCCCAGTGCACTACATGATGTTATGATGTGGAATACTGATAACCAAAAATCATAAAACCATGACAACAGCAGGGACTCCAGTTATTACTAGAAATGAAGGGGAAAATACAGAAACTGCCACATATTGTATCTTCCAGAGCTATTATTTTTGTAACTCAAGGGCCTTTCCAGAAATTATGGATTTCTTTCTGCCTTTTTCTTGACAAGTAGAGGAAAAGGATAACTATTAAAATGTTGACAATCATTTTCTCTGAAAAGGATTTATCTATTTGTAATACAACATTGTTTTCCTGGAAGCAGATGAAGAAAATATAAAAGATTTAGAGAAATCAATAATCCTTAAGTTGTCTTAGGAACAGGGTGACAATATTAAAAGTACTAATCTAAAAGTACTCATAACAAATTACTGTTGCTATTCTTAAACTTTAAAACTACATGTTTTAAAAAAATGTTTCCAGCCTGTTTTCCCCTCTCTTTCCACAATCCTACAGGGTATTTATACTTACAAGGTATCATTGATATGTGTTTATGTCTAATCCCAGTCCCACTGAGACCTTGCTTTTCTGTAACAAGACCTTCTTGGATAATATATCTCCTTTATAAATAGAACAAGAACTCTTGCATCAAGCTCAGAGTCAACAAAAAATAGGAACTAAATGATGTTATTTACATTCTGACTGTAGGCATAGTTTTGATAATGTATTCTCAAAGCTCTTGAAAAGCTTCAGTGTAAGTTGCGTTGCTCCAAGGAAGAAATGTGGTATCATGCTGCCATTGAGTGGGTTTGTGCTGCTTATGGAGGAGATAAAAATCTTCTAAGCATCCAGTGATTGCTCTCTTAGGCTTAAAAATGCAGCTTGCAAAGGAGAATATCCTAGCATAAAGAAGTAAAGAGCATTTTGTAGATATGTTTCTGAACTTGCCTGTCAGAATTCAGAGGGAACTAGATAGGTTCTTAATCCACAAGATTATAGCACTGACTGGATGACTTTTCATATTTTAGAAAATACAAACCTAGCGTAGTTTTTTGTGGTCGTTGTTGTTTGTTTCTTTGTTTGTTTGTTTGTTTTTCTTCTTCTTTGGTAGGTTTTCTATATGTCCAAATTTAAAATAAATAATAAATGTAAAGCACATCCGTGTATCCAGACAGCATTCAGAGAGAAGTGTTAGAGTTACTGTTTTATCTAAAAATAAATTAACCCTACAGGGAGACAGAAGAGTTAGGAGTAGTAGAACATACTTGCAGCATTATGATTAGAATATACAATAAAGAAGTCTTCAGAATCAATGTTATGATCCATCAGTGTTAGAAGCTTTCCAGAGGACACCTGAATGCAATCTCATTTTTAAGACTGGATTGACAATAGTTGAAAGCTCATATCTAGAAGTCAGCCTCAATGTGGTTTGCTACAGTATTTTGAACTTCTTCCTGTCAAGGAAAATGCTGATACATTGTACACATAGTCTGGAAGACAGACAGTTAAAGAGCTTTTTCTAATATAGTGTTGCAAAACCAGAGAAGTGCTGTAAATAGGAAGCAGGAAGAAATCCTTCTGTTCTTTACAGCAGGAGCGATGATCTCCAAGGGGACTTAACAGCCAGATCTGAGTGCTATGCTGAAGTATCTGCATGGTTCCCAAATGAGTCTGGGAGCAACAACCTCTGAAATATCTGCATTTGCCTGCACAAGATGTAGCTGTAACAAACACATATGGCATTGTTTCTGGAAGACTCTTTGTATCACCTACAAAAGTGGGTACAGCTAGATTACTGCAGTGATACATATGCATTGCACTAGACTAGGTGAAAGCAACTATAATTGCAATAAACCATCATTTATAAAAAGAAGGTATGAATGGAAATCACCCTTAAATCAAATTTACTTTTTTTTTTTTAATATATATATAATTCAAATCAACAATATGTTTTATGATTCTAAGGAAGAGTATCTTTGATTTTCTTGAAAAAATTATTTAGTTCTTCTAGGATAATCTGAACAGAATTACATAATCAGAACTGAAATACTGAGGAGTTACCCAGATAAAGTTGCCCAACATATGTAAGTGGACCAAATATTTCCTTGCCCTTCCATCTGCTCTTCAGTTCATTTTAGCCTGTTTATTTCTGGCTCCTCTTCCCTTGGAAGTTATTTCTCCCATAGCAATTCACCTAAATCAGAAATTCAGCTGAAATATTGTCATATACTCTAAACATTTTTCCCCATGACTAGTAATGTAAGACCTGAAATAGTAAACAATAGCTTGGTGCTTCCTGTTACTGAGAAGGCATCTACTTAGGATGACCACTGAAAATAGATACATACACTCAGAGTATCTGTTGTTTGACGGTTGGTAAGCTCTGGTAACTGTATCAGTGGTGATTATTGCCAACACACACACACACACACAAAAGTCTAATACACTCAGCAATGCTATGTATTTTGTGTAAATTTTATCAGGATTACTCAGAGTTAAGTGGCTAGGAAGCCTAGCAGCATGTAGTAATTGTGGAGACCTTTCTCCTTCTACTCAACAGAGGTAGCATTGATTGATTTCATGAAATGTAACACAGGAAATTGGCAATATGACACAGTATTACTACTAGAGTTAGAAATGTATCTATCCTTCAGCTAGCTTCAGAAAAAAAAAAAAAATAGAATTATAAAGTGCATGGATGTAAATCTAAGAATTTTCCATATAGAAATACAAGATGTATTGTTCTATTTTACATCATTCTTTTGAGCTTATTATCCCATATGCCATTTTAGACAACATACAACCAGCATATAAATTAATGCAAAAAACATATTTTATTATGATATTTTCTTTCTCTTCATTTTTACACTTACGTGTAAATAGTGGGGACATAATTGATATATGCTGGATCTACAATTAAAGAGACGTGTTGTGATTTGTCCCTGAGGATATCTACCACCTTATGATGTAAATTCCTTTCCTCTCTAATAATATATAAAAGCAGAATAACTGCATAATTTCATATTAAAAAGCTGGGAATTTCACAAAATTTTAAGTTCCTTAGTTATTACACTTCTGCATAAAAAAGCAAACTACTCTTAGTGTACAAATCTACTTTTAATGAGTTCAACATAAGTAGATAAAGCTCTAATGGAATCATCCCTCTCAACACTTCTTGTTTAAATAGTTGCTACAGAAAACAGTTTTGAACGCTAATTTTAACATAGCTGTTCTTCCAGCATGTAACATTTCTAATGTCATTTGACTGACTCCATGATTGTCTTTAATGGGAAAAGGATCAGGAGAACACAAATATGGTTTGTCACTAGGAACTGAGCCTCTAGGAATATTTTGCCTTTTCTCCACCATTACCTATAAAATCACAAAGTTCAGCCTCAGTATTACTTACTCTTATATAAATGAATTGCAGTGGGTAAAATATTTTTCAATCTTGTTGCACAAAATTGCTAAAAGAACAAAAGAAGCTTTTCTAGCTAGGCTTCTAGAGAATTTCTTTGAAATTATAGACATGACTTTGAAGATGTACAACCAACATTTTTATATATAGATAAGGAAGGAGTTTGAGTTAAACATTTTAATTTTCATAGAATAATGGAATGGTTTAGGTTAAAATGACCTTTAAGATCATGTAGTTCCACCATCTATGCCACCGCAGCATTGTAATATGCCAACATAATATTGTTAGTTATACCTCTTTAGTAAACTTGCATTCAGGTTTAAAGCAAGCTGAGATATTAATTATATTCTCATTACTATTTAACATTTATGTGTCCAGATATTCTCATTGAGTTCAATTACGAGGTTGGTCATTATCTACAGATTAAAACCACAGTTTGAATTTAGATTGTCAGTGTGAACTAACATCTTGGTATAAGGAGACTTTTAAAAAGTTTACAGTGTCCTCTTATATTGTTAGCTAGTAATGACTGCTACCATTAGATATGAAATAGAATTTTCCAACAGCTTTAGCTTCTGCTTGTCCTTCTTTCTTCCCTAATTTACATGCTAGCTCTTGGTATAACATGAGGCTAAATATTTCTCTTAAAGAAAGTTGTGCTTTTGTTTGTCTGTTTGTTGTTACTGTTTTTCTTTCTTTGTTTTTTTTAATGAAAGAGTTCTGTCCGCTTGGTGAAGTGCCCTTGTGAATGCCAACATGGCTTTTACTTTATGCAGACCTTTATGATATTTCCAAAAGGTTGTTCAGAAGTGTTTTACTAACTCATTCCTCTGTCATTGATTTTGTAAGTCTCTTGGTTGACTAGTCTTCTGTTTCCCAACTCAGCAGCTTCTCTTTCAGAAAATTTCTCAAGGGAAGGATTTTTACAATCCCTTAACAGTCTTTTAACCTAAGTTCCCTGTAATGAAATTTTAAAGGACCCAGGCTATGTCACTCAGTTTTCAGTGCCTCTGTCAGAAAAAGAAATAAACTGCACAAACAAAATTATAAGTCTTGTTTTTCTTTACTCTGACATAATCCTTAAAGAATTCATTAAGAAACTTTTTGTTTCTGAGGAGCTACTCTGTCTGGTTTAATGTTGTTCTTTTATATACTACTAGAAATTGTTAATATAATACAAAAATTTCTCCTAATTCTTAAGCAGTATTTGCACAGTGTAATCATAGGGTCTGTCACTTGACAGCTGCAGTGGTGGATTCAGCACTTATTGTGCAGCCAGAAGAACACATAAGTTAACATTACTTTCAAAAGCTGTAATATTTGATTTCAATATGCCTTTCTATTAACACTTCTACTACTGCTATTAAAGATAACCCTGAAACAGTGTATTAAATTATGAACCTCACTCAAAAATTGCCCAAGCATTACATTTTACAACACAAAATTTGAAATGTTGCACACTTTCCCATGCTCTACTTGTCTTTATAAATGCTTTGTTTACTTTTCTATGTGTCTTTGCAGTCTGTGTGAAGGATATTTCTAAAGATGCAGTGACAAAGAGGAACAAAATTAGAAACTGAGTCTCAGACATCAGAACTTTTAAAAATAGCACTTCTGTTGTAATAAGTTGATCAAAAATATGATAAAATATTTGCCAAAAATCAAATATTTCAACAATACTTTGAAATGTCACATTTACTTCATCCTATCGAGTTTGTTCTGTCTGGGAGTGAATTTACCAGAAATTTTTAAGTTGGAGATATTTTGACACCCTGAATACTAAAGGAAAATTGTCAGTGAACCAAACTTTCAATTTAACAGAGCAGATTTTACCAAACTTTTCATGAAAGTAATTTATTATAGAATGTCTAATATTTAATCAGGATTTGAAATGAAAAGCAAGAAAAACAATGAAAAATCTTGAAATTCTTTTGGAAACTTAATGAAAGACCATATTCTCTATTCCTTTCTTTTACTTTACTCTATTTCTGAACATAACTTACTCATGGCTGAGCTTTATGTCTTACTAGCCAACTCTTGGCTTGAAGACAGCTGAAATCACTTTGGTGTTTAAACCTAATATGAAACGGTTTTGCGTTTTCTGAATATCAGTGTAGGTTGTCCACTGTATTACATTACTTTAACAAAAGTGCCATTTTGCAGTATGCAAACTGATATCTGAAAGAAATATGAATTTCAGTGTTCATTACCTATTTAAAGAATGTACCCATTCTGCTTCTATTCTGGTGATTTTGATTCATATGCAGACACATTCAGTAACCAAATATTTATTTATTTATTTATTTATTTTACGAGGACTGGTCCAAAAGTAATGTCTCAAATTTTATTACGTTGGCCCACAACATCAGAGGTGGATGCTGGTGGAATGGCAGTAGGGGTTGAACCTTCCTACCAGTATTCCACTATATTTTGTTGCCATGTGACAGATGACAGCAGAGAGACAGTATGACATAATGTAATCTAACATGGCAGTACATATGAAGCAAAGTGGTATCCCTGAATTCCTCCATGTAGAATAAATGGCACTTATTGACATTCATCAATGCTTGCTGAATGTTTATGGAGACCAAACAATGGATGTGAGCACAGGGAGGCAGTGGGTGGTGCATTTCAGCAGTGGCAACAATGACAGTGATTCGTTTCCTCTGGTTCAGATTTTTACGAGCTCAACACACAGGCTTTTGTTCATTTCTGGTAAAAACTGTGTTTTGTATCTATGAAATGCTGTCATGGTGCTCTTTATATCTGTCGTAGTATCCATGGAAATAAATAGGAGGCATTACTTCCAGAGCAACCTATGTGGACTGAGGAAAAAAGCTGTCAGGAAATGTATTCTCATCCTGTGAAATTAAGATTTAAATGTGAAGCATGGTTGCTTTTTGCTTTTTTTTTTTTAAAAAAAAAAAAAAAAAGGAAAAATAATCTGTCTTCAACAATAAATATTGCTTTTTAAAACAAACAATGCTTTATGTGTAAATATTCAAAAATTTGTTATATAATAAGTAAATCATTGGCTTTAGATAGCATTAATTCAAGAAGAGCAAAGTAAACATGCTTGAAAGGAAAAATATCTTTTTTCTTTTTCTTTTCCTGCAACTAACATAATTATCCTTTTAGTGATAGGTGAAGATGTATCTATAGACTGATATAACTATGCATTTTCAAAGATTGGTCCATATTCTAGATATGTCCAAGAATAATGTCTGTCCTCTCCTTAATAGGGCTTTCTTATCTTGATATCTGCCTTTTATTTATTTATTTTTTTATTTATTTTCAAATAAAAAAAATCAGTCTGCTCTGTTTTCCTCAAAACTGATGAAGTAAAATTTTTGGAGGTCAGAAACAAAAGGAAGAATATCTACCTTTAACTATTTATAAATATCTCTGAGAAATGAAATTAAAAATACTAAAAAGAAGAACAAGAAAAAAAAAAGCATTATATTTGCCAGATATATGATTTCTCACCAAAAGTTAGAGAAACAGTGAATTCAATATATGAAATATATAACTGAGTACCTTTTCTGTAATGAGGGAATAAAATCACAGATGTTTGAAACAGTAGCAAGACTTTATTCTGACTGACAGTCTTTTAATATCAGCTTACTAACTTGGTCAGACCTTTTAAACAAAAAGCATTTGTCCTCAGCATCCCTCTGGAAGCAGGATTAACCCCCAGATGTTTATCTGAGAGTTGAAACAAAACACTACTATAAATTTACCATCAAAATCTACTTCCTAGGTAAAATATACCTATTGAATATGTGACAATGGATATTTAGTAATTGACATCATTCCTCTTCCTCTCTTTTGTCAAGATGTGTCTGAATTTCTTTTTGGCCTAGAGTAGTAGCGTTGATAACATTTTGTTAGTACTAGGGGATCCTCAGACTCAATGTTATAGGCAAGTGAAATTCACAGCTTTTAGATATTCAACATTTATCCCTTTCAAAAGTTGTGTATATACGAATGCTACGAGGTATAAATTTTCTTCTCAGAAAATTTACTTAAGAATATAGAAGTATTTTTAATACTCAAAGTAATTGAGCAATGTATGGTGGCATCATTTGGTAAAAATCTTTTAGACCTACAGACACAAGGTGGTAGTATCATCCTTTAGTACTAACTATTTAGGTTGGCATTGCTTTTACTTAATATTCATCTTTCTTTTTTCTTCAAACGAGGGCAAGAAAAAAAACCTCAGCATTTCATCTCAGTCCTACTGACATTCAGTATTTACCTAGAACTACTCTGCATCAATCCAGTAGCAAACTGGTAAATTACACAAATACAGCTGAAATCTGTTTGGATCTTCATATCCCTTAGCAAGTTAGAGAAATTTTATGTTTTTCTGACTTATTGCATTTCTTACTAACTTCTGAGGCTATTGAAGAGCAGAGTATAAAGAGAAATAAAAGAAGGCAAGGACTTGAAACTCTTCATAGAAGAACAGCCTATCTTAACAACATGGTTTACTATGAGGTAAGAATATTGTACCTATCAAGTGGTGAATAATTTGTCAAGAATCTTCAGGCATTTCAGTCCAGAGAAAACTCGCGAAGAATAGTGATCCTGACAACTAGATATTTCTAACCACTCTTTTTTTGCTTATCACTCTAAGGAGAAAAAAGAAAAAAAAAAAAAAAACAAACCAAACCATCTTCAGTCATAGTAGCATTGTAGAAAATTAAGTTTTGAACATAATATTTAACAATTGTCTTTTTTTTTTTTTTTTTTTTTTTTTTTTTCCCCAGGAATCATCATGCTTTTAAAATAGTTTTCTATTACTTTGTGTCTTTTGACTTTTTATGAGCAAGATTTTAGGTCAAGGCATAGGCTTGAGAACTCCTTCTAGAGAACTCTCTATAGCATGGTATCCATCATCATATTCACGAAGTCAGGTCAAATCATGGCATCTCATCCTCACTGTCAATGCTCCTGCACTACCTCCAGGAAACTTCAATGCTATACCATACCATGCTCCAATTGTATAGCATACTGATATTTTTCCTCCAGTTTGTTGCAGTGGTTGTTCTTTCATCTCCAGCATGTAGTACCTGTAGTACCTAGTGGTACTACAGAAAGTTCAGTTCATTCCTTTACATCTGCAACCTACAGAAAAATGAACAGACGTCTGTGTTGAAATGATCTTGATTTACCTTGATTCCAAATCTTTTTGTCCTTTCCTTGGACTTGCTGCTGTGCATGTCCATGTCTCGCTTGTATTGGAGAGCCTAGTACTTGATATAGAACTGTGTTTCTACAGTTAACAAAGTGAAAAGATCACTTTTCTTGATCTGTTGGTAATGCTCTTTCTGAAGCATCCAAGCAGACTGTTGGCCTTCATTGTTTCTGGCTTTATTTCTGGCTTGTGGACATTAGGACCTGCACCTAGTCCTTTCCAACAAACCTGCTTTCTGAAGAGTCAGGCTTCAACATGTACTGGTACCTGGGATTATTCTTCTCCAGGTGCAGGACATTGCATTTTGAGGTATTTATCTGTGTATTTCTCTAGCTTTTCAATGGTCCTGTCAAGGACAGCACAACCTACCTAGCACTCTGTTTATCCATTCAGGCCTCCTGCTAGCTTTGCTTGATTTCCTACTCATGCAGATGTAATGTTCATGATCTCAGAGCAAGTGATCTTTGAAAAACCAATCAGATCTTCTTATCTCCTCTCCATAGCTATATTCCATGGGACACTTCCAAGCAAGTCTCTCAAAAGGCCATGCTCTGCTCTTGTGAGGTCAAGGCATACTATTTGGCTCAAAATCTTGTGTTACATGAGCTTGCCCCGGTTTTCACATTTCCAGACAGCTGGCAAAAATCAGACTCCAGCAGAGTCCCAGATCTCATTGACTCCTTGGCCACCTGTATCAGGAAGTAGTTCTCAATGTAATGTAGAGACTTTCTTTTCACTTTTAGTTGCCTATATATCTATCCCATCTGCGCTGTACTATTAGGTAGCATTCATGATAATGAACTTCCCACATCAGGAAAGATTATCTGGTGTTCAATACCCAGCGTTTGCTTTTTAATGTTGAAATACCAGAACCGTGATATACAACTTGAGAGTAATTGATGCAAATGGGAAATAATCTTTTATTATAGAGAAGGTCTGTTAGACAAGGCTTATCTTTGAACACTGAACTCATGTCTCCTGCAATTCAGAGTTCTAAGGATACACATATTCTAATAAATGTAATGTAAGCTAAAGTTTTTGTCTGTATTTCAACTTCTTTGTCTATAAATTGATAAAGCAGATAATGCTTAGCCAACCACTTACTGTATGTGTATAGATAACATATGATACTGTGCTCTAATTACTTTACTGGCATGAGCTTAGCGTTCCTTTATTACTCTTCCATAAAGGCTACAAATCAGATATGCCAGGTTCTCCCAGATGAATACCAATAAAAACCTGTTATGAGACTCAAGGATGGATTATCTGTGACAGGATGATTGACCAATAGCCAGAGGATGGATGAATAAGACTAACTCCTGCAAAATCAGACCAAAGATCAGATCAATTTGATGAGTAAATTTTAATTAGGAATGTGGAGTGGTTTCTCTAGAACTTTGTTTGAACTATGCACTTGTATGACTTAATTTAATTAGATGAGAACTATGAAAATTCTAATTTATCTCTAGATTAATTTTAGTCTGATTAGAAATGAATGATGAATACTAGAATGATAAATGTTATCAAATCTAGCCTCTCTACTGACAGAGAATCTGAAGAAGGACATCCATATAAGGATTATAATATCTTTGTAGGGTTTTTTTGTTGTTGTTGTTTGTTTGTTTGTTTCTGATTGTAATATTTTAGTAGATTTGGTGAGAGTTCATTTCTTAATCAGGCAAAATCCTGCTATCAGAGTTTTTCTTACATACCCACCATGTGAGCCAAAACTAGATTTCACGATTATGAAACAAAATTGGACTCCTGCCAAGTCTGAAACACAGAACTAGGAATTCTAGAATGTCATGTAGATGTGGAGACCTAGATTTGCAATTTGAACTCCTTGAAATCTGGATCCAAGCTTTTCATTTTTAACTACCTCTGCAACTTGCAGTGCTAACAATGTGAGATGGAAGAAATTCTAAGATTATAGACAGGCATAATTTCTCACAATTCAGATTTAAATGGGTCAGTACTTCTTAAATTACATTTTCCTTATAGGAGGGAGAATGCCGGTTATCATCTGTTGCATTAATACTAAGTGGTCCCAATAATTCCATTAAACTAATGTATGATTGAAAATAGTTATGGTTACATTGGTTTAAGCTGTAGTTCTGAGACCGGAATTTGCATGTTTGACAGCTTTATAAAATAGAACCTTTTAATAAATCTAGAAATATTAGTTATACATAGGGCTGACCATTTCACTATTCTGTACTGCATTTAGTAATAAGATTAACAGAAGCACCACCAGTTTAAAAATGCTCTGATATCATAAAGATACGGAATAAGAATAAAGATATTCTTTAGCAGCTTATGTCCTATATATGCAGAAATGTAATTCTAGAACAAAATTGGAAAAAAGCAATTTACTTTAGGTCTGGGTGTAGCAACTACATTGAATGTGAGAATAACAATTAAATCATGAATCAAACAAACTTGTGCCACATTGAGTAGATTGGATATGGACATGGAAGAGTGGGACCACATTTGGATTTAATTTTCCAGAATGAACCAGCAAGTTCTCATGTAAGATAAATGATTATAAAATTTGATCTAAATAACTTATTTGTATCAGCTTTCCCTTCTCCCCCATTCCTATACTTGATCTGAAGAGGTCTAGTTTTGATTAAGAAGATCTAGAGTTTCTATTTTGTTCTTGTCATTAGTGTTTGTTTTCAGCTGTGTCAGTTTTATTTACCATTAAAATTTACTGTGGATCTCAAGGTACAGTTGCTCCACTTATGTTTCACGATGTGACTATCCCACACTGTGTGAAGTAGTGTACGAAGTGGATCAGGATTTTTCCTTGCTGATAGTTCTTCTGCTTAAGGAGAGAGTAAGTTACCAGTCTCAGATTTATATAAATATGAGATAACTCTTGTATTATTCCATTATAAAAATTTGTAGTGCTATACCTTAAAAATGACTGTGTAGCATAGATCTTGTTTCTCATAAGAGAATATTCGAATATCTTTATTCTTTAGCAAGAAGAACCAGAGCTTCACATATAATATTCTCTGTGCTGTCCTTGAAAGGAAGGTTTGCTTACAAAAGACCTTATGATAATCCAAAGGGACTGGTCTGATGCTTTTATCCTAAATAGTGATAGAGAATTTTAAGACTAAAAATCAGAGGATAAATAAGTAAATCAGTGAATTGTAAAATGAGCCATACAGCTGATCAACATATTTTTTTACTGTTTTAAGAGCAACAAAAAACTATTTCTTCAAAACAAATAATTCCCAAGCAGATAATATATGCTATTTTTAGAGGGTAAAGTTAAAGTACTTACAACTTTGCTATTTATTTATTTATGTGAAACTGTGTATAGCTTCATTGCTCATTGTTGTTGTTTAACCCTGCAGGTGACAGCACCTCACAGTTTTTTTTCTCACTGCCCCTATTCCCAGTGGGATGAGGGAGCAAATTGAAAGGAAAAAAAAAAAAAAACAGAAACTTGTGGGTTGAGACAAAACTATTTACTAAGATAGAGAAAAGGAAAAGGATAATAATTATGCTAAATATATATATATATGTATAAAAGAATATATATAATAAGTGATGCACAAGGAAGTGCTCACCATCCCCTGACCAGTGTCCAGCTAGTCCCTCAAGTGGTGGAAGAGAATGAGAGGTACTCCCTCCCCCTTCCATACTCTATCCACTTGATATCATATGGTATGGAATGTCCTTTTTGCCAGTTTAAGTCAGCCGTCCTAATTCTAAACCCTTACAGCTCCTAGGGTCCTTCACTATGAGTGGCCTTGGCTCTGTACAACACTGCTTATCCATAACTATAAACATTGCTGTGCTATCAACATTGCTTTTCTACTAGAACCTAAACATAGCATCATACCAGGCAGTGTGAAGAAAAAATTCCATCCTAGCTAAAACAAAGGCATTCATACTTGATAACCCAGAGAAATAATTTTTTTTTTCCTTAAACTACACTCAAAGTGGTCAGATTCTTTCTTTCATAGACAACGCAAGAATGGATTCTAACTTTAGGTAAAGTTTAGGCCTTTGAAAGAGACAAAACCATGCTTAGTTGCTACTTCTTCAAAAATCCAAGCTAGTCTTCTCTAGAAAAGAAGTTTTAAGTATTTGAAATATGTGTGCCTTTATCCAGAAACAAATTTGTGTTCCCTCTTTATTAAGAGTGCAGTTAAGTGGAAACTTAGATGACGGAATTCTTCTGTGTTTGATTTGCCTTTTTCTCCCTATGTAAAATACTTCTAATTTTTATAGTAAATAGTGAGAAATGTAACTGATGTTAAATGTACAAATAATCACACACTTGTTTTTTTTAAGAACAGGCAGACAGATTTCAACAAATGTCAGTCATTGTACTTATTGTTTCCAATAAAGCTAAGCCATAAAAAAGGAGTGTGTAAGAAAGAATAGGAAATGAACACCGCAGTCCCTCATTTGCTGCCTTATATAATCGAACTGATGAATAAATATTGGCAATGCACAGGAAAAACTATTTTTCTGGGTGACTTTATCATTTGATATTTTCTGTTTGTTTCAGTTTTAACGCTGAGAAAAGAATCAGATCATCCATGTGTGGACAGTGATTCTATGAAGAACCATTTTAGCTGTGCATCCCAATAGGTGAGAAAAGCAGATAAATATGACCCATAATGTTTAGGTACGATGGTATTACTGTACTCACAATCCAGTATTGCACAACTTAACGGCCAATTCTCAGTATTTAAAAAAAATCCTAACTGGAAACATAAAAGTATTTTCTATTGCAGTATCACCTGGTACATGAACTGTAAGACAGGAAAATAAATGGTAAACCTTGGAACAGATAAAAAAAGTATAAAAAGAATGTGGCAGAGTACTGTCAAAAAATAAAAACTATGAATATGAAACTTGAATGGGAGTTTCCATGGTAAACATGAGAACATTCAAGCCTAATTCTCATGTATCTTTTATAATAGTGGAATCTACACCTATAAACCACATTTGGAGCATTCCTAGGTGTTTTTTTTCTTTTCTTTTTTTTTTCCTTTCTTTTAATGGAGGAAAACTAAATGTTACAAATAGGGCAGAATATCAGTTTTTATTACAAGCTAAATCTTATCCAAATAAGAAATCCCATGTTTCAAATAAATACTCTATCAGTCATATTTAATATCCATTAGAGTTTTCAGCAGTTCAGCTGTCTTTTCTGTTATAAACTGGAGCAACTGATTGTCATAGCCAGTGTAGAGGATAAAGACTGGGACGAAGAGATAGGGAGAATAAAAAGCCTTGCTGCTTACCTTTTGATTTCTGTATCTAACACTATCCTCTGTATGAAGTGTCAACTTTACATATGGAGTTGTCATTCTGTCAGTTTTCGCACGTGTACCTTACAGTGATTCAACTAAAAAAAATGAATTGCAGTTCTTCAAAGCCACATGTTTTTTACTATTGACAATGAGAAGAAAATGTTTAAATGGTCAAATATATTGTAAGTAAAAGAATGTCATAAAAAAAAAAAAAACAAACATCGTAACTTGCTAAAAATTGCTGCAAATAATCATAGAATCATAGAATGGCCTGGGTTGAAAATAATTTCAAAGGTCATCTAGTGTCAACCCCACTGCTATGTGCAGAGTCACCAAACACTAGACCAGGCTGCCCAGAGCCACATCCAGCCTGGCCTGGAATGCCCCCAGGGATGGGGAATGCACAGCCTCCTTGGGCAACCTATTCCAGTGCATCACCACCCTCTGACTGAAAACCTTCCTCCTGATATCTAACCTAAACCTTCCATGTCTCAGTTTAAAACCATTCCCCCTTGTCCTATCACTATCAACCCATGTAAACAGTCGTTCCACTTCCTGTTTATATGCTCCCTTCAGGTAGTGGAAGGCTACTCTTAGGTATCCCTGGAGCCTTCTCTTCTTCAAGCTAAACAAGCCCAGTTCCCTCAACCTTTCCTCATAGGAGAGGTACTCCAGCCCTCTGGTCATCTTAGTGGCCCTCCTCTGGACTCATTCCAAGAGTTCCACATATTTCTTTTTCTGGGGCCCCAGGCCTGGATGCAGTACTCCAGATGGGGCCTCACAAGAGCTGAATAGAGGGGCACAATCACCTCCCTCTCCCTACTGGCCACCCCTTTTTTAATGCAGCCCAGAACATAGTTGGTCTTCTGGGCTGCAAGCACACACTCCTGGCTCATGTTCAGCTTCTCATTTACCAGGACCCCCAAGTCCTCCTCCATAGAGCTGCTCTCAAGGAGTTCTTCCCCCAGTCTGTATAAATACCTGGGATTGCCCCAGCCCAAGTGCAACACCTTGTACTTGGCCTTATTGAACCTCATTATGATCACATGGGCCCACTTTCTCCAGCCTGTCCAGGTCCCTATAAATGGCTTTCCTTACTTCCAGTGTATTGACTGCACTGCTCAGCTTGGTGTCATCTGCAAACTTCCTGAGAGTGCACTTGATGACATCGTCTATGTCACTGATAAAGATGATGAAGAGCACCAGTCCCAAGACCGACCCTTGGGGGACATTACTCATGACTGGCCACCACCCTGATACAGAACCACTGATCACAACCCTTTGTCTGCGACCAGCCAACCAGTTCTTAATCAGTCTAACAGTCCATCTTTCAAATCCATACCTCTTCAATTTAGAGAGAAGGACATGATGAGGAACCATGTTAAAGACTTTGCAGAAGTCTTTGTAGATGACATCTGTCACCCTTTCCCTGTCCCCCGATGCCATCACTTCATCATAGAAGGCTACCAGATTGGTCAGGCAAGATCTACCCTTGGTGAAGCTGTGCTGGCTGCCTTGGATCACCTCTTCATCTCATCTGTGCCTTAACATGATAGCCAAGAGGCTTTTTAATTTGTTCTATGATCATTCCAGGCACAGAGGTGAGGCTCACCAGCCTGGAGTTCCCCAGGTCTCCTTTCTCCTTTTCTTGAAAATGGGAGTAATGTTTCCCTTTTTTCAGTCATAAAGAACTGAAGTGATTTCAGTGAACTCAAGTGAACTGTCCCTAATTACATGCATTCAGTTTGAATTTTAAATGTAAAAAACCACAGGAAATCAGAAGCATTTTGGAATGTGTTTGGTACATTAGAGAGAATAAGAATCTCTCAGAGGAAAAAGTAGGCTACTAAAATATTAACCAGAGTGAGAATTATCAGACTGGCAGGAAAAGAAATTTCCTCCCTTTACTTCACTCCATTCCTCTTGAGATCTGTTTTAAAAGGTGTTAGACCAGACATGTTAATATGCTTAAATGAAATAATTCTAAGCATTTAATTTTGGTTTAATGCAATTCTAATGTAAAGATGCAAGTAAGGCAAAAGACAGTTTTGCTTATGTGCCTGAATTTAGTGATGTAACAGCAAATCTTGCTTGAAATTACATTGAAATACAATGGAAAAAACGCTCAGCCCTCCTCCTGCTATCCATGGAAGGAATTCCCTGTTTCATTGTCCCCTTTTAAAAGGAAATCTGTTTCATTTCTAACTGTCGTGCACCTCAAGGAATTGAATGTCCTGTTTTAACCTCTCCATCCAGGAAAGAAGAGTATCATTACACTTCTTTTATTCACTAAGTGTAAGGGCTCTCACTTTCTCAACAGCATATGAGGTTACAAAGCTCTACCCTGTGGGGTATAACAAGCAGACATTTTTTATTTGAGCCAAGCATCCTGGCCTAATTAGTTTCCACTCTACCTGGAATCAAGAAAGGAAGAGTTGTGAGAACAGTCATTCTTCCTGTGTGCTATCTTGCATTCTCTTTATCTTTTAATGGCATGCACATATATGCATAAAATTTTCTTGCAGTGCCATGAAAAAAACATGGAGACTACAATGTCTTGTCAAGCTTTGAGAAAATCACTGAGAAAAACAAGGCTGTTCACACACCAGCAAAGTTAAAATGGAAAGTTTTAGTATTAGCACTCATCGATTCCTTTTGCTAAACTAACATATTGATCCTTAAACTAATGTGCTGATCCCTACTGCTAAACTAGCCTATATCATCAGCAGTGGCAGTGGGTCACTTCCACCTGTGCAGATTTTTATGAGCATCACATACAGACTCTTGTTCACCCATCACTAGTGAAAATGCATAGCTAACAGTGGTGACTGTTGAAAAATAGTACTTTATCACTGGGAATTTGCTCTATCAACAAGTGTTAGTATGCTCTTTGTATCTGCTGTAGTTTTCATTGATATAAATAGAAGACATTACTTTCAGAGTAATGTACGTATATTCTCTTCAGTAAATACTTATTTTTTGTTGTTGTTGTTGCTCCCTCTTCTCCTGGCACCTCAACACTGAGATCTAAAAAACATAGTAAGTCAAGTAACCATCTAACAAAGAAGTACTAAAAGTATTGCAGTATTGAACTACAGCCATTTGTCCCAGTTCATCTTTATATAGGATCTCTGTTAACTTACAAATCTGGAAGAAAAAAAGTGATTTCATTTTCCAGGATGTAACATTACATTTCATTCTTCCAATCTAAAGATTTCAGCCCTTTTCTGAAAAAGGAAATATGCCAGACTACATATATCAATGCTATTAAGTCACTTTTAACTGTTCAAGATTTTCTATCCTTTTTTTTTTAACAAAAAAGTGATTAAAAAAATAATAATTCTTATTTAAGTCATTTTTCTGCTCAAATATTACATTATCTGCAATTAACTGATTACTAACTTATAACTGCTGAAAACATCAGAATTTCCTGTTAGATTTCTAGTTTAAGTGAACTTCCCAAAGGCTAAATGAAAGAATCTTGTCTTTCAACATACCTATGCTAGTATTATAAAAGTACTCACTTTGATAAAGCTTTTTTTTTCTTTGCAGATCTCAAGAATTCCAATTAGGTGATGTTATATTAAGATACAGAGCTCCAATTTTGCAGATGGTGTTAATCCAAATTAATAAAATGCAGCTGAGTGAAACCACTTGCTAAATATAGGAATCTATATAATTGGAGATACTTCAATAAAGATAACTTTTAAATGCTGCTGTGGGGAATTTGGAAAGGAAATTAATGTATCTCAAGCACAGTAATAGGTGGAAATTCTGAAATATTATGTGTAAGAGCTAGTTCTTTTTTTGAAGTTCTTCAAAGTTGTTCAACTGCTTCAAATGTTAGTATGAATTCTACCAGTAAACTTTCTTAGGGTTTCTTCTGACATGGTGGGAATATAAGATTTGCATACATGTTATGGCTACGTGTTAAAAAAACAAACAAAAAAGCTAACGAAAAATTCTGAAAAATTCAGAATTTCCTTCCACACTGTTAGCTTAAAAGCTCATTCTGGAGGCTAAATATTATATAGCATCTTGTCTTTCAACATACCTATGTTACTATTTTTAAAAAATTCATTTTGTTATGCATGTCACATAGCATTAGATAGTGAAGTTTTTTTTATTTGCGACGATTTACACATTATCAGCACTCAATATTGAATGTGAAACCACTGATCACACCTTATCATATTTAGGAAAAATTCCAGAAATTGTTACTGTGCCATTATTTACTTGTTCTTATGGCAGTGAATGCCTAAGGAAGTGTCAGGAGAGTGACATCTCTTTGCAGATGCATATTTAGTTTCACAGAGATGCTTTCTATGCCTGGTCCTGAGTAGATCATGCTATATCAGTTATTTGGAAAATGCAATACTAAGTATTGACCTCCTAATAGGTACAAACCTGGTCACCAGATAGAAGCAGCTTATGAATTTAGGGAATTAAGAATGTCAAGTTAACTGAAAATGCATATATGCTATTTTTTAAAGCCACAGTTTTGTTAGGAGAGAATGATGATTATCATTACTTTGTATTACGAATTTATTATTATTACATGTAATACAGCTTACAGCTTCATGGTAAAATTAAGGGACAGACCAAATGAGCTCAGGCTAAAATACTGACTGAAATGAAATAATTAAAGCATGTAAAAAATTTGAGTTTTCTTAGGATCTTTACTGCTTATCACCAGCTCCTTGTACTGGGCACACATAGCCTGTGGGAAACAGATCAAGAAAAAATTCTAGACTCAGATATAAGCCACAGTGTGCTGCTCTTTTTAAATGTGTAATAGAGATGTTATTTATTACAAAAAAAAAAAAAAAAAAAGAAGAGATAAAAACATACATTTCCATATCTGATAGGTAAGAGCGGATATGATGGATACCTATTCCATCTACATTTCATAGTCAGTACCACTTTCAAAGCAAATTTTGAAACAAGAAAATGCATGACATGACTCATCTATCAAAATTTCATTTGGTATCTGAGATCAATACTACATTTAATGCATCTAGAACCATAGATATCATCATTTTAATTAAAAATGCTAGAAGAGTAATTACTTTTTGAGCATATGGCCAGAGATAAGAAAATTGGATGACACTTAAATTAGTTTGGTAAGAAAATGAATTCATATTAAAAAGTCACTATTAGCCATTTCAATGGCACGATGGGAGATCAAGGTTATGAATCTTTGCTCCTTAGTTTAGGAAAACTGTTTTATGAGAGGTGATGTATTTGGGCTTTAAGACCAATATGGTCTCAATGATTTTTCTCAACTCAGTGTCAGTTTAATTAGTGTCAACACACAGAGTAGCATTTTTAACTTTACTTTAGCAGCAGATAAGTGACCGTTTGTAAAATGGAAAATATCATAGAATTAATTTTGTTCTAGAAATAGAATCACCACTCTGTAACTGAAGCTAGTTGACAGTCAGATTTGGAGATGAAGGAAATCTTTAATTTGTTGTTTTGCAACTTTTAAAAATGTGATGTTAATCCAGTTAAAGTTTTGAGGTAGTGAGGTCTGAAGAGGTACAAAATGAGAAAGGAAGCACAAGCAAAACTTCCTGATGTCTCATTATAACATTTCTGATTCATGAAATAATTTTTTTTTTTTCAAATGAAAGCTAGTATACTAATAGCATTTAAAATTACTTTGATTCATTTTTTGTAAAATCAAAAATAAATTATTTCTTTTATTCATTCCTTCCTCAGCTTTTGTCCAAATTTTCAAAGCAAAGGTAAGAAGATAAATCCTTATTAGAGTACCAAGATGAAAATAGTACGTTACTTTTCCAAACATTGACTTCTATTCATTTATACTTTCAGGAATTGTTTTTTGATGCATGATCTATGAATACTGAGTGAGAGCTCAAGGTGTTTTCTGCCAGCCCTGCATCTTACTTCTTAGTAATTTTCTTTGCAATAATTATTTAAAAGTCTGAATTTGAGCAACAGGGCCTGAGGGAATGGCATGGAGCTGAGTCACAGGAGGATGAGGTGGGAATTAGGAAAAAGTTCTTCACCAGATGGCAATGGACATGAAATAGGCTTACCAGAGCACCATGGCCCCAAGCAGCTGGAATTCAGAGAATGTTTGAACACTATCTGATATAGGGTTTGAATTTAGGGTGATCCTGTGTGGAGCTAGGAGTTGGACTCAGTGATTCTTATGTGTCTCTTCCAACTTGGGATACTCTGTAATTGGATAATGTTTTTCACTGTCATTTCTGAGCTCAGTGTAGTTCATATCCACATGCTATATGAGAAGTACTCCACATCTTAAAAAAAAAAAAAAAAAAAAAAGCTTTAAAATGTAGAAAAGTTATATATATTGGTAAAGGATACTTTCCCAGAAGATGATCTGGGGGATAAATCTAGCCTATGACATACTAATTTCTTTGGATGTTGATTTACTAGAAAGCATTTCCAAGTTCAAATTTTTTCAAAGCTTGTTTGACTGCTGAGCACCCCAGCTGCAAGGGAAATGGTCAGGTGACATAAATATGAATGTATCAGTATCTTTTTTGTGTGAATATTGGGCCACTAACATGTTAAGTTCTGAGATTTTTCTAGCTAGATAATTCTTGGAGAAACAGTGAATTCTATGTTGAGGTTAGAACTGTAGTAATGCAGACAAAAAAAAGATTGTTCTAGTTACAGGAAAGAAAGTTAGACTACTAAGTCATTGGAAGAAAGGCAGCAACTTTCTGGTTTAAAATTACAGATATCATGACTACTGGATCTATCAAGAACATTGTTATAAACAGTCAGAGTCCAAAAGATACTCTTAAATTCCTGGTAGTTTTCAGTTGTGTTATGAATGTGACTGAGGGGCCAAATAACCATTCTCTTGGCAAATTTAAATAACTATGTTTTTATATATCTATTCACTGCTGTATAAGAAAATAAAATAAAAAAAAACTTGTTATGCTTAATTGTATATTGTTTCTTAGAAGCATTAGAAAAAAGTTACAGAGATCTGTATGAATAATCAGTTTACCCTGCTTGATAGGGGTTTTTTTTTTTGGCTACAGGGAATGGTGACTGTTACTGGAAATACTTTAAGCTTCTTGTCTCTCATTTTCTTATCTTTTTTTCCTTTATGTTCAAATTAGCATTGCAGATTCCACCATGAACACCCATAGTGGTTTATTATTGTAAGGATTGCTATCACTAATGAGTAAGGACACTCCTGGTACCACCTCAATAAATGTGAATGTTTCTCTGTTGCTTACCAGGAAATTTACATTTTGTTTCCTAGCAAATTAAAAGTTAACTGCTTTAAGCATCAGTCAATAAAATATACAAAAGATCTAATGGTTTCTGGCCTCCAAGCATCCTGTATACCTTCATGGCTTTGTTCCTGGTTGTTAAGCTGCTGTAAATTTGCTTGTTTGAACTTCATGGAAATCTTGAAACTGCAAAGTGCATAGTTTACTTCCTGAAAGTGTTGATTTCCTCTTCTAACACACAGAGTAAAGAAGGCTGGAACAGACCTCCATTCCTGTAGTCTTCCTGTTCAGCCTTCTGCTGAGACTATGTCTGTTAGTGCAAATTTCTCAGGGCTGTGTCCAGGTGAGTTTTGAATACTGCAAGGGATGGAGACTGACAAACTCTATGGACAGCGTAGCACTTGCTCTTGCTGAACCTATTCAGATTCCTCCCTGCCCAAATCTATGGACAGTCTGTCCAGGTCATGTTAAATGGTAGCACAGCCTTCAGGTATGTCAGCCACTCCTGCCGGCTTTGTATCATCAGCAAACTTGCTGAGGTTGCACTCTATCCCTTCATCTAGCTCATTTATAATGATGTTGAGCAAGACTGGACCCAGCACCGACCCCTGGGGAACACTACCAGTTACAGGCCTCCAAGCAGACTCTGTACCACTGATGACCACCCTCTGAGCTCTGCCAGACAGCCAGTTCTCAATCCACTTCACTGCCCACTCATCTATCCCAGTCCTTCAAAGTTTTCTTACAAGAATGTTGTGGGAGGCAGTGTGAAATGATGCTTTCCCCTCATCCTGATGACAAAATCATTGTCATGGTTTTATGATTTTTGGTTATCAGTATTCCACATCACAACATCATGCAGTGTACTGGGAGTTAAAGAGCAAATGCTTTAGTTCCGGGTACCTGTCTGGAAGAGAAGAAGAACTACGTTCCCCAAAAACCTTTTCGAGTACTGTTATCATTCCTGTTCAAGGGAACAGATATAAGGGTGTAGGTCATCTAACTCGTTCCCCTCTTCTCGTCTCACCGTGTTCCCTGTTGGATCAGATCACTGCTGCTGCTCCTGACTGCACACAAGGCTTCAGTATTAGCATAAGGCCTTTGGCTCTTGAACAATTTTTCTCTCAATTATTTTTCATTTATATTGTATTATAGTGTGTTATCTTACATTCTGATACTATATTTAGTAAATTAGTTTGTTTCTCCTCAGATCGTTGCCGCTGTTTTTAATTATTTTGGGGTCTGCTGTTTCTCTTCCTGGAGGTGCGGATTTTGCGAAATACCTCTGCCCCACTAGACATGGAACTGGGCCAGACCAGCCCTTAAACCGTTGACAATCATAGAAGGCTATCAGGTTGGTCAAGCATGATTTCCCCTTGGTAAATCCATGTTGACTACTCCTGACAACCTTCTTCTCTTCCAATTGATTGGAGATGATATCCAGAACAAGTTGTTCCATCACTTTCCCAGGGATGGAGGTGAGGCTGACTGGCCTATAGCTGTCCATATCATTCTTACCACTTTGAAGACTGGTGTGATGTTTGCTATCCTCTAGTCTTCAGGGACCTCTCCTGTTCTCCAGGACCATTCAAAGATGATAGAAAGCAGTTTAGCAATCACTTCTAGCAGTTCTCTCAACACACATGGGTACTTCCCCTCAGAGCCCATGCATTTGTCTTCATTGATTTTGGCTAAACACGCTATGATCAAGTCTACCTCTACCAATAGGAAGTCTTCCATTCCCCAAACTGTCTCTCTTACTTCAGGGGTCTGGGATTCACCAGGGACAGTCTTAGTAATAAAGACTGAGGCAAATAAGGTATTCAAGTATCTCCACCTTCTCAGCGTCCTGTTACCAGGGCATCATTATTCAGTAGCAGACCCACACTGTCTCTAGTCCTCCTTTTACTATTGCCATACTTTAAAAAACCTTTCTTTTTATTCTTCTGACCTCTTTTGATGAATTTAATTCCAAGTCATCCTTAGCCTTCCTTCTTGCATCTCTGTGGGCCCTAACAACATTCCTGTATTCTTTCCAAGTAGACAGACCCCTTTACCACATTTCATGGACCTTCTTCGTCCCTTTGAATTTTTCCATGATTTGTTTATCCATGCAGATCTCCTGCCACTTTCACTGATTTCATACTCTTAGGGATGCATCGATCTTAAGCTTGTCCAAGAGCCTAGAAGTGGACAGTGTAGTGGAGGTGTGGCCTTTAAAGAACAGAGTAGGGTAGAAGAATAATTTCTCTGGATGTGCTGACTGTACCCCAACCTGCACTGAAGCATGCTTTGTATCTCAAACAGGATACTTTCTTTTTCTTTAGTGCAAGAGCTTGTAATTTCTTTTACCTAGTTACAATTGTAATGCCAGACTACAAATAAATATTGAAATATGTTCTGAGACATCTCAGCAGGAGATGTTGCTTGAAATATTTCACTATAGCAAAGAAGGTTTCATTTACAACAGAAGAACACACAGATGAGAGCTAATCTCAGGTTACTACAATAATGAAAGCACATCAGATATCTCTCCAAACTCAGCTTCTGTACTTATGTGAAAAATGTTAACTAAACACTGATGTAATCTAATTTAAGTTTAAAAATCTGATGATCACCATCATAGATTATGACATGAACATTCAAAGCTGCTAATGTGAGTACTCCACATGGTTCAAGCATCCTCCCTTCAGATTAGGCAAACTCAAAAGAAAACTAACATTGTGTGTGTTAAAGACAGTTTTGGTAACCTAAGGAAAAACTAATGACGGCTCTAGCAGCTCACAAAAAAATGAGAATCAAGCATCCTACTTTGTCTATGTAGAACAGCAAGTCTGTCAACTGAAGGTATTCAGTTTTCCTCTGGGGAAGATTTTACTTCCCTTCTGAGTAAATTATTTACTTTCATTTCAAAGACAACCAGCTCAGCACTGTTCAGTGTAATCATGCTGCATAATGGTTTTCACTTAAATGGGACAAATAATAGATGGTCTATTCCCTCAGTATTTTTTATTTTGTTTACACCTTTTTATGTATTTTTATCACAGGTAGCAGCACACAGAGGTATCAGGAAACCCTCTTCAAGGACCCCTTTCTTCTTACACATCTCCATTCCCATGATTGCTTTCCTTTGTTTTAATCCTTTCTTTAGTTGCAAATGCAGGATATTCAACCTTCAAGATATAAAGCTCAGTCTCATATCATGCCATGAATTTATGGTTGAATTCTATTAAGCATACAAAAATAACTGTTTCTCAATTAATCTATGGTGTGTTCTACTTGTAGAAAAGAATATAAAAGATAGGTCTAGTCTATTTGTGGGTTACTTCCTTGACTTTCTGAGAAAATATTATATGTAATAAACTTTTTGCTCTAGCAGCGTTCCCTCTTTTATAATCTCCTTAATGCAGGATAATCCAGCAATGTGCATCTTTCCTAGCTGAATGTATATATATGTCAATAAAAGTAAGAATTTTAAATCACATCTTTACAAAAAATTCTGTAAGTATTAGGGGTATGTCAGGAATGGTACTGCTGGAGAAAGTGAAATCTTTGAAGGAGTAGATAATAAATTTTATTTTGATTTTTATACTTTGATTAAAATTTAGCATATTAAATGAAAAGCTTTGATATTGACTGTTACATTTACTTGTAATATTTTTGAGCTAAAAGTAGAGTAAGAGATTAGGGTATAAAAACCTTTTAAAAATGAATACACAAATATTTGCCTTTTTTCTATACCAAATGCAGTGGGAGTTATATTCAGAGGATTATGGACAAAAGACAAAACTTTAAATGGTGATATTATTTTCTTCTCCTTGTTCTTTTTAATAAGTTCTGTATCTCAAACATATGAGGCTAGATCTATTTGCTGCCTTGGAAATATATTTGGATCTATTCTATTTTTTGCTAAGAGCTGTGCATTTGGGCTTTTCTTTTTGAGGTATGGGATTATAAGCTCGAAATATTCAAGGACATAGACATTTACGTTTTGGAAAGCAACAATTTTTTTAAATTTCCTTATAAGCATTTCCCAAAAATTACTAAATCTCTCCATAAAGAGATAAGTTAGAAAAAAACGAGAAAAGATACAACCTAAGTTGTTAGTAGGCAAAATACAACGGGATATTAAGTAGCAGTGAATATAAATCACTCAAGTGATTAAAGGCTTTCTAAAGTGTAAAATAAGGGTAAGTGGCAGTTGAAGATGATTTATTGACTAGAAACTAAGCAAGCTTTCCAAACCACAATTCCTAAAGTTTAATCACTGGCTGAATTCAACCATTAAGTTGAAGTTCAAATTAATTTCTTCCATGTATGCTAAATCTGATGAGAGCTTTTAACTGGAGTATCTAATACAGAAGTAAATGTTGAAGACAGAGTGTAGACTAAGCACAGGTTACATATAAGATTGTAAGCAGTTTTTTACATGATATATTCCAAAAGGCATTTTTTTTTTTTCTCCAGGTGGTAAATGAAAAGAATTTTCGACAGGAGCTACATTAAATGGAGTATTTCTCTTTCCAGTGGAAACCACAAATCACAACTTTATAAAACTAAACTTCTATGTAGACTTGCAGGGACTATGGAAATAACTGGTAAGCTTTCCATCAATAGAGATAATCCATCATGATTTTCTCCTCCTTCCCCAGACAGGTATTAACCCTTTAATTGCTCTGTTCTCAGTAGAGGCTTGGTCTTTTCTGATTGATACTTATTCCCGCAGGAAAAGTGTGAAATTTTGTAATTTTTGTACCCTGGAAATCTTCGTTGTATGATTCAGTGACTAATGATGTAGTACTATAGTAATCTGTCCAGAGTTTTGCTCAGAGGTAGAATCTCTGTGATAGATGTTTGAAGTGGAGACAGGAGAGGAGAGGCAAGATGGCTCCAGATGGCTTTCAAACTTAGCTCAGACCTCAGGAATGAAATGGAGTCATTCTATGTTTACTGAGAAGAGTAAAAACTCACATTTTTTTAACAGATACTCTGGATATAGTATCATCTCTTCCCTTAGCAACAACTAGTAGATTTCTGGGTGGGTGACTTTCCCTCTATTTCTAGCTTTATTCTCAGTAAATTATGATGATTTCAATCTCATGACTTCTCAAAAAAAAAAAAAAAACAACAACAACAACAACAAAAAAACCCACATCTCCTAAATTCCTACAGGTATGCTGCTTTGTTCTGTAGAAAGAAAGAACACCTGCATTGTGAAATTCACTTCTATGGATTTGTTTTAATATTTAGCATCTGTATTTTTGCTCAGTAATATACATATGTATTCCTGGATTTGAAAAAAATGAATCTGAGCTTTAAATTTATAGGATTTAAAATATGATTTATGAATATTTCATAAAACTCTGCCAAAACATTTATTTACATTCTTAAGGTTGTTTTTCTTTTTTCAAACAATAACTGCAGACGAGTCACAAATTCCCTCTAAAAAGTTTCACACAATTTATTTAGAGATTTTAATACAAAAATTAGAGCACAGCAGTGCTTGGAAGTTCTCAAATGTGCAATCAAATTCACTGCCCAGAGCAACCATTTTGTAGTTCTTTGCACTAGGGAAAATATCTAATCATTAGTTTCTTAAGCTAATTCAGAGACATTTAGTATTTCCCAAAATATCATTATTAAATAGGTTAAGATTTTCTCTCATTAAAATATCAACTGTTTCTTGGATATGCTATACTTTCTCACTTTAAATATACATTTTCAGTTACCTTGTTCTTTTTGTTAGTTACTGTCTGTCGTTATTTCACCAATATTCTTTGTGATTTGAGTTTTGAGTAGAAAGCTATATATAAGTATATACATTTGAGTAGAAGGTTACATGTATATATATATATATATATATATATATATATATATATGTATAAAACAAGTGTAATGACCTTGATCTTAAATTTAATGTATTAGTATTAGGATGCTAGGATGCTCAACTTTTTTTTTTTTTTTTTTTTTTTTTAATAAAGGTAACTGTCTTGGTAGTTACCCTCCTTTCTCTGTGTGCTGGAAGACGTTTTCCTCAAGTATCCCTGTTGGATTTAACATTTCTAAAAGAATGTGGAGTAGAAAGCTGTTGAGTCCAGTGAATTTACCAGTAGATGTGAACATAATGGTAGCTGTGTGGTCTGCCGAGACAGCTTTATGTACAGCATTGTCTTTCATTCCTGAAAGTTGTGGGAAGTTTTTAGTCCAGTGATTTGAGCCTTATAAGTAGGTAGGTGGACTGAGTTGATAATAAGACCCCAATTAAGTTTTTTTTCCCCCCTTCCCTTCCTTCCTTTTTCATTTCACTCTGCTAGAATTTTCCCATGTCTTGATATTTGTCCTCAGTGCAGCTTTTCTGTCTGTTCTTGAAAAAGTCAAAATGTGCTCTATATGATAAGAGCATTTCAGAGATCTTTGTTTGTTGGTAAGTACTTTTTATTTTTTACATTTTTATTGATGAGAAAATTAATGCTTTCCAGCTATAGGAATTTTGTTTCTTTGTTAGACATTATCACACAAGTTAACCTTGTTAGCAAGTTAACAAGCTTACCTCTTCTGTTGCTGAGAGAATGTGGCCTTGTGTGCCTTGCCTGTGGCCTATGGACTTAACAATTTTCTATTTTTTCAGACATCATTCATTTTGTAATGTTTCTCACCATATGTACCATGGAGCAGTAGAACAATATAAATCATTGGCAGCAGTCTGCTTTTTGACTTTGTGTTGTACATAGATGTACTGCTTAACTATGATTTTCAGTGATTATACAGCTAAAATGTTATCTTTTTCTGCATTATCTATCAGATATAATAAATAAAGTTATTTTTACCTTTGTGTTTCAACTGATGGTTGAATTTGTCACTTTCATTATGCAACTCATAAAATCATGCTTTACAGTGAAATGGGACTCTAAAAATATTATTTCCCTATCTAATCAATCTCTTTATTTATATTAAAACATGTAGACATAATTTAAATCAGATTTATCCCAAATTATAGCTTTTTTTTTTTTTTTTTTTTTTTTTTTTTTTTGCCTAGAGGCAAGAAAAAGCTTTTGTAATAGGAAGACCAATGCTTAATTTTGCCTACAACATAGAAATTATATTATAATCTCTTTCCTACTGTTGTAAAAAAACACTGTGAACTCTCATGATGTTGCCTTGCTAGATACCAGGTACATGCAGTAAATCGTTCTATCATTTAAGTCAGCACGAAGGCACGAAGCGTTGCTGATCTAGAAGGTAGAAGAGCCATTGGTACAAACATATTTCAGAAAGGTAGTTACATCAAAGGGCAATAGTGTATGTTCCACTCACTTGGTGAGACTGCTTGTCGTGCCCTTTAAAGGATCTTGGAGTACTGCCTGGAGACTTAACTTAGTATCGTAACAGTGTGTTAAAAAGGCCCAGTACAAAGCCCATTAATGTCAGTGGAACAATCCCCATAGACTTAAATGAACTTTAAATCAGAATAAGTATGAGTCAGTATTTTATTTGAGTCATAGATGGGCCTACACAGGAGAGGAAGGGTTTGAAGTTAGAATAAAACACATCTCAGATCCCAGCAGTAAATCTCACTAGGTATGATTTGATAGTCCTGAAATTGCATTATGGTTTGTTTTATACTGACATTAGTGAGTTATATGAGATGATAACTTCTAGCAGACTTGAAGAACAAGGCTACGTGAACAGAAAAACCCTGTCTGTCAAAATAGGGTAATTAGGATTCATAAACCTGCATTCCCTTTCTATTAGCTATGTAGTTTTTTCTACTTTTAGAAACTCTTTTATATCAGCACTTTGTTTTATTCTGGAGTGGAGAATGATTTTCTTAATTCCTTTCCATAGTGCAGACTTCAATGTTGTGAGCCATCGGTGAACCCCTGCTTACCAGTGGTAATCAGTGATACTTTCTAAATACAAAATTCATGCTATCTCAAAGAATAAGGACTAAGGAAAGATAGGTTTTCTGTTGTATGTACAACCATTCTTGTCTGGGACAAAGTATGCCTAGGTACTGTCTTGAGCTACATTCTTTGTTTACACAGAGTATCCAACAAATCTTTTTGGATGAGAATCTTGTTGTTATTAAAAGAACTGCTGTAAGAAAACAAGTAGTGCAGCAAATATTGTAAATTTACTAGGTTTTTTTTTTTTTTTCATTCCTTTTTAGTCAAGAATTGTAAAATTTACATTGTATATTATGGTCATAAAAAATCAACAATGAGAAAACTCTCAACTGAAAAACATATATATGTGACGGTGAGTTTTATTTAAAAATTAATGGAAAATCTCTGAAAGGGAAAAGATGGACAAAGTGTGTATTATCTTTATAGAAATGATTGTATTATTATTATTAGCATAATACAAAAAGGATCAAAGCTAAAACTGATCATGGTCATTTAATTTTGGCAGTTCGTGACTTCTGAACTTTTCCTTATACAGCCACAGTTTTTTTTATTATTATTATTTTGCTCCTAGCATCAACACAATGAGTGCAACACATGAAAATATATAAACTGGTTTGTGTTTTCCTTCATTTTTTGAAGCAAATCTAGTTAGATCATAAAGAAAATATGACGAGAGTGTTCTAGAATGTAAAAAAAAAAAAGTCTGAAAATGCAGTAAGTAATTATTTAATTTCTGCATTAAGAACAAAGTTAAGAAGAACAAAATTAAGAAGAGCAAAAATAAAAACTAAAAAATAGAGACATGGAGAAACAGAAAAAGGTTTTGTGGTATGTTTTTTCCTTGGTCTCTGTAAAAGAACAGATCTATGGAAAAATAATGTATTAATTCATAATTTTATTGTCTTTTTCTCAAGACCTCCAAAATTTAGAAAAAAAAAAAAATCAGATATTCACTCTTCTCATTATATTATAAATTAAAACTTGATGTCCATACTTTTAAAATATCTTGACTCCTTGTTAAAGAGGAGAGAGTTGAACTCTGAAGACCTGACAGTGGGTTAAACTAGGAGCTGCACTGTTTTAAACACTTCCAAAAATATCTCATCAAAAAATTAGTAAAGATCAGACACTGTTCCTGGTTTTAATAATTTTTCAGCCTCTACAACTTTGTGTCTAAATCTTAATTTTTTACTCTATTACTGTTCAGTGGTATGGTAGTATATTAATAAACAGGATAACCTATTACTTTGAAGGGGGAAATTAAATGTTAATGAAAACTTATTTGTGTTTACCCTTGCATATGTCGTAAATACATCTGAAATAACTGTAGTGGCTTGTGTTGTCTTTTTAAATCAAGCAAATACCAACATTTTATTGTAAATATATGTAATAGAATGCAATTCTGCAAACGTAGAATGCACACTAAAGAAACTTGGTGTGCACTCAGAGGAGGTTTTCCGCGGGTCAGTATCAAAAATAGTTGATGTTCAGTTGGTAGCAACCTCTCACCTTTTAGCAAAAATCACATATTTCTGAGAAGGAGTGAATTACACAGTTGAATAGACAATGTAACCTAGAGCTCTTCTGACACATTCTCTTTAGTGCAACAGAAACGATATGCATTTACCTTGACTTGATGACAGGTCTTTCTCTGGACTTCTCATTATCAACTCCTCATTTGTATAAATTTTGGAACCACTGAATATAGGCCTCACTATAGCTGAGAATTCAGCTTTCAGAAAAGCTGCCATGCAACAGGAGCTGCCATCTTCTCCCACCAATTGTGCAGATTTTAGAAAGAGGGAGATAGAGGAGGAGTAAGCGAGCTCATGGCTAAAAGTATAAGTCTTTGATTTACTTTTGAAATTTTTTCATTTTGTTGAGGACTGGAAGTTTCTAGTCAGCCTTGTTTATTTGTTTGTTTGTTTGGCTCGATTTGCTGTTGTGTTGTTTTTTTCCCCTAGAATTTTCTGAATATTTATATTTTAAACAGGTGAAACAAGTGCCATCAGCAAAATCACAAACAGTATGTGTAATGACATTTTAAGACACTTACAAATCAGAATACTGTGTACTTACAGAAGCTCTCTGAAACTGAATTGATAACTATGATGTAATCTAATATATAATTGGCTCAGTTTT